>NC_071354.1:99071696-99394821 GCF_943734655.1 Sabethes cyaneus | reverse complement strand
CGTGTTGTACAAAATACAACAACGTGAGTAACCGAAGGTTAATAAAAATTGATGAAATTTATTCAAGAAAACTTTATTGATGTGAATCAAATAGAATGGCATTACAAGAAATTATGCATAGTTCAAAAACCTATAAACTAGGCCTTTACCAGGTATTGGATATATTAAAGAATAATATTTTCTCCTACAGCTTACTTTTACTTGCACTTACTCAAATTAGTAACAACTTACTTATACTTACTCAGCAATCACATGAAAAAAAGATCTATCAAAATTTAAAAGTGCTCCTACTTTGTTCAAATTTTGTAAACTTATTCAATTTCCAAAAATTTATGTAAACCAATGCACAACACAACGTTAATCAACAGATGAATTATGTTCCGAAGACGTGTCGATTTCAAGGGACTGGAAACCCTATCCTTAGCCTATGTGTTTGACAGTAGCCAACATCTACTGCCGGTGCGGGAATTATTTGCAAAAATCTGGCTAAGATTGGAAAATAATACCCATCTGCCAGCATACCGTCTTTGAAGAGTGAAACGCACAGAACGTATGGCGATATCATGCTGTTTCATTTACACAAATGCATAGATGTTGACTGCAAAAACATGGCTGCCTAGCAGTACCTTGGTCGATTTCTATCTCGCATAGCAAGTAAGACCGTATAACAAAGGTTCCTTTCACCATTAGGTGGATTAAATCGGGTACAACTTCACTTTACGCAATCAAATCATAACAACTGGATATTTACAGATTTTAACCAAAATAATGCCTTCGGAAATGACGCAAAAAAATTACATCGGAAGCTGTTAGAAAACAAATTTATTTTTGAAATGTTGAAAATCTACATGGAATTCATATGCCAATATGATAGCATATTTCTACATAAACTTGTATCCATTACAATCAAAGTTCTTGCAGGCTAAGCATGAATATACAGCAATCAAAAGATTTACTGACTCTATTACCGCAGTGAAATCCTGTTTGTCGATAAGAAAATTTTTTTATTCTCGAAATCGCTCTAATTCTCGGGAAATCTAAACACAACAATGTATAGACTCATAATTCAGCAAAAAAACTGTGCTGAAATAAAAAATTGTGCATCTGAGCATCAACAAAATAAATAGTTGTTCTGAAAGAGTGAAACCCGGATAGTATAGAATCTTGAAACTTGTAAAGTGAATCATCAGTCAAAAATACAATGATTTATAATTAATTTTATAATTTTTATATAGTTTATGATGCGTACTTTATGATATGTATAGCTAGATAAATATTCCCCGGCCCTGCGGTGTGCGGACTTCGGTTCACTACGGTAAAAATATAATATGCAAACTATGCAGTTTAATCCTCAGTATTAGCTAATCAGATATTTTGTCGTTCAACCTTCGTTCAATAGAGCTCTAATAATAAACCATGGCAAATTAGAGCTGCGGGGATATTTTGGAAATCCTTGCATAATTTCTCGAAATAAATGCAATTTTGTTACAATATGCAACATGTTCTACATATAATTACAAAGAACTGAATGGTATTGTCGAATCAAATCGTTGTACAATGCAACTTGATTGAAATTTAAGTTAGAAATTCTGCAAGTTCTGAAGACGTTCCTAGTTCTATCTTGGACCATCAAGTTTTTATTTTGGACCGCCCAAAACCTATTTTGGTCCACCATTGCACTGTGGTCCAGAAAGCCAAATTAGGTGGAAAAAATTGTTTACTCAGTAGTCGTTGATATTAGACTATTTACGTCTTAGCAACATAATCTTGATTTAGGATGGCGCTTTTTTTGGCATGAGCTATTTTAGGGTGACCCTTAAATTAACCAAGATCCAGAAATTATCTTCAAAACGAAACAAGATAGAGCGATATTCACTGCAGTAATTTCATAGCTTGAAATATTTTGAGTAATATTGTAGAAGACGAAATCCTTCTATCTCGAACCGTTTCCATATTAGGGCGATTTTCCTGAGTCAAGTTAGGGTGACCCTGCTATTTTGCGATTTTTCTCCATAACTTTTTTATTTTGCATTTCTCGCAAAACACTTCTTCAGATGACTTTTGAATCTCAATAAGACGCAACTTTTGGTGAAAAAAGAAATTGGCTATCTATTTTACTTCTACCTTTATATTAAATTTTATGATAAAAGTAGGCCGTTTTCAAATGTTAGTATCTCAGAAAGGTGCAAGCAGAATTAAAATCGGTTGATTGCGTTTGAAAGATCGTGATTTTTTGTGCATAATATCAAAAAATTGGAGAGTGAATTTTTTTCTATCTCAAATAAATCAACTTTGAATATGTGTGGTTTTAACATATTTAAGTATATAAAAGTAAACGAGTTGCGCCATAACTCCGGAAGGCCTTGACTGTTCTTGATTAAACTTAGCGTACATGTTTCTTGACATAAGTAAATCAGTACAGGGGGTTGACAAAAGCGGGGTGGTCGCTGAAAATGGGAGCGGGAGGTACAAATAAGTAAAAGTGGCTGCGATCATCTTGCATTAAGGGGCGAACCAGCCACAGGCTGAAAACCTCTCAAATATAGAATAATAATAATAATAATAATAATATCTTGCATTTGGTCTGTTAGAAGTTGTACAAGTGGCTGGGAGATAAGATGAAGAGCGGTCACAACTACGGAAGTAGAACAATATAAGGAAGACTTTATATCTCTTTTATTATCTTCGGAGAGACGTACACGTTGCTGTAGACAAAAGGGCCGCTGACCGAGAAGAGCTAATCAAAGGAAGGGGTAGATTTGTCTAAATGAGGAAAAAAGTTTTGTTTTTTGTATTATGAGAATTTGCCAACTGAAACGTAGTGTTGTGAAGACCGCATTCGTGCGGTCCAATTTCTCTCACTATTTTCTTCTAACGAACACATATGCATGAGCATTTCTTTCGGATTTCTTTTCTGATATTCTCATACACTGCGACAAGTTTTTGCCATAGTGTATTTAGTTATCACCTCCCAGTTGGCCTCGAGGTATGATGCTGGTCTAATAAGCCAGTCGTCATATGTTCGAATCCCGACTGGGAGAGGCTGTTAGAGTCAATAGGATCGTAACAACTGGCCCTGCAATTGTCCTGCACTCTAACAGCTGGCTGCAAAGTCTGTCGTATAAACAAAAACAGAAGGTCAAGTTTCGATAACGGAATGTAGCACATAGGCTTTGCAATGCTTTGCTATTTAGTTATCAGCCACGTTCGTTGCTTACGCTCGCCATTGCAACCCAGCAGTTGATACCTATCATCGCTCGCATTGGCCCGCACACTTACCCGCCTGTGTAAGCGAGAGTGTAAAATGAAGAAGAAAAGTAAAATCCGTATCCATACATCCTAGTGTGCCGCTCGTGCTCACGACCTATGTACAGCTCGTGAGCTTTGGATTCGCGGGCGGGATGTGTAGAAAGTTAATATGAGGCTGTACACTCGCGAGTGTGCAGGTAGCAGAATGTATATCCACAGAGAACAGACATCCATTCAGGAACAAATTTTTCGGGAATTCTTGGATAAAATTTCAAATTTAAATTACCTAATATGCTAGCGTCACCACCACTATAGTTTCCCAACTAAATGATTCTTTTGATTTGCACACTGACAACCTTTGGCTCCTCTGGCGTTAGTATATATGGACTGTAACCGTTATGCTAGCGCCAGAAGCTAGCTGTTGTGAGTTTATTGTAGAATTTTATGCGCTTTTAGCGACATCATCACTATAGTTTCCCAACTAATTTGACATAAGTTTTATCCAAGTGGGGACCTTTCGCTTGGATGTCTGTTCTCTGTGGTATATCGGAGACGAATGAATCTAATGATTTAAAGTCTCCGTTAACAAATAAAAAACGAACGAACGCAGAATGTATGCACACAGTGCCAGCAGTTGTTTGGCGTAGGCTTGCGTCAGTGGAGTACGCTTTGGATGCTATGCTTTTCACACACGCTCGCCTGTGATTTTTAACCTTATCGAAAACAAATGTACAAGTGGCTGAAAGACAAAAGAATGGTGGCCTCTGATGAAAGGGGAGGTGGGAATCACGGAAATCCCCGTCGCGGGTAGAAAACTATTTAAACTTCTCATTCGGTAGTTCCACTCCATGATACTATGAAAAACATATGATTTCATTACTTTGTCTACCATTCCCTCTGTTTATTGGAAAGTCTACCGTTTTTAATGTCTAACCTCATTATAAAGTTCAAGTCAACAAACATGAGGTTAAGTTTATACATTATCTTTTAGATTTGGACCACTCACACAACTTATAACGGTTTAAATGCAATATAATTACAGCCACTTTGTACCTCCCGCTCCCATTTTCAGCGACCACCCCGCTTTTGTCAACCCCCTGTACTGATTTACTTATGTCAAGAAACATGTACGCTAAGTTTAATCAAGAACAGTCAAGGCCTTCCGGAGTTATGGCGCAACTCGTTTACTTTTATATACTTAAATATGTTAAAATCACACATATTCAAAGTTGATTTATTTGAGATAGAAAAAAATCCACTCTCCAATTTTTTGATATTATGCACAAAAAATCACGATCTTTCAAACGCAATCAACCGATTTTAATTCTGCTTGCACCTTTCTGAGATACTAACATTTGAAAACGGCCTATTTTTATCATAAAATTTAATATAAGTGTAGAAGTAAAATAGATAGCCAATTTCTTTTTTCACCAAAAGTTGCGTCTTATTGAGATTCAAAAGTCATCTGAAGAAGTGTTTTGCGAGAAATGCAAAATAAAAAAGTTATGGAGAAAAATCGCAAAATAGCAGGGTCACCCTAACTTGACTCACGAAAATCGCCCTAATATGAAAACGGTTTGAGATAGAAGGATTTCGTCTTCTACAATATTATTCAAAATATTTCAAGCTATGAAATTACTGCAGTGAATACCGCTCTATCTTGTTTCGTTTTGAAGATAATTTCTGGATCTTGGTTAATTTAAGGGTCACCCTAAAATAGCTCATGCCAAAAAAAGCGCCATCCTAAATCAAGATTTTGTTGCTAAGACGTAAATAGTCTAAAATCAACGACTACTGAGTAAACAATTTTTTCCACCTAATTTGGCTTTCTGGACCATAGTGCAATGAGGTGGCGAATTGTTTCGTACAGCTGCTCGCTCCTCGCTTTTAGCAGTTCAGCCAGGATACCATCCTTTACAGCAACCTTGCCGTTTTTCAGCTCACTGATTGCTCTTTTGACCTCCTCCTGTGTTGGTGGCTCCACAGTTTGGCCTTCGCTCAAAATTCTTATCCTGTAGCTGCTGATCTTCGTGTTTACTTCTCTATTCAACAGCGTCTGGAAATACTCTTCCACCTGCCGTTTACCGTCATTTTGTCAGTAAGCAGGTTGCCAGCACTATCATTGCACATCACAGGCATGGCAAAATTCTTACACCTGACCGTTTTTGTGGAAAGTCCGTGTGTTGTTGCTGACGAACCTCTCCTCTGGACTGGCGAGCACGTGCTCTTCGTACTGGCGTTTTTGGACGACGGGTTCTTTTTTCCGCAGCTCTACCAGGACGAACCAAAAAGACTCGCACAGAGTCTCGGGCATTCCTCGCATTGAAATCGTGTGAAGAAATTATACAGAGGATTCTCATAGAATTCCTTGCTTATAGAAGCAGGATTCTTATAGGAGAATCCTAGAGTTTAATCCCAGGGATAGCTATAACTCGGCACGGGAATCGCCTGCACTATGAACTGTTCTGTTCTGACGTGTAGAGGCAGTAAGCTGCTCATGTATATTGAACTATTGACATCATATTATTTATCACACAAATCAAATCAAATGTTCACACTGCGGCAGATCCTCCAAAAAGTCCATGAATACAGAATTCAGCGGACAATTATTTCATTGATTTCAACGTTGCGTATGATACCATCGACCGTAAAATCATGACCATTCTAACCTTGCAGGGGACTTTATCGACGTGATGGTCCCTCATGTGGGCTGTTCAACATGCCGTTACAGGATGTTATGAAAGGAGCAACACTCAGGCACAATCTTCAGCAAATCTAGTTAGTTTGTCTGTTTTCCAAATGAAATGGATATTGTCGATGGAACAGCATCTGTGGTGGTGGCTGAATAAACTAAAACTCAAAGCAGCGAAGATTGGGTTGAAGAAAAATGCGTTAAAACTAAAGTACCGTGAACCGCTAATATGACCCACACGCTAAAAGCTGGTAACTCGGTCCTAATAACGACTGAGTTTGTTTTGTTTCGAGCATCGAGCCGCTATGCTGCCCGTTCTCCCGATACTCGACACTCGACAGTGCCTGAGTCGAGTCGAGTTGCACGACATGACTTACAAAATAGAGCCCATATTCATTCGATTTACTGTCCTTGTAACGCAGATGTCTTTTGAGTAGATGTCTTTTTTGTGTTAATTTACTATCATGAGAATATTGCAAACTGGGGCCCCTAATATCAAAGATCCGGTGGGCCCTTTGGCTCCCAGTCCGCCCCTGACGTGTTATGCCAATTTTAAAACTCGAGCTTACATACAAAAAATACCTACTTTTCGTTGTAGCTTTTCAATCGAAAACTGTAAAATAACAACGAAAGTTAGATCAGGAAAAGTATGGTGGGCCGAATATGACACAAGGATGCCGGACGACAGTGTGACGAAAGCAGTTCTCTTCAACAACCCGATCGGCAGCAGGAAAAAGGGGCTCAATGTGTAAGATGGCTCGACTAAGTTTGGTCCTTAAGTGCTGGAGCTTGTGTTGTCTGGTCAGCGTCCCTTTGGGGCGCCCATGCAAATTATGTGATCCCTAACAATTTATTTAAGGATTTATTAGGGTAACCAACGTATTTTGGACCCCATCAACAGCTGTACATATTTTGGACACTTCCATTTGATTTTGCTGTAAGTGTCCAAATTATGTACAGCTACTGATGGGATCCAAAATACGTTGGTTACCCTATAAAGTATGCTAGCCATACTCATAATAGAGGGTTTTATTCTCCACTAGTTGCACACATATTATCCTATCGGTGTATTGTTTATTTACTTTATGGTATAAAAACGACGAGATAGCGTTTTCATATCAATTACAGGAATCCCCCGAATAACGCGATGGGTGGTGCTGTACGCTCATCGCGATATCTCAGCGGTCCATTAACCAATTAAGTTGATTTTTGGTAGTTGACTAGATTGTACCACATACTAACAATGTACCAAAAATCAACTTTCCATTAACCATTAACCATTAACCCTTTAACCCATTAATAAAATTAATCCATTAACCAATGGATAACTAAAAAATCGCCATGGGCGTACACCACCATCCACCGCGTTATTCGGGGGACTGCTGTACACTTCTGCTATCGTTAAATCAGCGAAGCGCAACGCAGCTCAGTTCGACTCGAAATTTCAATAAACTATAGTTCATAATTTACCGTTGGCAGTTTTGCAATTGAGGTATGTAACAGTGATAATCTGATTTCAAATATCTAGGTACAATAATATGCAACACTTAATTTTCTTTTGCTAAATCCGTTGAAAAAGGCTTAAATCTCAACAATTAGGTTCTTAGCAATCCTATTGGCGAAAATTGAGTTTACTGTTCAATAATTAAACGCAAACCAAATCGATCTTCCAAAGTACAATGGGAATTACGACAGGATATGCTGACTTATTCGGAAGTTTTTTAACGAGACTCGTATAATTTAAAACGACTTTTCCTAAATCGACGATCAGCAAAAAAAATTCCGAGGTTGTTTGAAGAAAAAATACACTATTACACTATACACTCGATACACTATTTATAGTGTCGTATAGCTGAAGTCCTGTTTCGGTGAAACTAAGTGCTATGTTATTGCATCTGGCAGCAATTTTAAGAGTCCTTCGCAAATTCGTTTTTTAATAATAATTATCCTGTACTTACTGAATACATTGAAAATATGCTTGTCAAGTAAGGAGGGATGCAGCGGGGAGGCAATTACGAAACACTGATGGTTCAAATTGCTAAATTGCAAACATGTGTGGTAAACGCTGAAAATAACCACGCTAATAATTTTCACGTGGGACTCTAGATAGGTGGAAACTCCGCAATAACGTTCCTACATCTATCAGTGAATAAATCTGGTGAGCGCTTTGCATTTCTGACTACAAAACAAACTGCATGTCCTGTGACAAACCATTAAAGCTCAACGATATAATTATAAAATAATCATTGGCGAAACTAGTGCTCATTTCTACGGGGGCTATAGCCCCGTCATTTTTTTCGATCTTTTTATTTCGTCGGCATTTTAAAATTAAAAGCACATTAATGCATGGGATCTTATAGCTAGTGATGTCCGTTAATCGTTCGATTAATTCAACTAATCGAATAATACATGGAATATTCGAATAATTTTTAATCGAATATTGCCAGCACGAGTAGTTGAATTAATCGAATAGATCAATGAGTACGAATAATGCCCGAATAATGCTCGTTAATCGTTCATAATCGTTCGATTAATCGAATTAATCAAAGAATTATTCGAATATTTTTAACCGAACACCACTGACACGAATAGTTGAATTAATCGATTAGTCCAGACAACGCTCACCGATTAATCGGTAATCGAATAATTAAAATTTCGGACATCACTACTTATAACCACAGAGAACAGACTACCAGGTAATTGGCAAAAAGTGTGTAAAAGGTTTTTATGTAATCTACGAGTAATCCTTCAATAGAGCACCCCTTGAGCAGTAAGTGGCAAACTAAATCTTGATGTCGCTGCCATCGCTGCTATGTAACTCCAGCACAAAGAAATATTAATAAAGGTACATGTATATTTTATAATGCGTTTGGCAAACTATTTCTGGATGGCGCCACCGACAGATTTTACACACAAAAAATCGATTACTTCCTTCGAGTCTGTTAATCTGTTCTCTGTGCTTTTACTTCATCGATGGATTCCGAGGGCAGTTCAGGTACTGTTTCAAACGTTCCAAAGGTAACAAATGATTAAATTGGCAACACAGTTCGTAATGTTTTATCGCCATAACTGGCAACACAGGCTCATTACATTTCTGTCGCAACCTTGATCGTGACTTCGTGTTAATCATACAAAAGCATTAAAAAATTTACTTTCGAATACGAAAGTTATTGCTTTGTTATTGCTTGTTTGGATAATGAAGGACAAACTGTGGGCAAACGACGCTTTATTCACTATGAAATTTCGGCAAACCGGCGCTTGAACCGGCCTTAAAAATACAAATTCATTTCATGCTGAATTTCGTTCCGTTTCTTCTGTTCTGATAGAACGGTAATTGCTAGGTTTATTTACTTTGCACGATTGGTTCCAATAACGAAACAGCGATGATGACACAATTTGACATTTTAGCTGTCAAAAGCTAAAACGACCCTTTTTACGACCGTTCAGAAACACGACTGTTTCAACCAACCCATCGACATCTCTATATCGAACTGCAGTAAACGTCAGCGACAGCATGTCCGGGGCTCAAAATTTGACAGCGGGCCCAAATCAGACTGCTGGCAGTTGAGTGAAACGCAGTGCTGACATGCTATCTCATTTTCGCACACACGAGATGTTGGCGACGAAAACATGGTTGTCTGCCGATGGGGTGGTTTCAACCGTCGTGTCCAGTAAGGGAATGCGTGTACAATAGGCATATAAACGCAAAGCTAATGAAGCCCATGCGACTCCTACATTTGGCTGTCCGAACTAGGATAATTATGATCAGTTACAAATTTTCGCTGAACGCAAATCAAAACATTTTTACCTTTATTATACTATAACAAAGGTTTAAAAATTGGTCGAAAAACACGAAATTGATCCGAGGCCCGGAGGGCCAAACCAATCGATAGGGTTCGTCGATTTGAGCAATGTCTGTGTGTGTGTGTGTGTGTGTGTGTGTGTGTGTGTGTGTGTGTGTGTGTGTGTGTGTGTGTGTGTGTGTGTGTGTGTGTGTGTGTGTGTGTGTGTGTGTGTGTGTGTGTGTGTGTGTGTGTGTGTGTGTGTGTGTGTGTGTGTGTGTGTGTGTGTGTGTGTGTGTTGTAACTGGTACCTTGGTGTGTCTTTACTGTGTGTACCGGGAAAGCTCAGTAGCAAGAGACCCTGTGACTATGGTCCCAGGATCGGCTTACTACTGGGTAATCAGAGGGGCTTCGCGAACAAACGTGCAGTCGACTTTCACCTTGCTTGGCTTGGGCTATTGTGATAATTTGGTTTTGGAGGTTGAAAAGATTGGAATTAGGAAAAACTATTGATTTTATTCTTTTCTATTGTGGGTGTGTATGTGTGTGTGGGTGTGGGTGATGGGTGAAAAACCGGTACGTACCGCTGTCGCTACTGCTGCTGGTCGAGTTTTCCGCTGCTTTCTGCTACTGACTCACTGTTCGGGGGAGGCTGGGGGACGCTCTGCGCGCGCTGCTAACTGCTGGCTTCGCAGGCACTGCTGACGACGCCGCTATGATTAAGGCGACGCTGCTGGCCGGTGCTAGTCCGCTCGTTCTGGTCTTCCCTCTTTGACGGAGATCGACAGGCCCAGGACGATACCGGAATGACCGTGCCGAGAGGGGAATGTCCTCCTTAATAATTATGGCCCAAGGCCAGAGGACTGCCGCTGGTCCTTTACGGGTTAGACGTAGCGAGCATCCAGGGCTCGCTAGGCCGATCGTGTGCTGACCTTCAATGGCAAACCGTCCCACGGTTGCACAAACAATTTGTGGTGTAATAAAAGGTCCTGAATAAACTTAATTCCACCACTCACTACTAGCACTTGTTCTTACTTAAAATGTAAGTCTTTTGCACACGACAACCAGATACTATCTGAGCAATGGTGGTCCTTTTAGCCACCACGAAACCTTTTCGCGGTATTTTTCCCCGCATATGGCCGCATATTTCGCGCAGTTTTTACCTTGTCATTCAGCGTATAACAGTTTTCTTCCCCCCCCGTCAGCTTTTCTGTTATACTAGTCTGGTGGTGACTGTCGTTGCACCACCCACTTGTACCCACTGTGTCACGTGTTTATTGTTTTAGTGTGTTGACAAAATTTTAATTATTTATTTATTTATTTTACTAACCTAACTAACCTATTTTAACAATTTTTGGCATTTAACTAACCCTACTAACAATAACCCTAGAAACGTGAAAGTAAACAAACATTTAAGCACATATTAAAAAAACCAGAAGATACTGTAACGCACGGTTACACTATCCCTCCACCTCGGTAAAATAAATGTTGGAATTACATTCTAAACATTTATTTTTACAAACACTAAATACTTTAAAAACTTAATAGACTTAACCATTCATAAACATAAAAACATTTACATTTACTCGTAGCTTTTGAATATTCAATCACATTTGAGTGAGCAACTAAACATATTAAAATTCGTGAACAACTAAAAGCTAAATTTAATTTAAATTTGCCATAATCCTTCACGTGTGATTTTACTCCTATGCTTAGGCATCACTGTGAACACCATTGGTGAGGCTCTGCTACTTCATTTTACTGTTTAATCGATTCTCTGATTGGGCAATACAATCGACGAACTACTAAACAATTCAGTCTACCTACAATCGCGATCGCGTACGGAATAAAAACGTGTTCTTGTGAATTATGATAATCTGCAGTTAAATAATTTAGAATAGAAACTCTAATTTGGGTGCAGTAATTCGGCGGATTTAGTGATTTCAGGAAAGTTTTATTCTATGTGTCCATATTTTTGTTAGGCTGATTGAAACTGTTGTTCCAGGATTCATTCCCCCAGTTGGCCACCTGGGGATTTCAGGAATAACTCCTGCAACAATTCGGTTTCTGGTTTCAAGATTTCAGGTAAGTAGCGATCACATTTCTTGTAGGGGAATGTTTTATATTCGTTCTGTATATTCAATCATTATGTAGGTTTGTTTAATATTAACTAAAGGAATTCCATAATCTTAATTTTATTTGTGACGTCACATCTCATTTCAGGTTATGCACAACTTCTCACATGGCGAAATCTCTACACTTCGGCAGAACTTCTCAACACGTTGCGGTGTTCATCCGCTCGGATATTCATCATCTTTACTCACCGCTCACAATTCGTAAATCGTGAGATAAATGGATGATGAGACAGGCCGAACACACGGATCATCTCATTAGAGTTCAGAGGTCAATCAACTCTGATGATCGATGATGCAACTATAATGCAGCTATGATGCAGCTTGTTATTGGTTTGTTGTTTCTGTTTTATTATCAGACAACTTCAAACAGGCAATAATATATTTTGTATTTTCCTTTTTTCTAGGTATTAGGAATTTATTCGTCGCCAGGTTTAAGATCTTTTGCTGAAAAAATCCCGATATTTTTACCTTGATCGTCGGCCAGTTCATAAGAGCTGCAGCCGCGTCGGGCAACGATAGTGCATGGGGTGAAAAGCGGTCCATATTTCGCGTTGTAATGATCCGCCGCTGAAGATAGGCGGAAATTCCGCTTATAAACTCTTTGGCCCACTCGGTAAGTTGGTGCAAACTTTTTGTGTCTAAGATTATAGTTTCTACGGTGCTTTTCGTTGCTCTTTTGCAAGTTCTTGGCGACCGTGCTCAATATATTTCCCCCAACTTGCCTTCGATACTGATCCCTCGCTTCAACGGATCTTTCACCTTCATCACGCTCCAAACGATGTTCCTCGCCTTTCACAACTTTTTCATGCCCATACAGAATGCGGTACGGCGTGTAACCAGTTGAGGCATGGATAGTAGTGTTTATCATTTCCTCAACTTCTGCTACTCTAGTGTCCCACACTCGTTGGTCTGTCTGCATGTACGTTCTCAGACAGGCATTTATCGTCCGGTTGGTCCGCTCTGCTGGATTAGCCTGACTGTGGTGCCTTGCATTAGGCCAATGTTGGACCCCTCGCTGGGAGAGGAGCGCTTGGAACTCTTTTCCCTGGAATGTGGTAGCATTGTCGCTAATCACCACCTCTGGGGTTCCATAACGTCTCATCCATTGATCCTCCAAAAGCCTGCAAACCAATTTAGCCTCAATCTTCTTCACCGGTATGAGCATTGACCATTTAGAGAAGCAATCCATAACAACTAGTAAATGGCAATTTCCGGTTCGACTTCTTGGCAAATTTTGAATATAATCCAAAGCTATAATCTGAAATGGGCGATCAGTTATCTTTGGTTTACCCATAGGAGGGACCGACGATACTGTCGACGGTTTACATTGCTTGCATGTATCGCAAGCTTGGACATATCGTTTGGTATCTGCAGCCATTCTCGGCCAATAATACCGAGTTTTGAGCCGATGCAAGGTCTTTTCATACCCTGGATGCAAACAATCATCGTGCTCCTGCTGCATTACCGTTTTTCGCAATCCTTCCGGTAGACACAGCTTCCACTCGTACGAATAATCCAGAGCATCAGACAGATTGGACACAAACTTATAGAGCTTGCCCTCTTCTAATTTAAAGTCCGCGTAGCTCTCCGGTTCCTCTTCGACTTTTTTAAACAAGTTAGCATACCAACTGTCTGCAGTCTGTTCTACAGCTTCGACTGCCCTAGAAAGTGCGTCGGCAACAACATTTTCCGATCCTTTGCGATGTTGGATCTGCATATCGTATTGCTGCAAAAGGATACTCCACCGGCTAAGCTTTGGGGAAGGCTTCCATTTCGTATTCATAATGAACGAAAGAGCCGACGAGTCCGTCACGAGAGTAAATCTTGAACCCTCGACATATGGACGAAACTTCTCGATTGCTTCCAGTGCTGCTAATCCCTCTTTTTCAGCTGCTTTCCAGGACCTCTGAGGCGTCGTAAGCTTTCGAGAAAAGTACGCTACAACATTTTCTTTATCCGCGAGGTCCTGTGTTAGGACACCAGCGATGGCTATATCACTTGCATCTGTTTGTATTTTGAACGGAAGATTGAAGTTTGGGTTGGACAGGATTAGCGCGGTAATTAACTTTTCTTTAAGAAAATTGAACGCCTCCTCCGCTGTCTCGTTCCACGTTACTACCTTCGGTTTTCTCTTTAGCAAATCCGTCAGAGGACTAGTCATTTTGCTAAAGTCTTCTATAAAGCGGCGGTAATAATTTACCATGCCTAAGAAGCGCCTTAGCGAACGTACCGATGACGGTCGCTCAAAGTTGACGATAGCTTCAACTTTAGACGGATTTGGTCTTACCCCGTGTTCTGAGAGGATGAAGCCTAAATACGGAAGCTCAGGAACGCAAAACTTGGACTTCTCAACGTTAATTGACAAGTTGGCAGTCCTTAAGCGCTTTGCCACTTCCTGCAACTGACGAATGTGTTCCTCAAACGTGTTGCTTGCGACTACGATGTCATCAAGATACACAAACACGTTTGGTTCTAATTCTCCGTAGCCCAATACCTGGTCCATAAGCCTCGATAATGTAGCCGGGCTATTAACTAGGCCGAAAGGCAAACGGGTGAATTGGAAAAGCCCTCTACCAAACACTCGGAAGGCTGTATACTTCCGTGAGGCAGGGTCAAGTGGAATTTGCCAAAACGCCTTAGATAAATCGATGGTGGATAGGTATTTCGCCGAGCCCAATCTTCCCAGTATTCTATCCTGGTGTGGCAATGGGTAGGCATCTTTCCTTGTCCTATCATTCAATTTCCTCGCGTCCAGACACATCCTGACTTTGACCTTTTCCTCTCCATTTTCTCCCTCGCTCTTCTTCATTACCGGAACAATTAACAACGCCCAATCGCTATTTGACCGTTCAACCACTCCAGAATCTATCCATTTATCGAGCTCTTCGTTAACATTTCTCTGCACTTCCGGCGACCAAGGATACGGATTCAACCGGACAGGCGAGGCATTTTGAAACTCATCCATAAATTCAATCTTATGAGAAATCAATGGTGTTGTTTCTAATTTTCCTCCTTCCACAAATATCTTAAACTGCTTTTTAACTTCTTCTAATCGATCCTTCTGCTTTGTAGTTAATAATTCTTTCTTCTCCTGCTCGGCAATACGCAGTTCTAGCGCCTCTACTAAACTTCCCGAAGGACCTTTAATTGTGGGTTCTATGTTGTATAAACGCCAGAAATTTATTCCCAGAATTAACCGACGGTTCAGTTTCGGTGCAATCAGAGTCGTAAGAATTTTTGTCCTACCATTAAACGTAATTGGCAGGTTTACGTACCCTGTGACCTCTAAGTTATCTCCTCCGGCGGTAGACAATCTTGTTTCGGTGTTGAACTGTTTTAGCTTTAATGACTTAAGCAGATTCTCACTTCCTGCTCCTAGAATAGACACCTGCGCTCCACTGTCCAACAACCCTATCAATTCTATTCCCAACACTGACACCTCGGCAAACGGTCTATCATCATCTTCCAATCTCAGCTTTAATTCGCTAACTTCCGAGCAGTATGGAACAAATACGGTTGAAGGATTTTTAAAGGAACCTCGGCGACCTTCTACGCCGACTTCCTTCCGTTTTTTGCACAAAACGGGCAATTCTCGGTTCTGAAATTATAGAATCCGCAAACGGTACAGAAGACTTCTCGCTCCCTTAGACAGGATTCGAAGTGATGGTTTTTTCCTCTACAGTTAAAGCAAACTAGTTTTTCTGGAACCTTATGATTCGCAATTCTATTTTCCAAATCTCCCTTACTGGAACGTGGCTGATCATTGTCCTTCCCTGGGTACGGTTTCCTGGGTGCAGACGGTTTTGACATTTCCTCTTTTGGCTGCCAATTAGACTTCTTAGCTGTTGGCTGGTTGACCCACAGTTTTCTATCTAATTGATCTTCCTTTCGCGGTGGGAAGTGTTTGACTTCGTGTACTTGTACTGTTTTTGGAGGTCTATCGGAATCTTTGCTCTTGTACATCGGCATGTTAGCGGAATCTAATTTCCGTCCCCAATGTTTCAGCGATTTAAGATTCCTGACTCCCTTAATTACTAACGCATTTTTGTAATCTGAGCGTAGGTTTCTAAAAACGATATCGAATTTCCTCTGCTCGCTGGGCTGTACCGCCATGCAATGGAAAATCTCCATCATCGCATTGTAGTACTCTTGAAATTTCTCAGAGCGTCTTTGCCACCGGTGTGCCGCCTGCTGCTCGTAGTGAAAGTCCATGTCAGGTGGCTGGAATTCAAGCTTCAGCTCCGTGACTAACTCTGTCCAGTTTCGAAAGTCTCTGTTACTCTTCCCCTCAATGTACCATGTCCTAGCATCTCCACTAAAGAGATGAATTGCTTCGTTGAACAACGCTCGTTTGCCCATGTTCTCTGCTTCTGCCATAAACTCTACTTCAGTTATAAACTTATTCAACCTCTTCCCCTCATCTCTACCGTCGTATTTCATTCTCCAATCGGCAACTGAACGTGGTGACCGTTTTGGAGCATACGATTTATCGCTATCATCATCAGAAAAACTATCATCACTTGAACTACTAGTCACTTTTCTGTTGATCCACTCTTTCGGTTTTTCTATGCTAACTTTTCGTTTCTTAATCTTCGCTTCTTTCATCTTTTCATTATTTCCTTCTAAATCATTCGATTCTATATTTCTGTCTTTACTTTCTTTGTCATTGATATCGAGACTACTCAGTTTCGACTCAATATACTGTTCTACGTGTTTCAGCATTTTCTTCATAATTTCCTCTGTTGATTTCGCTTTCGCTTGCCGTTTCCTTCTCAGCTTAGGAGTACTAGAAATCCTTTTCCTTGCTTTGTTTCTCTTTTTGTTTCGTTTTGCCACAGACTCTAGTATGCTTTCGTCATCACTGTCGTCTGGCTCTTCGTGTTCAGATTCCACATCCCTGATACTAGCGTTGCTTAATTCGGCCCTAATCTGTTCCTCAGTTCGCTTTCTTGCATCCGGATCTACGGATAACAAGCTAAAGTGATCATTCATCATTTTCATTGCTATACATTCCAGTCCTGCTGTATCAAAGTTCTTTTTTAATCTGTCCAGTCTGAATAACAGATGGATCAGTCTAGTTTTCAGTAAGGGAAGTTCTGCTTTCTTAGGTTTCCTATTTTCTAGCTGGTCACGAATTTTAGCCAGTTTTTCATCTACGCGATTTAGTTCGTCTTCACACTCCGCAGGGTTTTCGAAATACGCAAGCGTGACAACATTAGTTTCACGTTGCTCTCTCAACTTGTTCCTCAATTTCCGTTTCTTTGCATCGATGGATTCGCCAGTCTTAAACGAAACCTTCCTGATTAACAACTCGTGTTCAATCTCATCTGCGAGCAGATGCTCCACATTCATTGAACGATATTGTAACTCAAACTCAGAATTCATTTTAAATGTTAATAGAAATAAATATAAACCAAATTATAATTGCCGTAGAGAATCAATTGAATCGAAAAATGATGTACATATAATAAAAATAAAATGTTGTTAATTTTGTGTCTGTGTGCCTAGTTATTTATTTATTCAGGACCTTTCCACTGAAGTGCAGCTATTTTCGCTGCTATATCCGAATTTTACTATATTCGTTGCTACTCTTCTTGTAATTTAAATTTTCAACAGCTTTATCAGTGCGTTTCACTATTGCTTCGCACTCAACCGCGATCTAAACAGAATGGTCAGAGTCTAGTGTAAGTATTTAAACAGTAAGTAGTGTACAGAAATACCGGTTTTATTGGTGGTAGCTTAGGGATCCTACACAATCACTTTATGTTGGTTGTGTACTCTCCTGCCGCCTAGGGAAAAAATCGACTGATTTTTTTATTCTACTCGAGTCCTCTGATTACCTTTCGTGTGTTGTAGTTGGGCGCCATGTGTAACTGGTACCTTGGTGTGTCTTTACTGTGTGTACCGGGAAAGCTCAGTAGCAAGAGACCCTGTGACTATGGTCCCAGGATCGGCTTACTACTGGGTAATCAGAGGGGCTTCGCGAACAAACGTGCAGTCGACTTTCACCTTGCTTGGCTTGGGCTATTGTGATAATTTGGTTTTGGAGGTTGAAAAGATTGGAATTAGGAAAAACTATTGATTTTATTCTTTTCTATTGTGGGTGTGTATGTGTGTGTGGGTGTGGGTGATGGGTGAAAAACCGGTACGTACCGCTGTCGCTACTGCTGCTGGTCGAGTTTTCCGCTGCTTTCTGCTACTGACTCACTGTTCGGGGGAGGCTGGGGGACGCTCTGCGCGCGCTGCTAACTGCTGGCTTCGCAGGCACTGCTGACGACGCCGCTATGATTAAGGCGACGCTGCTGGCCGGTGCTAGTCCGCTCGTTCTGGTCTTCCCTCTTTGACGGAGATCGACAGGCCCAGGACGATACCGGAATGACCGTGCCGAGAGGGGAATGTCCTCCTTAATAATTATGGCCCAAGGCCAGAGGACTGCCGCTGGTCCTTTACGGGTTAGACGTAGCGAGCATCCAGGGCTCGCTAGGCCGATCGTGTGCTGACCTTCAATGGCAAACCGTCCCACGGTTGCACAAACAATTTGTGGTGTAATAAAAGGTCCTGAATAAACTTAATTCCACCACTCACTACTAGCACTTGTTCTTACTTAAAATGTAAGTCTTTTGCACACGACAACCAGATACTATCTGAGCAATGGTGGTCCTTTTAGCCACCACGAAACCTTTTCGCGGTATTTTTCCCCGCATATGGCCGCATATTTCGCGCAGTTTTTACCTTGTCATTCAGCGTATAACAGTTTTCTTCCCCCCCCGTCAGCTTTTCTGTTATACTAGTCTGGTGGTGACTGTCGTTGCACCACCCACTTGTACCCACTGTGTCACGTGTTTATTGTTTTAGTGTGTTGACAAAATTTTAATTATTTATTTATTTATTTTACTAACCTAACTAACCTATTTTAACAATTTTTGGCATTTAACTAACCCTACTAACAATAACCCTAGAAACGTGAAAGTAAACAAACATTTAAGCACATATTAAAAAAACCAGAAGATACTGTAACGCACGGTTACAGTGTGTGTGTGTGTGTGTGTGTGTGTGTGTGTGTGTGTGTGTGTGTGTGTGTGTGTGTGTGTGTGTGTGTGTGTGTGTGTGTGTGTGTGTGTGTGTGTGTGTGTGTGTGTGTGTGTGTGTGTGTGTGTGTGTGTGTGTGTGTGTGTGTGTGTGTGTGTGTGTGTGTGTGTGTGTGTGTGTGTGTGTGTGTGTGTGTGTGTGTGTGTGTGTAATGATTTTTTCTATCGCCTGTTTCTCAGAGATGGCTGAACCGAATCGTTCGCTATTACTTTTGTTTGAAAGGTATTATTGTCTAGTAGATTACTATTGAGTTGCTTCGTGACACGACGTTTCGTTTAAAAGTTATGAGCAAAGATGTGAAAAATACGTGACACGGGTTTCTCTAGAACTACATGACCGATTTCAGCGTTCTTAGTATCAAATAAAAGCTCTTATTAAAGCTAAATTATTCAGCAATTTTTAATTGAAAACAAACAAGCAGTTTCAAAGTTATGCTTTAAAAACCTTTTTTGACAAGGTAATAATTATCGTCTGTTTCTTAGAGATGGTCAAACCGATTTATGCGCTATTAGTCTCATTTGAAATATAATATATCCTAATAGATCACTATTGAATGATTTTTTGATTGGACGTTTAATTTGAAAGTTATGAGCAACCGTATACACCACACCAAAATTAACAAAAGTTTATAATGATTTTAACCAAGATAATTTACCTAATTTCAATTATTTTAATATCAAACGAGTGGTTTTGACACTACGAATATATATGCAAAATTTCATAAGAATTGGTTGTAGCGGTCAAAAGATATTAACCCTCGAACACTCGCGCCAACTTTTGTAACGCAGTTACTCGCGCGCCCAATAGCCTCAAACCAAAGAAAACGTGCGTACTAGAGTTTTGACTGGGAAAACTTGGTTTTAGGTTTATCGAACCTTTAGAATAGTTTCTAGAAATTAAAAGCTCTATCGTCTGGTGGAATCTAAATTTTGATTAATCCCCCTAAAAGTGAATAAAAAAATTATTTTTCTTCAGTGTCAATATAACACATTGATGTGTTCTGCAAAGTTATAGAGCATATTATTACAAGAAATTTTGCTAAAGACAGTAACCTTCCATCTCTGCAGCTCAGATAGAAAAATCTTATTTATTGTTTATGAATTTGTAAAATCAGGTTTTATATTTTTGCTCTTTTTGTAATTGTAGTATGACTTTTTCATGTATTACAAAGTTGTACAAATGATAAAAATACACAATTTTGCTGAATATAGTATACCTCTATATTTGCTTGTTTAGGAACTGTAGAACTTTGATTATAAAAAATACCCTAATTTTGACTACGAATTACTCGACTACCAGCAGACGGAAACATTTTACATTGGGTAGTTTTGCTGCATACAGACACCATTTTTCCATATGGAGAAACGAGAGAAAATTCCACTTAGGGTCAATTGCGGTACACCTCGCTTGCTGATTGCTTCGTTTCTGTGATGGCGGTTTATGCTGATCTATTTTCCCAACAATTTAAATTATTAATGCTTTGAACAATTATGACATTTTGCTCAGAATAAGTTTATTGAAGAATATACGTAATAATAACGGTTTGTAACTTTATAACAATATGGCGTTGAAAAACCTACACGTGTTGTACAAAATACAACAGCGTGAGTAACCGAAGGTTAATAAAAATTGATGAAAATTATTCTAGAAAACTCTATTGATGTGAATCAAATAGAATGGCATTACAGGAAATTATGCATAGTTCAAAAACCTATATGAATCAAATAGAATGGCATTACAGGAAATTATGCATAGTTCAAAAACCTATAAACTAGACCTTTAGTAGGCAATGTATATGTTAAAGAATAAGATTTCCTCTTACAACTTACTTTTATTTGCACTTACTCAAATTAATAACAACTTACTTATCCTTACTCAGCAATTTCATGAAAAAAGGATCTATCAAAATTTAAAAGTGTTCCGATTTTGTTCAAAATTTGTAAACTTATTCAATTTTCAAAAATTTTATGTAAACCAACGCATTACGCAACGTTGATTAATAGATGAATTATGTTCCGAAAACGTGTCGATTTCTATCTCAAATAGCAAGTAAGACCGTATAACAAAGGTTCCTTTCACCATTAGGTGGATTAAATCGGATTTTTATTTAAGTCTCAGTAAAATGAATATTGCGAACATTAAATTTTCTGCAGCGGGCTAGAAATCTAGCGCACTGGTGGTTGCAAATGAAATGTGTACTTAGGACAAGTAAATTGATATCCGGATTTAGTTTAGGTGTGTATGGTTATGTTTATAGGTGCGGGACCGAAAAATTTAGATCCAGATATACAGTGGACCCCCGTTCGTTTGAACGATTCCTCATGCAAACTAGCGGGGTTACTTTTTAATTTGAACAACTGGTAACCCGAAATATGCTGAAACCTGTGTGAACTGGCCGCCCTGATCTTTGTTATTGTTTTGGTGGTTTGTTTTAGTTGGCAGTTGCAAGTGCGAATATTGCATTTTCCGATCGGATTTCTCTCTTAATCGTTAGGAAAACGAAATGTGAAACCGATTAAACACGCTAGGTCAGTACAAACGAATCGAACAAATGATGTCATGTTGAGAATGACATTTGAACCATTTTTAATTTGAACGTCGTGCAAACCAACGGGGTTCAAATTAAAAAGTGTTCAGATTAAAAATGGTCAAACGAACGGGGGTCCACGGTTTTCATGAAAGTGTTCTACTTAATTGTTTAAGGTAATTTTAATGGTTTTAAGCAAAATTATAATATTTCATCCAATGCATGCTGAATCAATGTCCTTATTGTTTAGTATTTATTATGTAATAAAATTTTAATAGTTTTAAACAAAATGCAGGCAAATGAAAAGTATGGTAAGTATGTCGACCTTTTCGCGTGTCTAATGGCGGCTAGTTAAAGCCCTATAAAGATATACATTTATAGGGCTTTACGGCTTGTGGGTACAACTATCGGAAAAAATAACATGCTTTTGGCAACTCTGCTCGCGTCAAGTTGACATTTTCCCCTTGCAAAACTGTCAAGCGTACGTTAGCGTACCAAAAGCCAAAAGCATTTAAATATTTTCCGAAAGTTGCGCCTACTATCCGCCATTAAGCACGCGAAAAGGTGGATATGTTATTTTCTAACCCAACCATAACATTTAATTGATTCTAAAGCGCGTATTTTTAGAAAAAATTCAAATTCGCTTCTGATGATTTTAGTTTTCTATGTGTTTTGACAGCTTGAAATAAAAATATCATCATTTTTACCGCGACGCCACCTACTTGTTGAATGAAGTTTACCTATAACTTTTTTGAAAGGTACATTGTAATTATTTAGCAGTTGGAAACCCCTTGTGCTACACAGACAATGATTACCTTTGAAAAAAGTTACTTTTGATTACTTTACTGATTGCCTCTGATTACCAGTAATCAAACTCTTGTGATTACTATAAATTAATCATGATTACCAATGATTACTTAAGATTATCATTGATTACTCTACTGATTACCATTGATTACCTAATTAATTCGAAAATGATTACAAAAGTAATCTCTGATTACTACGCACTTATACGCCTTACTGGAAACCCCTTGGTCAATGCGGCCAATGCACGCTTGCTTGCACAGAAGTGTTGATTTGAGTATTGAGTGAAAAATACGCAAATTTGTGTTTTAATATTTATCTGTGCAGATTCTAGTACAATAACGGTCCGCTCGCTTCACAAGTGCACGTGAGATGAGATGTTTAAATTTTCTTCAAGATTTCATTCTTTGCTTGACCTGCGTTGGCTACATAAGTGGAAATCTAAATCATAAAGGAAATACTGTTGTTCGCTCTTTTTTTGTGTTAAACATAAGAAAACAAGTTATTTAGTTAATTGAAAGTGACATTTTTCAGTCAGATTAAAACTGGGTATCGGTCGTTTTTCGTATGAGAAGTTAGCAGGTTTAGAATTCAAAAACTAGCTTGGTAAGTTGAATGGAAATTCTTATGACACAACTATTGTATACAATAGTAGTTACCCCTAGTTTTGAGTATTCTAAGAAAATGCGTCGCATTTTACGTTTCAAACCAGAATATCGAAGAACGGAGTAACGTTTGTGCTAAAGCTTTTGGACAGGCGTTACGCGTACTCTATTTTGAACATATAGGTTAAATCAAAACGAAATATCCGCAGGGTGATTTCTGGCTTTAGTTTTTAGAAGGTCGCATAATCCATGCAAAAGGGTTGATTAAGCGACCTTTTAGAAACTAAAGCCAGATTGATTTTTTTTTTTGACATTTCCCATTTGATTTTGCCGTATAAAAGTCCAAAATAGAGTACGCGTAACGCCCGTCCAAAATATATAAATCACTAACGCCTGTTCTAAATAGATGAATCACTCTGCAGGCTAGAATTATTCAGTAAAATTGTAGACAATAATTGTACAAAATGTCCGAAAGAAGTATATTTTTTTCAAATTTTGCTTGGTTGATACGGTGGTGAAAAATGAATCAAAATTGAGTCTAAGAGATCGAACCATCTCTGATTTATAATATTAAATCTGCTCTGATTAAAATTCTGGCCCAATTTTTGAATAGGCCACATCGTCCTAAACGTAAACAAATAATCGCATGAGCCAGAGATGCCATATTTTCTAAAAAAAAATGTCTGCAACTGCTCGAAAACCGAAAAAATCGAGCAGTTTTCCGGTTAATCGAATTTTCTGGTTTAAAAATAATCTGCGAAAATCTGCACACTTTTTTAGGAAGTCTGTGAAAGTTTAAAGAGCTTCGAACAAAAATCTGCACCAAAACAATAAAAGTCAGAAAAACTGCAAATATCTGCAAATTTATAATGATCTGCAAGACCGTTCCAAAAATCTGGAATTTGCAGACAAATCTGCAAGTCTGGTATCCCTGCGCATGACAGTTTATTTCTGTCTGCTATGTCAGGTAGAGAATAACTTGCACCTAAAGACTCATGCAATTGATGTACCTTTGGTCGTTAGGACCTATTTAAAATTGTATTTTAGTTTAAAAAAATGAACATGAAAACAACAATACAGTGGGATTTCCAATTTGGCAAGAAATGCGTGTCGCCTATGTTGCCAATATTGAGACCCTTTTTTGATATAAAAAAATTGAATGTAAATGCGTTAAAAATTGACTAAATATTATTAATCAACAATTGCAATCATTTTATGTTTAAAAAGTCTGCCAAGACCAATCCGTCCGGTGCAAGTAAGATTTTGACAATCTGCGGTAAGACGTAGTCCTACGTACGGCAATAAAAATATTGCTCGAAACATTCTATAACCGCAAACTTTTTTTTCATGAACACACTGAGGGCATCATTTTTTCATCATTTAGCTCGTTATAAGGCAGTGGCAACTATATTGTCCCGCCAACGAAAAATATTGGTTTTGCTTTTATAATTATACTAGCTGACCCGACAAACTTCGTATTGCCACAAATTAAACTGTGTTGTACATAAATAGTGAATCTCGGATAACATTTGTCACAATCTCGTGTTTTGCAAGTTACTGAGGAGTGCATGGATGGTTTAATATGCAAATTTTCCTCACAGTAAAGTAGAAAACAACTCCCCCATTGCTTAGCATAAAATAAAGCGGACAGCATTAAAATATTCGCCATGATTATATAACATTTCGCCGAATACCATTTGCGGAACACCACTTCTCGGTTGACCATAACGCGGTATAAAGTTTCGCGGAATACCATTTCGCGAAAAACCTTACGCGGGATGTACCATTTCACGGAAAATGTTTTCGTAAGTACCATTTCGCAGGGGTTATCTTCTCCTTACTCGCTGTCGCTCGTTCGAACCCAACTGAAGGAAAGTAATAGAGGAAAATAAATAAAGATGTGTTATTGACTAATGTTCTATGAAAGAGTCTAAAATTTTTCAAGTTCGATTAGTTCTTAAGTTACGCAAAAATTTTTTGTTTTATTTGTATGGGCTACCTCCAAAACCCTCCACATGCCTCCACAAATTTGGTTCCATTTGCTTGATTAGTTCTCTGGTTCTGAGGAAATTTCTGTTTCATTTGTATGGGAGCGTCCCCGCTTATTGGGGGAGGGGTCATAATTCCCCTCCTAAAGAGAGGAGGGGTCTCAATGCATCATAGAAAAAAAATTTGCCTCCCAAAACACCCACATGCCAAATTTGGTCCATTTGCTTGATTAGTTCTAGAGTTTTGAGGAAATTTGTATTTCATTTGTATGGGAGTCCCCCCTCTTAGCGGGAAAAGAGGTCTCTCACCATCATAAGAACCTTCCCCGGCCTCAAAAACCTATACATGCCAATTTTCACGCCGATCGATTCAGTAGTTTTTGATTCTATAAGGAACATACGGACAGACAGGCAGAAATCCATTTTTATAGGTATAGATTTGTATGGGAGCCCTCCCTCTTAGTGGGGGGAGGAGTCTTTAACCATCATAAGAACCTTCCCCGGCTCCAAAAACTCCTCCATGCAAATTTTCACGCCGATCGGTTCAGTAGTTTTCGATTCTATAAGGAACAGATGCACAGACAGACAGAAATCCATTTTTATAGGTATAGATTGATATTATTATAGAAGGAAAACAAATATTTTTCGTTGGTGGTAATATAGTTGCCACTGCCTTATAAAAGGTTAAAGCATGTATGCGGAAACTGACGGATATTTAAGTATATTTTTGAAAGTGAAATATTTTGTGTTGCCAAAATCAAGGCATACCAAAATCGAACCATGCCAAATTCGAAATCTCACTGTACTAACATTACCAGTCCTATTGACTATTGACAGTATTATTCAATATTGAATAGTACCTTTTATGTAAACAGTTAAATCTAACTGCAAAAATAGTTCGCCAGTTCTATGTTTTCGCTTTTGATTAAACTGTCGAAAGACATAAATCAACAAATAATAGGGGTTGTCGATTTATTAAATTTTCCTAAAATGGATGGATGGATAAAATAAAGGTTTTCCTGTACTAGTGTCTTTTTCTAATGGAAAAAAACATAGGATTTAATTTATTTTCTATATCTATTTCAGTGCGAATATGTCAGACGATAAAGCAGAAGAATATTTCCGTAAAGGATTGTGGCAGGCTGCGAAAGGTAGGATATAGTCCGAAAATTATTATTAAATTAAATAAGTTACTGTGATTTTCTGTCGTGGACATTTCGTCATGTTTATGATGTTTATAGAGCTTGTTACACAATACGCTTCCAAAAAACCCGAATTAATCCACCTAGCGGTGTGACTTTGGCCTTTCTACTGCAATAATAAATATTTTTTATTTCTACGGAATATCTATAATTAAGTTGACTATATTTATTTGTTTATTTGTTAAAAAAGTCAACAGATTTCTTGATCCTAATGACTAATAAAAACTACTAGCTAATGTTCTAAAGCGAGATTTCAGCACGTTGAGGCTAACGACAAAGTCGAAACAGGATACAAAACGGTTAAAATTGCGTTGTAAGCCAGTTACAGTGCTGAAGGTGCTGTAGCTGGTTCTTCTGTGTGGTATACCTATGTAAAAATGAATTGCTCCGTGCTAAGCGAGGCGGTGCTGAAAAGTCGATTCTCTCTAGTATCCAAGGGCAGTCGATACGGAACGTCAAAATATCTGATATAAAAAGTATGAAGGTCTGTACCTAGCTGCACGAACGAGGGTCTCACGTAGGACTACGAATGTATGTTCAATTCGACAAAGCTTGACGTTTTGCAAATGTTTAGCATACAAAGTTTTAATTTATTGTAGTGTAATAAATGCTCAGAATCATCTATATACTTTTACACAAAAAAGAAGACAAGTTTGAATTTCTTGAATGCTTGTGCTCTATATATCAGTTTTATCCGTTCCACCTCTCAGACTTTCATCAGAAAATAATCACACTTTTTCTGGTGATTATCGGTGACACCGCATTTTGAAAATTTTAGTCAACTCTAAGTAACTGGCTTAACGAATGTTAACTGACTTAACCTTCCTAATGCATTAGAAAAAAGTTACATATTATGCATTGGGGTCGAAAACGACCCAAGTTTTGAAATTGCTCTTATTCATCCATTTTCCAAAATGGATGGCCAAAAACTGGCACTCAAGGTATGTTAGGGAATATTTGTTGACTAATGGCCACTTCTGCGTCGGTTCCGAAACACCCACTAACAGGTCCGGGGAACATTTGTATACTTTGAGATAATTCATTTTGCGGAACATCAAATCAGTTTGGCTTGATAAAATAAGACTAATTGAAGTACAATGGGGACATTTTGGACCCAAATTGCCACTTCACCATCGGTTCCGGAACATCCGGTACCCGGTTTTAGGGGACAATTTTGAATTTTGGGATGATTTATCTTGCGACACGCCGAATTACATCAGTTTTATTACAGAAGACTATTGAAAATACAATAAAGACATTTTGAAAGCAAATGGCCACATCAGCATTGATCCTGGTACACCCGGTACCCGGTTTTCGGGGACATTTTTGGTTTTTGAGATAACTCATCTTGCGACACATCAAATCACATTGGCTTGATCAAATAAGACTGATGGAAGTGAAGTAAAATCATTTAGAAGCCAAATGATCACTTTGCCATCGGTTCCGGAACATCCGGTAAATGATTCCGGGGGACATTTTTGAAGTTTGAAATAATTCATCTTGCGGCACATCAAATCACACCGCCTTGATCAAATAAGATAGTTACAAGAGTTGTGGGGACAATTTGAAGACAAATGGCCATTTCATCATCGGTTCCGGAACATCGGATGCACGGATTATGAGAACATTCTTGGATAAGATCATGCGGCACATCAAATCACATTGGCTTGATAAAATAACACTAATGGAAGTTCAATGGAAACATTTTGGAGCCAAGTGACAATTTCACCATCTGTTCCGGATCATCCGGTACCCGGTTTTTGGGGACATTTTTGGATTACAGGGTAATTCATCAGCCCGAATTACCACGTTTTATGGTTCATTATAAATACAGGGTACCGGATTATATGCGACTAACACCACATTGTACTTCCATTATATTGTTATTTTATCAATGCGATGTGATTTGATTTGCCGCAAGATGAATTATTTCGAAATCCAAAAATGTCCCCCGGAATCAGGTACCGGATATTCCGGAACATCGGTTTGGTAAAGTAGCCATTTCGCTTCTAAATGACCTAGTTTCACTTCCATCAGTCTTATTTGATCAAGCCGATGTGATGTGATGTGTCGCAAGGTGAGTTATCCTAAATTACAAAACTGTCCCCGAAAACCGGGTACCGGATGTTCCGGGACCAATTCTGACATGTCCATTTGCTTTCAAAATGTCTTTATTATGCTTTCAATAGTCTTATGTTATCAAACAGATGTAATTCGACGTGTCGCAAGATAAATCATCCTAAAAATCAAAATTGTCCAATGCATAATATGTAACTTTTTTTTGCTGTAGCTCTTCTAGATGTCGCTGAAAGCTGAAACTCCCCCAAAATGCTAGTTTTCGAAAGTTAGGAAAAGTCAGAAAATTTCAAGTCTCTAGCTCGTTCCGTTACTGAGTATCAAGCTTTGTAAGTATGCCGATGGGTCGAAAACGACCCCAATGCACTAGGAAGGTTAAGGAGCTTACGATTGGATGGAAAAAATCAACAAATAATCTGGGTTATTTATCACTGATTCACATTCGTCACTTTCCATGAAAATAGTTGACATATAGCACCATTTATTGTGACAGGTTGATTTGAATTATAATTGCCTCAAAGTTAATATATCATCAATTAGCTAACGTTTTCTGCACACTGATAGTCCATTTTGACACTCAGTTTATCAGTTATTTGACACTTGAGAGCAATACAATCGAAAGTATCTAAACAATTGCATGCAATGGTAAAGCAACAAATTAAACAACCAAAATATATTTTCGGATCAGACAGTCGCTAATTCTTCCTCACTTTGAAATTGCTGCATCACGTCACATGTATGAATATTCCGCCAACCCCTTTTATATACAAGACATCAGATTGGAATAAATTCTTGCAGTATGGGGGTACAATCGGGCGAAGGATAGGGTAGGTCGCTCACTTTTTTATAACTGTTCACTTTCAGGACATCAAATTGGACTAGGTTTATCGCGGTCTTAAGAAATCTTTTTAAGACGAGAGGACTTTATCACTCTTTCTGGCGTACTTCCCAAGCACAGATATCAAATTAGTATAAGTCTGAACGTCGAAAAGAATCTACGACCTGTTGGGACGAGGTGGTTTTGTTTCTTTTTTTTCTATAACTAAAGTTATCGAAATCACAGTAAACAGTAGGTGTATTTAACTGTCGTCCCTGCCTGTGGAGCAAGGCGATCACGAAGAAAATGTATGGGGATATTTGACCTTGAAACTTTTCGTTAATTTTCACTAATTAGTGGTTGAAAAAGAAAATTATAATAGAAATCACATAATTGCTACACCTTTTATGAATCGATCGGTATCTAAACTATGAAAATCCATTCTTAATTGGCAGAGCTATTAGCGTTCAAAATCTTTCATATTTTCGTGACGCTAGCATTTTTTTATTTTTGGGAATGACACCCTATATCAAACCTTGCCGTAAGACGTAGTCCTATGTCAAAACAGCTTTGATTACGCCCGATGTATTTGCAGAGAGCCCAGGTTGATTGGTCTGCAACGCTGTTCGTAGCTTGGTAGTCTGATCGGGTCGTTCCATGGTAGTCGTCGGAGCGCAAAGCGAACGAACCTCCGCTGTACTGCCCCGATTCGGGTGACGCCGTTTTGATCATACGGGCTCCATACGGGTGCGCAATATTCAAGATTAGAACGAACTAACGCGCAGTAGAGCGATTTCAAGCAGTATATATCTGTATCATCATCTATCGATGATCTTCCTTCGATCATCTTCATCGCAGCTTCTGCCGCCAACAATGCGACATGGACAGCAGAGGTGACACTACGTACAATTAAATTCGCTTGCGACAATAAGCTCAAAGCAAATGTAAAATATTGAACAATGATCAATTTCTTTCCTGTAATCTGTAATCTGTGGGTGGTTGACTAGCTGGACGCTGATGAGCGCATTACTTCTACACTAGGCCCGAGGGGTGATCTTATATCGGGGCCTCCAAGAGTCATTTCTGCCTGCCGAGTCAGCTTGCGACAGCCAATAAAACGCAGTAGCGAATTGACTCTGGAGACACCAAGATCAGACAATGTGAAATGGATTGGAAATAGTCACGTAGTAGTCTAGTTATCAATGTTCTATTCTATCTAGTTTTATTTTGTCAAAAACACGCCAAAAAAGAAAAAAATAGCATTTGAACCTACGCTAGACTTAGCGCAATCAATGAAGTTTGGTTGTATAATAACCACTAAATAGTTCCAATATTACAGGAAATGTTACTAATAGTGATGTAGAAAATCAAAACACTACTGGTGATAGTAAGAGAAGCGTTAACAACGGTAGTGACTGTAAAAGTAGATGTTAAGCCGAATTCTAATTTGAATAGAGAACAGGTTTGAAGAAGGTATCGGCTTATCACTATGCTTACTAATACATATCTCGTACATCCCTATACACAAATGCGCACCCAAACATGCGTATTTCTACGCCTGCACCTGCATGCATGCTCGTATGGGCGTATTTTTTATCGCTGTACTGCCTATAACTACGTAACCGCCACAAATTCTATAGCATCTCCATAGAGAATATCTCGCTCGCGCAGTCAGGGATAGTACACCAACTTTAAACATTCATACCGGCTGGCGTTAATTTATAACCAATCTACATGAGACATAAATATTTACTGAGAATTATGCGACTTGATAATATCAGACAATTTACCTCAATACACGGCTTGAGCATTGTACTCCCTCCCATGGGTAGGTGGTTTGACGCGTACTTCGGCTAACCGACCTAAAAATCTTAGTTCCGCATGTAGAATGTAACATAGTTTAAGTTGGATATATGTGTAGTATGTAGTATTGCATAATTTACCTTTACGTGTATCATGTGTCTCGTAATGCGGAATGGAGCGAAATTGAACGGATCTGATTTTAAATCAAGTTCGTTTAGGCCGAAGCACCGGGAGGGTTTACTCAGTTCCTTAGATGAAACTACCATTTCTCCATTATGCACCATTATGCACAGAAATTTCTCTAGAAAACTGAAACCAAATCCTACCCACCATTCATGAGATTTTGACTTATGAAAATTAAAATTTATCGCTAGTTAGAACGGACGAATGTTCAAAAATGATGTGATGTCTTTATTTGCGTAATCGAGACATTTTCTATGAGATTGCCATAGAATTTGTGGCTGTTATGCGATTATGGACAGCACAGCACTGAAAAATATACACACGTACATGTATACATGTGTATGCATGTATGAGTGTGTATGGGTGTATAGGTACGAATGAATATATGTTTGAGTGTTCTATGATGAGTCGGAATTTTTTCTTATACCTATGCTGCCAAACTACAATTATTAATGGGCAGGAAGTTATAGTCAGTAGCTGTGTTTCCTGTGTCAGTTTCCTATGTTATTACTATTATTACTAATCTTGCTATCGTTGTTGTTACTGTCACCTCTATTGTATTATTTTTGTTATTATTATTGTTATTTTCTTATTTCCCTCCTTTAGTAGAGTGATTTGCATGTCTTGTGACTAACCGCGTTAACGATATTCAACTAACAATATAAAATTATCACGAATGACGCTGTTTGTCTCCCAAAGACCCTCCTAATGCTGATGAGCTACTGTCGGATCAAGCTACTGTCCATCAAGTCGGACGGTGGCAACTCACCGGCGGCCTGCTCCTCTCCATTCTTGCTGCTGTCGTCGCGGTCGGACTCAGTACAGTGGATCTTTCGAAAAGCTTTATAGCCTCGATATGCATTTTAATATGTTCCTATAAACACCGTGAGGATAAACTTAGGGAACTGTGATATACGGTACTGATAAACGTAAGGTGAACGGTTCGACAGTCAACTAAAAACTGAATCTTTATTTTACTAATCAGAACACTGCCAGCAGCTGTTCTGTCAGGGTTGTACTCGAGGGTGGTCACCACAGTTCTCCCCCTTTTTGTTAAAACATATTTACTTTACATTTGAAATTGGCCAAACTTCACTGCCAAAACTGTCGTACAATTCAGATTGCGGTTAAACTAAACTGCCGCGTATTATTTATAAAAAAACATTTGATAGTGGCGAAACTTCACTGCCACAAACTAAAAACACGATTTGATGTTTCATCAATCTATACCTATAAAGAAGGATTTCTGTCTGTCTGTCTGTCTGTCTGTCCGTATGTTCCTTATAGAATCGAAAACTACTGAACCAATCGGCATGAAAATATGCATATAGAGGTTTTTTGGGGCCAGGAAAGGTTTTAGTGATGGTTAGAAACCCCTCCCCCCACTAAGAGGGGGGGCTCCCATACAAATGAAACACAAATTTCTGCATAACTCGACAACTAATCAAGCAAATAGAACAAAATTTGGCATGTGGGTGTTTTCGGTGACCAGAATTTATTCTATGGTAAATTGAGACCCCTCCCCTCTTTATAAGGGGAATTATAACTCCTCTCCTCCTTAAAAGGGGGGGGCTTCCATACAAATTTCCTCATAACTCGAGAACTAATCAAGCAAATGGAACCAAATTTGGCATGTGAAGGTTTTCGAGGGTAAGAATATTTTCTATAGTAAATTAGGACCCCTCCCCACTTTAAGAGGAGGGGCTCCTGTACCAAAGAAACACAATTTTCCTCATACCTCAAGAAGTAATTAAGCAAATGGAACCAAATTTGGCATGTGGGTGTTTTTGGAGACAAAAATTTTTTCTATGATGAATTGGGACCCCTCCCCGTTTTAGGAGGGGGGGATCCTATACGCATGAAACACAAATTTCCTCATAACTGAAGAACTAATCAAGCAAATGGAACAAAATTTGGCATGTGAAAGTTTTCGAGGGCAAGAATATTTTCTATGGTGAATAAGGACCCCTCCCCACTTTAAGAGGGGGGGCTCCTATACAAACGAAATACAAATTTCCTCATAACTCGAGAACTAATCAAGCAAACGGAACAAAATTTGGCACGTGGGTGTTTTCGGAGACAAAATTTTTTTCTATGATAAATTGGGACCCCTCCCCACTTTAGGAAGGGGGGCTCCTATATAAATGAAATGCAAATTTCCTCAAAACTCGAGAATTAATCAAGCAAATGGAACCAAACTTGGCATGTGAAAGTTTTCTAGGGCATGAATATTTTCTATGGTGAATTAGAACCCCTCCCCACTTTAAGAGGGGGGGCTCCTATACAAACGAAATACAAATTTCTTCATAACTCGAGAAATAATCAAGCAAATGGAACCAAATTTGACACGTGGGTGTTTTGGGAGACAGAAATTTTTTCTATGATGAACTGGGACCCCTCCTTACTTTAGGAGGGGGGGCTCCTATACAAATGAAATACAAATTTTCTCATTACTCGAGAGCTAATCAAGCAAATGAAACCAAATTTGGCATGTGAAAGTTTTCGAGGGCAAGAATATTTTCTATGGTAAATTAGGACCCCTCCCAACTTTAAGAGGGGGGGCTCCTATACAAACGAAATACAAATTTCCTCATAACTCGAGAACTAATCAAGCAAATGGAACCAAATTTGGCATGTGGGTGTTTTTGGAGACAAAAATTTTTTCTATGATGAATTGGGACCCCAACCCACTTTAGGAGGGGGGCTCCTATACAAATGAAATTCAAATTTCCTCATAACTCGAGAACTAATCAAGCAAATAGAACCAAATTTGGCATGTGGAGGTTTCTGGAGGCAAAAATATTTTCTATGATGTATTAGGACCCCTTCCAACTTTAAGAGGGGGTGCTTCTACACAAACGAAATACAAATTTCCTCACAATTCGAGAACTAATCAAGCAAATGGAACCATATTTGGCATGTGGGTGTTTTTGGAGGCAACCATTTTTTCTATGATGAATTAGGACCCCTTACCTTTTTAAGAGGGGGGGCTCTCATACAAACGAAATACAAATTTCCTCATAACTCTAGAACTAATGAAGCAAATGGAACCAAATTTGACATGTAAGTGGTTTTGGACGCAAGATTTTTTTCTATGGTGAATTGAGACCCCTCTCTTCTTTAGAAAGCGAGTTATGGCCCATCTCCCTGGGCTTCCATACAAATGAATTGCAAATTTTCTCTTATCTCGAGAACTAATCAATCAAATGGAACCAAATTTGGCATGTGGGAGTTTAAGATGGCAGAAATTTTTTCTATAGTGAATTACGACCCCTTCCCCTTTTAAGAGGGGAGCTCCCATATAAATGAAATTCAAATTTCCTTATAACTTGAGAACTAATCAAGCAAATGGAACCAAATTTGGCATGTGGGAGATTTTGGAGTCTTGAATTTATTTTACGATAGTTAGGACCTCTCACCCCTGTGGTAGGGGGATATGGACTCTCATACAAATAAAACAGAAATGTTTGCGAAACTCAAAAACTAATCGAACTCGAGAAATTCGAGACTCTCCCATAAAACATTAGTCAATACAAGACCACAAAAACTATCTATAGTAACACTAGATCATTCAGGACGAGACGGTCGCGAGTGTTGCCGGCGACCCGCCGTCGGAAGCGCCGCCCACTGGGGGGCTTGCAAAACTCGAGATTGTGACAAAGATCATCCGAGATTCATGTTTTATGTACAACACAGGTTAATTTGTGGCAATACGAAGTTTGTCGGGTCAGCTAGTAGTAAATAAAATCCGAATTTTTCTTTAAACACTGTGATCTAGTTGAACGTCGTAAACTCGACGGATGACGCTTTGATTTCGACGCTAAACTCGATTGCTTCGATGTATTGAAGCGACGTATTTTCCTCGGCTGTACACTGGAACTCGACGATGGATTCGATGGCTTCGATTGCGACCACTGCCGCGTAGATGGGCCTTCCTGGGGATCTACTTCCTCAGGTGGTAAACTTGTTGCTACACTTCCACCTCTCGAATCACAAACCTTGGGATGATCGTCAGTTCCTCGGTAAATAAACGAATCTGCTGCGAAACCGAGAAAATCGTCAGCATCGTCGTCAACGCCTTCATCGTCATCGTCACGTGCTCGTTTTCGGTTACTACTAATCTCCTCATCCCTCGCAAAAATCAAACCGTAACGATTCTTGCGGGTGCCAAACAGCTTCAGCTGATTGCGGTGCGCCAGATAAACCCGACCTCCGACGGAAACCTGAAATGTGTTTAAAGAAGCACGTTTTAGAAATTTAGCTTCTAACCATCGTCGAATGTCAGTTGGTCTAAAATTTTTATAATAAACTAGATCTCCTGGGCGCAACTTATCAATCCAGTCATACTTTGGGTGCTGTTTGGCTTTGTTACTATATACAGGTTTATCCATAGACTCTCTCTTCGTCAGATGATTTCTAAAACTATTCCTAGGATGGATCAAATCCAACAGCGTCTTGGGCTTAAAACTAAACAGCTTTTCAGAAGGAAACGAACTGTTATCCTCCAAACATGTGTTCCTGTAACCAAACAAAAAATATGACACCATATCTTCCATACTTAGCCTTGCCATCTCTGGATCCAACAGAAACTTTTTCAAACCTTCTTTTACCACTCTTACCTTGCGCTCTGCTTGTCCATTGCTGGACGGGTTATACGGCGGGCTCTTCATAACCTTGATACCATGTGTCTGAAAAAAATCAATCAGTTCTTTAGAGCTAAACGGTGGTCCTCCGTCCGTAACAACTACGTCCGGTAACCCAAATCTAGCAAAAACGCTGATAAACTTCGGCTTTACACTCCTGGCATCAGTACTAAACTTCATGTACTCAACTTCAAGCCATTTGGAGAAACTGTCTACAATGACCAGGAAAACTTTCTTGTCGAAATAAAAGAAGTCCGCATGAATGCGGGCAAACGGTTTTGTGGTAGGAATCCAGTTAGAATGCGGAACTTGCTTTGGAATTGCATTCATCTGGCAGCACACTCTACAAGTTTTTACGAAATCTTCGATGTCAACACTCATGCCATGCCAGTAAACTGTCCTTCTGGCCATCTGCTTTATTTTGGTTATTCCTGAGTGATTTTTATGCAATAAACGCAGTACTTGCTTTTGTAAACTAGCAGGAATAACGACACGATCTTGGTACAATAAACAATCTTCAACTTCTTCCAGGTCTTGGTGTTGCGCATAAACATTGGCTAAACTGCGATCTAAATTCTGCGGCCAACCATGCTTCATGTAGTTAAAAATTTGCTGCAAAAACGAGTCTTTTCGTGATTCACTTGCAATCAACGCATGATCTAGCGGAAACTCATTGGATACAATTAAACTTTTTATAAATTCATTTTGCAAAGCAACGGGTACGTTTTCTGGAAGAGGGAATCTTGAGCAAAAATCAGCATTGCCCATTTTTGCTGACGGTCTGTAAACAATGTCAAAATCGTAGATACTCAGTTCCATTACATATCTCTGCAGACGCGTCACAAACAACGTATTTTTTCCTTCCTTTCCAAAAATACCAATCAACGGTTTATGATCTGTATACACAGTAAACTTCTTGCCAAAGAGAAACTTGTGAAACTTTTTTATGGTGCTAACAACTGCCAACGCTTCTAAATGTAAAATTGGGTAGGATTTTTGTGCATTTGTTAAACTGAAGGAAGCAAAACTAATAGGCCTCTCTTCATTCTTGATCTGATGAGCAATCACTCCACCTAACCCGTAGCTACATGCGTCTGTTACAACGACAACAGGTTTACTCGGATCATAAAACTCCAACAGTTTTGAACTCAACAATGCTTGCTTACATTCCTCAAACACTCGGCTACATTCCGAGCTCCAGACAAACTTAACGTCTTTCTTTAGTAAACGATACAGACAGCTAAGGCGTGAGGACAAGTTGGGTATGAATTTCCCGTAGTAATTTACCAAACCCAAAAATGCCTTTAGCTCAGAAACATTGTTCGGAACTTTCGCTTTCCGAATCGTCTCGACCTTTTCCGGGCACGGCAACAAACCTCCGTCGCACAAAATGTGACCCAAGAATGGCAAACTTGAGACAAACCATTTGCATTTTTGCATATTAACTTTAATATTGGCATTAGAAAGACGTTCTAACACCAAATTAAGCTTTCGTACACAGTCTGAGTTGTCCTTGCCTGCTATCAAAACATCATCTAAGTAACAGTAAACTCCATCGATACCTTTCAAAACCTGATCCATGATCCGTTGAAATATAGCTGCACTTGAAGAAGCACCCTGTGGCAAACGATTATACGTAAACAAACCTTTGATCGTATTTATCACCATAATTTTCTTTGACCTGTTTGACAATAACAATTGTGTATACGCACCAGCCAGATCTAGAGAACAGAAAACCTTCGCGCCAGCCAAAGAGGCGAACAGATCTTGTGTGAGTGGTAGCGGATAAACATTAGGAACCAAAACTTTATTAATAGAAACTTTACAATCAATAACCATCCTAATGCTACCATCTTTTTTAACAACTTGAATTACCGGAGATGCCCATTCACTTGCATCTACTGGTGTTATGACGCCATCTTTTTCTAAGCTTTCGAGATGCTGTAAAACCTTATCTCGCAACCTGTATGGAACGTCATAAGCACGCTTAAACACCGGTTTATAATCTTTCAAAACAAGATCTGCCTCAAACCCTTTAATTGGCGTTGATAGAGATTTATCAAAAACATTGGCAAACTTACTCTGTAACTCAGAAACAATCTGGTCCGGGCAAACTACCAGTTGATTGATGCTGTTTCCAAACGCTCTCCTCCAGTCAGGAATAAACAAATCCAACCAATCTCGTCCAAGCAAAGGAGTGAAGTCACTACCGCTCCTCAAAACAACTAGCTCAACAGTTTTCCTCTGTCCGTTAAACTCAACACGGACTGTAATTTGTCCTTCCACCTTCAAACGACTACCGTTAATCACTGCCAATTTCTTGTCGCAAGTTTCCAAAGGAATATGGTCAAATTCTCCCTCGTACATCTCCAAACTGATGACGGAAACTGCAGCACCACAATCGACCTCCATTCTTAACCGCAAGCCGTCAACGTAAACGTTACGGAAACACGGTTCGTTGATTTTATTGACTGACGAAATCATCATACAGTCCATATCTTCATCATCCGAGACGGAACGATTCAATCGACGCCTCAAACTCTTCTGGTAATCGGTCAACTTGGGTTTAGCTGCTGGAGAATCGACAAACTTAACTGTCTTCCTCTTGTTTTTCAAATCGTAGCAAAAACGCCTTGTATGGCCACTCCTACGACAGAAATTGCAAAACAAATTACGATGCCTTGAAGTGGAACGATTTTTCCTGTCAAACGATACTGAGCGACTCCTACTTCTTCTTCTGCTAGGCTGACGACTCCGTCCACGTGAGCGATCTCGAACATTAACACGACTGTCCCGATCTCCAAGTCGGTTCAACACGCTCGTACGTCGCGAACTGGAATCTTTCGAGATTATCTTCACTATCTCTTCCGCTGATTCGGCGTTAGTAATTATTGTCTCCGTTTTTGCTAAGGTTAGATTGTCCTCGTCAAACAATCTTTTCTGCAGATCTTCATCGCTAATTCCGCAAACCAATTTATCGCGGATCGCCATATCCTTAAACGCTCCGAATTCACACAATTCTGCCTGGAGCTTGACAGCTAGTATGAAGTCCACAGCTTTTTCATTCGGTTCTTGGTTGCGTTTGTAGAACTTAAAACGCTGGATCAGATCGCTTTCCGTTTTGTCATACCGCTTCCGCAGAGCATCAGTAATTTCTTTAAACGACAAAAGCTTCAAATCCTTGCCAGGGAAAAGAAGTTTTATATCACTATAAACTTCCCTACTGCATGAAGCCAAAAACGATACTTTTTGCTCAACCGGATCCGTCACCTTGTGGTGCGCGTACACCCACTCTAGTTGCTCCAGAAACTGCGCGAACGGAATTGTGCCGGGAACGTACGGCTCAATCTGATTTACTAGCGGCATACTTGACAAAATGTGAAAAACAAAAACAAAAATAAAATAAAATAAATTCACAAAAATATTTAATTTTTATTCGCGAAACTACAATGCTATTTTTATCAGTGCAAAACTAGAGATCAAATCAAAACAAACCGAACTTGATCTCTACACACAACTCAAAGCAAGCGCGATAAACAGTAAATCTTTTCGTATTCCGTTTTGTGCGGGAACGATCAACACATGCAAACGGTGAAACTGTTGGTATGTAGTGCAAATTGCAAACGAATGAATGAAAACTTTACCGTCACTGAATGGTATCAATGTTGCATTAACCGAAACTTGTCAGCGAAACGAAAATGCTGCGGTTTGATTAAGTTAGTGCAACTTTTGGCAAATACAAAATGGTTCTTTTGCCAAACCAATCACGGTAGAAACAAAAAGAAGCGTCTTCTCTGTGTGCTAAACAAAAGAAAAGGCTTACAAACGCACTTTATAGCATGCAAACTAAAACAAATTCTAAACTCAACAGAATTAAAACCATGCAAAAACTTACGTGACCGTTGACTCAAACCTGTGTATTGGCAAACCAAACAAACCAAACCAACTCAACGGCAAAACACTGCACTTGCGGAAAAACTAAAAAGACCGCTTTTTTTTTCTTTTCAAACAGCACTCCGCACAAACTAACGGCGGGGCAAACAGATTTACTTTTTTTAATCTTGCTTTTCACTTTACCAGAAAACACCTCCAGTAAACCAAAACGCTGGGAAACACTTCACTGCAAACTCAATTTACCGGCAAACTTAGCGCACGGCGCAAACAGCAGAACACTGGAAAAACTTCCAGGAAAAACACTAGGTACTGTCGAAAAAACTATTCACACGCGATTTTTCCAAAACTTTACACTCGTCGCCACTAATATGTTCCTATAAACACCGTGAGGATAAACTTAGGGAACTGTGATATACGGTACTGATAAACGTAAGGTGAACGGTTCGACAGTCAACTAAAAACTGAATCTTTATTTTACTAATCAGAACACTGCCAGCAGCTGTTCTGTCAGGGTTGTACTCGAGGGTGGTCACCACACATTTGTTCTGTCCATTGCCCAATCCTGGCAGACTTCAACTGGAATTCCACTTCTAACTAAATCTTTTTAGAGTATAGCTCTTCAAGTAAAAACAGATATTCGATTCTCTGGTTGATTCAAGCGATAGCGAAGGGCTGTCCTCAATATACCATCATTCCCACTGCCTAAAATATGGCCATAGTACATAATATATGGCCATGGTATGAGGATTTTTCAATTCAATACCATCCTCACAGGATTATCAACGTCGTTAACATCTAGTCTTGCTTCAGTGACAGCTTGCGCTTAAGACTTAACACGGCATATATACATATCTCCAAGTGAAGTTCTCGTTCTACTTGATCCACCTCATCCTTTCTTAGTTACAGAATCATTTCAATTGACCACGGTCTGAAAAGCATACCGACAAATCGGTTGACTACCGCTACAAATAGGCAATTAATGCCACCGGGAATAATACGAGCGAGTACCAGTCCCCATTAGATCGCATCTGCTCTATTTTCCGGAAGTTCAAGTAGTTTTTCGATAGTTCTGAGCGATAATATTGCTCTTGAATAATATTCCGCACAAAATATTCGAAAATTTACGCCAACAGCTACAATACTGCAAAGATGGTAGATAAAGAAGCGGCTGCGGCTTTTAATGGGCATAGGTTGTTGAACAGCGCTGGGTCAATCGTGATGACATGGGTAGTTGGAGAGATGAGTAGCGTCCATCCTAGCGAGTAGTTAGTCGGTAGTAGCATAGGTGATGGACAGACATAGAAAATTTCTTCTTTTCTTTTCTTTTCTTTCTCCCTGATCTCTATCGCTTCTTCTCACGGCAACAATGTTGTCGTGAGGGGCGACAAGAGATCAGCCACGAACGACTGGTGACAACGATGGAGAGGACGGCGTGGAGCCGACTTTGGGCTTAAGTAAGATCGAAGACGGACAAGACGAGCAAACAAACAAGGGAAGGAGAAAACAAGATAAGTACAAGTCATCTTATTCAATATTCCACCATGTACACAATTATAGCGAATATGGAAAGAGCCAAGTTCTGTCATTTTTCTTCCTCCTCATTAATCCATCATCGCTAACACATTGTGGCGCTAGCGTTATCCGCAAGGATTCTTTTATCATTATCACAACCACCTTATCTCAGCCCAGGACAGACTTGGCTCTAACTGCCCCACCTCGTGCTGCAAACAGAAACAGACACCCTAGGCTATCATTTGAGGGGTGAGGGTTTCTGACATAGTGCTATTTTGGGACACTAATATACATGCTACATGCATTGTATGGAACATTTATCGAAGTAGTAAAATTGCATACGTTCAATTCTCAAAAGATTTCAAAGTTATTTCTATGTGCATTTGGAAACAATTTAACAAAATCAAGAACACAAACTATTGCTTTCCTGTACAGAAATTAAAGATTGTTTTTATTACCCATGGTTCCCCACGTTGAAGGGATTTTACCAAATTGGTATAGGTTTAGATCATCGTAAAGAATCTTCCAACCAATCACGAAGCAAGAATTCTAGTAAAACATAGGTTCATTATTTTCAATTTTTCAATAGTTCAACATCAAGAATCCATACTTTTCTTCATTTGGGCCAATTCTTAGAAGATTTTCCAATCGATTGGTGTAAGAATATTGAAAATCATTCGGGAACCCACTAAGCTATTAGCGATCAAAACCTGAGCACTTTTCAAGAAAGATTTTTTGGAATTACCCCCTATACCGGCTACCTTCCTGAAAGACGTAGTCCTACGTCAAAAAAAGGTAACTGCAGTGATGGTTAGTCTATGCAATTATCTTTGCTTCGGGTTATAGATGGTGTTAGCTCTACTGACTATCCAAAGACCCATGAAGAATGACAGTACTTGCAGCGCATTCCGGATTCATTTTCTAGTTAGCAAACCCCGCCAGAAATAATACTAGAATCATATGGTCGGTGTTACATCAGACCAGACCAGGTCGCAAAATTTAAAAAAATGAGTTAATGGCAGCTGATGCCGTGTTCTAAATAAATTAAACGACCCCCCGTCATAATCTTCATACATATATGAACTAAAGAAAAGGTTCAGTTGGAATAAATTCTTATACTTGTTCGCACGCGTTTTCATGATTCACCCACAAATTTTCCAAAGGACAATTCTTTCAATCTTTTCGCTTAACATTTTGGTCCTTCAAAGTCCGGATGAACATTCTGTGATGGTTTTTAGTTGATTTGTGGTGAAATTCCGGTAAAAATCGCGAAACATTTAGATTTCCACCGTGTGGAAAAGTACAGTACCGAGCCGCGCGCTATACGTGTTCAATCGTGTTCGATCCTATTCATCGCACGATAGTCGTGTAACAAGTGAAATTTCTGGAACATTTGTATAGTTATTTCCCATGAGTGAGGAAACTCCAAAGTCGGAACGGAACATTACGCCAAAGAACCTTCTCAATATTCTTACGGGTGCGCCGTCTAATAGTTGTGTGTTAGTGTTGGAGCAGAAACAAGAACAAAAGCGCAAATAAATGGCAAAAAAGTTAGACCGCATTCTTGATCAGCGCGATTTGGCGATAGAGAGGATGTATCGAATTAGAGAAGGTTTGAGGCAGGAAGACGTCAGCATTCATTGGCTCAATTTGCAAATCGAGACACTTCGTCGGTGCAACGATGATATGCACAGTACATATTTGCAAATATGTGAGCTCGTTCCGAGAGAGCAACGAGATGAATATAAAAATGAGTACGTCAGGGCAGAGGAACTGTACGACACACTAGTTGTTCTCATACAAGCCAAGATTGCAAAGTGGAATGCTGACGAAGAAGAGAAGCGACGCGGTAGAATGAACGCATTAGCCCCCGCTTTCGTCTCACAACAGCCAGTGGTTGTGAACAATTCGACACCTCACCTGCAGGTGCCCTTGCTGACGTTTGACGGCAACCTTGAAAACTGGTACTCCTTCAAGTGCATGTTCCAAACGATAATGGACAGGTACCCAAATGAGTCGCCAGCTACAAAACTCTACCACTTGAAGAACTCCCTAATAGGAAAGGCTGCAGGCAAAATTGACCAAGACGTGATCAACAACAATGATTACGAATCAGCATGGAAAATGCTTGAGGATACTTATGAAGACGAGCGACTTATCATCGACACTCATATAGATGCTTTACTAAACCTGCCCAAGATGACGAGTGAGAACGGCAACAAACTGCGTAGCTTGCTTGAAACCTGTACGAAACACGTCGATGCGTTAAAGAATCGTGACTTGCCAGTGGACAAACTGTCGGAAATGATGCTCGTTAATATGATTGCAAAACGTTTGGATAAGGAAACCAGGAAATTGTGGGAGTCGCAGATCCCAACAAATGAACTGCCGTCGTATCGTGACATGATCGACTATTTACGTGAGCGAAGTCGTATACTGCAAAAAATGAGAGAATACAACGAACCGCGACAGACTACTGCGACCAAGCAGAGAAATAAATTCGAGATGAAACCCGTTCAAGGTAGAAATTTTGTGAAAACCTCGTCAAGCCAGTGCAAGGAGTCGTGTCCATGCTGCAGTGGTGAACATAATATCTACAAGTGTGACACGTTTAAGGAGCTTGCTGTGAATGACCGATATACTAAAGTTAGGCAAGCCGGTTTATGCTTCAATTGTTTGCGACGTGGGCATAGGACCACCGTTTGCAACTCCGACAAGACCTGCAGGACATGCAAACGAAAGCACCACAGTCTGCTGCATGAGGACAAGTCAACATCAACAATCCCTAAGTCTCTGGAAAACCAACCTTCTGTATCGTGTTCGGACGCATCTGAAGAACGAGAAATTGCTGTACATAGTCAAGCTTCTGTAAACTGCTAAATCGTTCATGCTCAAGCAACAAGTCCTTCTTTCAACGGCGGAAGTCCTTGTATGTGATGCTAATGATAGGAATGTACAATGTCGCGTTCTATTGGATTCAGGGTCTGATTCGAACCTTATCTGCGAAGCACTTGCCAGGAAATTGAAGATCACAATAGAAAATGTTAATATACCAATCAGCGGAGTCAACAACGCTGAAACTGTAGTTAAGTATAAAATTCGTGCTAAGATCAGTTCACGCGTTAATCCGTTCAACGCCGTTTTAGATTTCTTGGTGGTACCGACGATCACCACTAATTTACCTGTCGTAAAAGTCGATATACGCTGCTGGACCATTCCCACTAACATAGCCTTAGCAGACGCATCGTTCCACATTCCCGATGAAATACAAATGATTGTTGGCGCAGAATTATTTTTTGAGCTGCTAAAAGATGGAAGAATGAAACTTGCAGGTGGATCTCTAATGTTGATCGAAACACAACTTGGATAGATTGTGAGTGGTCCCGTTAAGGCGGAACCGAAAGTGGCTAACGTTATTGTGTTAGTGCGACAAACACTGTACTGTACATCTCATGTGTTCGTTAAAAACCTAAACGTTTATTTGAATATTGCATTAGTATTGGTCATGTATATGTCAAATAGCGGAGCTTGCAAACATAAACAGCTGATCCGCAGCCAACCGCACTGACTACAAACATCCCGAAAAAGGGTTTGTTTTCTTTATCAAGGCATTCCGATTCAATCAAAATTAACAGCAGCAACTGAATAATGCGTAGGATCACTAGGATGTTAAATTAATCCGCTTGCATCGGATTGCGTTTTTGATTCCTGCGTTTGCGTTTTGTTTGTTTATTTCACTCTAAGCTCATCGATGCGGCGAAAGTTGAAAGCTCTTTAAAAGCTCATTGATGTGACGAAAGTTTGATACTGTGTTGCTGCTTTTTCAGAAATCGCTAGTTCAACGAAATATGTGCGTAACCAAATATCTATTAACTACCCAGGTAACCAATAAGCATTAAAATAAGCAGTAAATCAGTCGTTTATTAGCATCGCTGGCGTTTTATACTGCAGGTTGTTGTTTATCAGCTTTTTGACTGCATAACTGTTGTAAATTGGCATCCAAAATTCTATTTAAATTCTTCTTGTTGGTAACTAGTTGCAAATAAGCATTGTCAGCACTATAAGAGGGCTAGCCGTAAAGTAGCCGCATATTTTGCCAAAATAGCATTTAAGTAGCATTTAAGGCAACTTAAATGCTTATTGGCTTGCTTTTAAATTGCATTGGAAATGCTTATTGGTTACCTGGGTAATTCCAAATTATACATTGGTCGCTTTTATGAACACGTAATGATCGATATGTTCAGTTCAGGAAAATAAATTTCCATTAGCAATTATGTTTTGCTGAGCGTTTATTGATACACAGCAGATCGATAAATTGAATTACAAGTTTTAGGACATTATAACAGCGCTGGAAGCACTGATTACTTGGCGAAAGCGTGCTCTGCCAATACAGATGCATTTTTAAGGCGCAAAACAATACATGCTTCGAATGGTAGCCATTTATCCAGCCATCTTTGAGCCACTTTCGGTTTCCCCTTAAGACAACACCGCTCCTACTCTAGCGTTTGCCATTTGAATCGCATCGATGAGCAACTCAACCGCACGTTAGAAAAGTTCTGGGAGCTAGAAACGTGCCAGGAAGCATCACCGTATACACCAATCGAACAAGCCGTAGAAATGCATTTTGAGCAAACTTTTTCACGTGACACAACCGGCCGATATACGGTTAAACTGCCGTTCAACGAAAGCAAAAGTCAACTAGGGGACTCGTTGGAAACAGCACTAAGTCGATTCAATCGGTTGTAAATAACGATAAAAAAAATTCGTTATACTCAATTTATGGAAGAATATTTAGCTTTAGGGCATATGGTTGAAGTCCATGACAATCCCGATGATTGCTATTTCCTGCCCCATCATGCTGTCTACAAGGAACTACGAAAATCCGTGTCGTGTTTGATGCTTCGGCGAAAACGACGTCAGGTATCACACTGAACGATGCTTTGCGAGTAGGTCCTACGGTGCAAAACGATCTTATCACGATACTGTTGCGATTTTGCTGCTATCCGGTAGCACTAACAGCGGATATTCCAAAAATGTATCGCCAGGTTAGAGTTCGTAAGGATGATAGAAAATATCAACGCATACTTTGGTTGAGTTCCAACAACGACGTGGGAACATTTGAACTGAGCACCGTAACGTACGGTTGCGCCAGTGCACCGTACCTAGCAACGCGTACACCCATGCAACTTGCAAAAGATGAAGCTGCCGATTTACCCCTTGCAGCCAAGGTCATTTTCTTACAGGAGGCAATACCGAGCAGGAGGTAATAGAAATTTACAAGCAGCTTACTGAAATGCTCAAGCGAGGTGGATTTGGTATTCACAAGTTTTGTACCAACAGTGAAGCTGTTCGCGATGGTATTCCATCAGATCTGCAAGAAACACTAGTTAATTTCGAAGATGCTGACATCAATTGTGTGATTAAAACTCTTGGCTTGATATGGAACCCGGACGATGATTATTTCGCATTCAATATCAGCCCAATCGATAAGATGTCTTGTGCAGCACCAACAAAACACAGTGTACTTTCTGCTATTGGACTTCTTTTCGATCCATGTGGTTATATCGGTCCCATTATTACGACGGCCAAGCTTCTAATGCAAGACTTGTGGCGAATCAAGCTAGGATGGGATGACAGATTGCCTGACGAACAACACAAGGTGTGGATTACTTTCCGAGAACAATTTCCACCCATTAATGAACTGCGCAAAAAACGATGTGTGATTTCCAGCGAAGCAGTGTCAGTTGAATTGCACGGTTTTTCGGACGCTTCCAAGCGTGAATATGGAGTAGTTTTATACACGATATGTACTTTTCCTGATGGTAGAGTTGATGTCCAGCTGGTGTGTAGTAAGTTGAGAGCAGCACCTTTTAAACCGATGACTATTCCTCGGCTTGAACTATGCGGAACACTACTTCTTGCCCGTCTAGTGCAGAAAACGATTGCAGCTATGAAAATTTCTTTTTCAACTGTCACACTTCACACCGATTCACAAGTGTGTTTGAGTTGGTTTAAAAAGTCGCCGCTTGCTTTGAATCAGTTTGTGGCAAATCGCGTCGCAACGGTGCACGAGTTAACTCAAAACTAAAACTGGTGTTATGTGCGATCTCAGGATAACCCCGCCGATATAATTTCGCGCGGAGTACAGCCAGCGGAACTTCTTATGGTAGAACGGTGGCTCAATGGCGCTCCGAATTTATGGTTACAAAATTCCGTTTCTACCGAAGAAGAGATTTATTTGACTAATGATGAATTGCCTGAACTAAAATCAACTACAGTGGTCGCTACTACTTTGCAGGAACCGTACATTGAATTAACAAGAGTAAGTAATTTCCGACGTCTTCAACGAGCGTGGGCGTATGTGTTGCGATTCATCGAAAATGTTCGTACACGCAGAAAAATGATGATGTTTTGAAACAACAATTAACTGTCGTTGAGTTCAACTGGAATCATATTTTTGAATCAAAAAAATATTGTTTAAACCTAATTCATACTCCTTTTGCTTCTACTAGATCGTTTATAAATTCAAAAATACTTATTTTTGATTCTACAATTTTTTCTTTGATAGAAACTAGCTATTATTCGAAATAACAAAACTTATTGTTGAACTAAAAGGTCAAACAGCTAGAATCAAAAAAATATCGGGGTTAGCCTTCAGTGAACAATATTTTCTGTTGAATTTATACAGAATTCTTTTGCATTTACAATTTATTTTTCTGCGTGTACGAAAGTGCGTAATACAACTGAGTGCCAAACACAAGAAATCGCAAAGGCAACACTGGTCATCATGAGGCTTGTACAACAGGAATCGTTTAGGGAACTGCACGAAGATCTGAAAAAGGGGAAAAGAAAATTAAAACAACATCGAAGTCTAGCTTCATTTATCGATACGGATGGACTTATCAGGGTTGGCGGTCGTCCCAAGTACTCATCCATTCCTTACGATGGCAAGCATCAAATTTTACTTCCGGAGAAGCATCATGTGACACAAATTCTTGTGCGTCAGTTACATAACGATTATTTCCATGTTGGGCAGCAGGGTTTGCTGTCGATTGTGCGAGAACGGTACTGGCCAATCAATGCAAGAGTGCTAATTAAAAGGATCGTCTCGAAGTGTTACGTTTGCTTTCGTTACAATCCACCGCCAACAGATCAGTTTATGGGTAATCTACCAGATTATAGAATTACATGATCAGATGTGTTTTCGAATACCGGAGTCGACTATGCTGGTCCGGTGTTACTCAAAGAAGCGGATAGAAACAAGTCAGTATACAAGGGCTATATTGCACTGTTTATTTGCATGGCCACGAAGGCCATTCATATTGAAGTAGCATCTAACCTGACTGCAGAAAACTTCATCGCAGCTCTACAGCGTTTTATTAGCAGACGTGGTATGGTGGTAAATATGTACTCTGACAACGGAACAACGTTCGTTGGCGCAAATCATGAGCTGGCAGAGTTACGCAATATGTTTGAGAATCAAATACATCAACGAAAGGTAAATGATTTTTGTACATCGAAAGGCATTTAATGGCGTTTTATACCCCGCGCAGCCCTCACTTTGGTGGGATATGGGAGGCTGGTGTAAAATCAGCCAAATATCATTTAAAACGCGCCGTTGGAGACACTAAGCTTACATTTGAGGAGATGACGACTTTCTTAGTCGCCCTCTGTTTCCAATTTCGGATGATCCAAACGACATCAAGGTTTTGACGCCGCACTTTCTGACCGGAAAATCAGCATTGAGTATTCCGGAACCATCGTAAGCTGAAGTGACAGTAAATCGACTTAACCGTTGGCAACATATTCAGTTGATGAAGGAGCATTTTTGAAAGCGCTGGTCGGCTGAATATTTGCATCACCTACAGTCTAGACCGAAATGGCCCAACGAGATTACCAACATCGAAATAGGATCTGTGGTAGTATTAAAGGACGACAATGCCCCTCCACATCGATGGTTTCTTTGACGCATCGTTGCAACCCACCCAGGACAAGATGGAATTGTACGAGTGGTTACGGTTCGTACGTTTACCAAGGAATATCGCCGAGCTGTATCAAAACTATGCTTTCGTCCTACTGTTGATCCGGTGGAATCAACGGGGGGAGTATGATGCCGTGTTCTAAATAAATTGAATGACCCCCCGTCATAATCTTCATACATATATGTACTAAAGAAAAGGATCAGTTAGAATAAATTCTTAAGGCCCAGACACAATGCATACGGATTTTACTACGTTGCGGAAATTTGACAGAAAACCCATGAAAAAACTGTCAAATTGCCGCAACGTAGTAAAATCCGTATGCATTGTGTTTGGGGCTTTATACTTGTTCGCACACGTTTTCATGATTCACCCACAAATTTTCCAAAGGCCAATTCTTTCAATCTTTTCGGTTAACAGCAGCAAACGATCAAGAATTTTCTAAGTTACATTTTACTCTCATTAGATTACATAAATGTTGCAAACAGCCAGAGTTATGCTATGATTTCGAACGATTGATAATAGCTTACACCATGCAGGCCAGCAAACTTTAAACGCGTTTTTCTCGAAATCAGAGTTTTGTCACTTGATACGGTCTGACTTAACACCGGCCATATGGATGTTACTATTACATTCGGACTTTCAACTCGTTTGATATGTTATAAGACCAAAAGAGTCGACCCGTTATCGTAACATGTGCAAAAATTCTACTTGAAACGATTTTACCAAATTACTGATTGAGTCAATATAACATTTTCTTACTTATCGCGTCTGCCGATAGTCAAGTAATTCGCCTAATTTATAATACCAAACGTACTTATTTTTAATTACAGATATATACGACCAACTGCTTTGTTCCGATGAACGTGACGAGCAAATTTCAAATGAACGCCTTATATCACGCATTCAAGGACGGATCGAATCTTGCATGCATCTCAAAGATTATGACAGTGTTGCTCGGGATTGCTACCACCTAATAATGCTACTTGAAGATACGAGGTCAATGTCTAATCCAGATTACAGCTGTTCTAAAGATGTTACTTCTGACGATGTTGCAAGTTATAAAATATACCTGCGACTGCTCTATGTTCTTTACGAGCAACACAAATACATGGAAGCATATGATATTCTGCAAAAATTACCTACAAACCTCAACAACTATGCGGACACTAAACCTCGTGTAGAAGATCTAACCCGTCTGCTAGAAATGAACTTGGAAAATGATCAAACGAAATTATCTAAGATTGCTTCAACGACAACGTATACGCAGTTTAAGAGTATTCTAGCAGAACTAGAAAATTTGAGTATCAGCGACAATAATTCAATACCAAACTCTTTGGATATTGTCCGTAACCAGCTTAAAGATCCAATCGATACTGATTGCTCGTTCTACAATATAATTCGTTCAAATGACATCGAACAGCTCGATAAATATTACGTCAAATGTACAGAAAACAAAATTGCGCCGAATGATTTGGAGGAAATGCTCTCACAGGACTACGAAGATCTCAAACTAAAAAATGTCCCATTGTCGAAGGATATGGAAATATTTGTAGAAGAAAAGCTTATAAATCACCGTTTCTTCACGAATCAATCTCAGTTTAACAAGAATGCAACAGACTTCAAAAGTAATGTTCGAGCGCGGATTGAATTACTTTCTTGCAACTTATCGTTGTTGCAGACATACAGAGATATTTCAAACCAAATCGATGGGAAATTTTTATTTGCTGCAAAAACAGTTGCCCAGAATATTCATATTTTGAAAAGACAACTTAGATCATCCTATAATTGCTTGCCTTGGGAAGAAATTGAATTTTGTTTGGTAGCGTTTATACTGTCCCATGTGCAAATACTAGAAATAAATTTGTTCTACAACGCAACGTTAAATACACAAAAGATATTGCAATATTTAGAGATTTTCATCGAAAAACTCAAAGAAAAACAAACCGATTGGGAAAATACAACTCCTGATAACTTGTCACTACTTCCAAAGATCAAACGCGCGAAAGTAATTACTAATATAGTAAGTAAATGCCCAGAATTTGCAGATCTATATAAAGATTATCAGCAAATAAGAGATGTTCATTCGTTGCGAAAAGTCAGCAAATACATTAAACTGGCATTGTCGGTTAATCCTAATGAAAAAGAGGGTCAATTAATAATTATGCGCGTTCTTCAGGTTATCGGTGAATTTTTGAAAAACACATTAGAATCTCCGAAGCTATCCGACGTTACAAGTGACTTTTTAAGCATTTCACTACCGAAAAATACACGTGCTGTAGTCATCGATCTAAGAAATTCACTTTCGCATGGCCATTCGCTCGCACAACGAGTCGAGATCGAAACGTGCAAGGATGTAGCATTTTTCCTAGCCATCCAAAATGATGTTAAAAAAATTGATAACGTTGTCACTGAGCTTTTGTATCGACTTCAGCTGAAGACAGTTGAAAATGTATTACAAATAATAGCTAATTGTCAAAGCGAGCAAGATATTCGAGAATCCACTAGCAAGCTGAGAAACGTTGCTTTAGACCGATTTGTTACCACTGATTTCATAATGACTGAACATGAAAAATTACGAGCTATCGTTAAAGATTTGCGAAATGTCATTTCGCACAACACAAAAGAGATTCAAGCATTGTTCGGTAAACTAGATATTGCTATCGAGAATGCAGAGTTCCCTGGCAAAAATAATGAAAATAACTATTTGTCAATGGTTGCGATCCTAAAAGCATTTCACGGTAGCGTAAAAGAGGATAAAATCGACGAAAAATTTTTAAGAGACGTCAAATTTCGTGCAAATTATAATTTAGAAATAAAGCAGCATCGCATAAAATCCAATGCATATCAAAGCATCGGTTACTTGGCAGATGCCATATATAGTGTTATTAAGATAACTGAACGCGACAATCCATCGATTATTGAGAAGGTTAGAAGCATGATTCATGAAATTTATAACATCATTCTGTTGGAAACAGGACACATTCGATCAATTACGGACCTTTGTGAAAAACTGACGAAAGATGTAATATATGATAAACCGCAATCTGCACGAAAATTAAATTACAACAGCGAGATGCATTTGGCTTCCAAACTCATGGAACTAAAAGATATTATAAACAAAAACACACTCAGTTTGACCGAAAATATGTCACATTATATGAACGACAATCGTTTACAAGCAATACTAGAAATGCTTGTGCTCGATATAATGTCGATTTTGGACTGCTCAAAACCATATTTGGAAAATAATCTATTGTTTTTGGACGAAAATACTCCGTTGCTAATTGGCAAAAGTTTACGTAACCACCTGGCACATGATAATTCCCTAATTGAGATATTGCCTTTCAATCCTGCAACTGCGGTAATTTTGAATGCCAACAAACTTGTCGAGGGGGACATAACAAAAAACAGACGAAAAATAGGAAAATTAGTAAAGAATGACGCAAATCGTATTAGGGAAAAATACGAAAATGATCTACGTACAATAACAATGCAAGAAATGCTGTTTCTGGCTTTGGAAGAAGGAAACCTGCCGAAAGCGCGACAATACGTAGAGAACGGTGCGGACATTAAAGGTAATGTTCCTTCAAATAATGAATGAATCTTTTTTTCAGCATATTGAAATATGTACTTGTTCTTCAATCAATCTGTCGCTATTTGCATAACCGTCACATTTTCTATGGAGTTTCCTATATAAACGGGACTGTTATGCGAAGAGCGGCAGTATTGCCATATGAAGGAAGTAGGTATATCTCCGTGGCAGTCCTTCTATACGCACCATACATTACTATACCCTCCTTTAGTGAAAAAATAAGTTGATAAATTATGGTTCCCTTTTCCCGGAGATATTCCAGATCGCAGTGGGATTTTTTTTTTTTTGACGTCATAAGTAGCATGAGAAATAAAACTCTGAAATCTGCTTAACAGAGTACGCAGAAGTTATCCATTTCAGTAAGAGTTTTCCAAAGTAACAATGCGGATCTTTATCAAGGTGCAGTTTTGTAGCTCTACCTCTAGCACGTCTAGCACTGAAAGTGGGGACCAATTTTGTTGATTATCAAAACTAGGGTACCTATTAGATTCTACATCGTCTTTGTATGCTTTGTTCTGAAACTTCGTAATACCGCTTTTGTTTTTGTTTAGGTTCCAACTTATACCGTTTTACCTTTGTTATACTATAACAAAGGTTTAGTAATTGGTGGAAAAACACGAAAGCGAACCGAGGTCCGGAGGGCCGAGTCACATATACCAATCGATAGGGTTCAACGAACTGAGCAATGTCTGTGTGTGTATGTATGTATGTATGTGTGTGTGTGCGCTTCATTTTCTATCGCCTGTTTTTCGGAGATGGCTGAACCGATTTGTTCGATTTTACTTTTGTTTGAAAAGTACTATTGCCTAGTGTATCACTATTGTGTTGTTTCATGGTCCGACTTTTTGTTTAAAAGTTATGAGTAAAAATGTGAAAACTGCCAGACACGATTTTCTCCGGAACTAGACAACCGATTTCAATGATCTTAGTACCAAATGAAAGCTCTTGCTATAATATAAAAATTGTCAAGAAATTTTATTGAGAACAGCAAGTAGTTTAAAAGTTAACCTTAAAAAACCTGTTTTGACAAGGTAATAATTATCGCCTGTTTCTCAGAGATGCCTAAACCGATTTTTGTGCTATTAGTCTCATTTTAGAGGCAATATAGCCTAATAGATCACTATTGATTTGTTTTTTGATTCGACGTTTAATTTGAAAGTTATGGACAATCGTGTACAACACATCAAAATTTAGAATAATTTATAATAATTTTGACTAAGATAATGTATCAAGTTTCAATTATTTTAGTATCAAACGAAAGGTTATACATTGCGAATGTATCTGCAAAATTTCATAACTTACTCTTCATAACTTACTTGCATAACATACACTTACTCATATTAGAAACAACTTACTCAGCAATTTCTTGAAAAAAGAATCTAGCAAAATTTATAAGTGCTCCTATTTTATTCAAATTTCGTGAACTTATTCAATTTCCAAAAATTTTATGGGCCCTATTCTGTAAGTCACGTCGAGCAACTCGGCTCGACTCAGTCACTGTCGAGTGTCGAGTGCAAGAAGAACGGGCAGCATAGCGGCTCAATGCACGACCAAAACAAAGCTAGCTGAGGCGTCACTTGCTAACCGTTTAGTCACTAGCTTTTTGGCGGTAGTTTCAGTCGAGTTACTCGACAAAATCGGGTCGCGTGTGACTTACATAATACCAAAAGTCGACTAGTCGAGCAAAGTGACACTCGACGTGACTTACAGAATAGGGTCCTATGTAAACCAACGCACTATGCATCGTTAACCAATAGATGAATTATGTTCCGAAGACGTGTCGATTTCTATCTCAAATAGCAAGTAAGACCGTATAACAAAGGTTCCTTTCACCACTAGGTGGATTAAAACAGGTTTGTTTTTTAACCTGGCTTAGTTCCAATCCGACCACTGAATAAACAAACATTTTAGGGAGCATAAACAAACGTTTTCTGGTTGTCAGTTTATTGCTAATAGCGGGGTTGAAACTGTAGAAAAACCCTGGACGAACCCGACGTCCGACCTAGAGCAAAATTAATACCGTTTTTGTTTTTGCTTAGGTGCAATCTAGGTTCGCTCTAGTTCCAATCGAACGGCTGTCAAAACGTTTGTTTTTTCACTTAGGTTGAACTTAGTTTTGCTCTGGGATGCATTTCTTAGACGACGGGTTCGCCCTGAGTTTTTTCACAGTTTGAAGCTTGCAATAAACAATACACTGTCAATCCGAAAACGTTTATTTATGCTCGCGAAAATGTTTGTTTATTTAGTGGTCGGTTGGAATAAACCCAGGTTAAAAAACAAAAACGCTATAAGTCCAGCCTGAGTGAAAAAATAAACGTTTGGATAGTCGTTCGATTGGAACTAGGTTAGATTAGATTCGCTCTAGTTCCAATCGAACGGCTGTCAAAACGTTTATTTTTTCACTCATGTTGGACTTAATTTCGTTCTAGGTTGAACTTTTTAGACGTCGGGTCTTTCTACAGTTTCAACCCCCCTATTAGCAATAAACTGACAACCCGAAAACGTTTGTTTATTCTCCCAAAAATGTTTGTTTATTCAGTGGTCAGATTGGAACTAACCCAGGTTAAAAAACAAAAACGGTATTAAAGCGCATTCCGGAATCATTTTCTAGTCAGCAAGCCCCGCCAGAAGGTAATACTAGAATCATTTGGATTTTACTATTACATTCGGACTTTCAACTCGCTTGGTATGTTATTACCAAAAGAGTCGACCCGTATATGGTAACATGTGAAAAATGCGATTTGAAACGATCTTACCAAATTGCTGATTGAGTCAATATAACATTTTCTTACTTATCGCGTCATTTGAGTTTCCATCAGTGCATCTAATAGCCAATAAATAAATTAATTTTTCCTTCTTTCCATGTGCATTATTTAAACTTAGTACGGCCAAACTTTTACTGTATAGGTGCTTGTTGAACTAAAACGAAACAAATAATTGAATTAAAATAACATATTAAGCTTACCCGATAACAAGACCGTGCGGCTCAACCGTCTGTCTAAAATCTCAGTTTTGAGATCAGGCAGCCGTGAGCCACGCAGTATCGCACCTCCTAGCTTAGCTACTCAATAGAGTATTACCGGGTATGGTCACGTGGAGGCTTGGGCTGGCGAAAGCTATGTTCCTATGTTGGACGCTTTCTCGTTTGCCTACCCCATTTCATACCCGACTTTCTTGGGTTGTTGTTAATCATTGTAAAATCGTAATTCTCTGTGTTCCATTATAATTCGTGGTATTATCTGAAAACATTTTGCATGGAAGTTTCCAGTCTTCTCAGAAGTCGCAAATCACTTTCGACCTGGTGGAGCCATCTCGCACGTTGAGCCCTCCTGTTTCTGGTTCCGGTGGGGCTGTTGAAAAGAACTGTTTTCGTTCGAGCGGTTGCTCTCTGCGCGGAGTGCTTCAACGAACAGGTCTTTGTCGAAGGACTTCACTTTCCACCTCCTCCCTGTCGACTTCAACCCGCGTGGCCGTAGCATCCGTCATTCAATCGTGTACCGTATAGCTTGGTGGTCACTGCGTGTACTCATTTGACACCCTCCAACCTATGTTGGTAAGCACCGTTGGGCTGCAGAAGGTGATATCGATGATCGATTGTTGTTCATTTGGGAATTTTCTCTAAAAATTTCTCTATTTTCATAATATCTGCAAAGCATGACCATATGTCACATAATTCCGGAGTTATCACGGTGTTCCTTGGAGGACCGCAACATGGCTGTTCTAAATAATGTTGCTAAATATTTGAAATTTGTTAGAAACATGTTGATTTTCTTTAACAATATTTACCGATAATTTGTTTCTTCAACAGGTAGAAATATAGCAATGTGGACAGCGTTACATTTTGCTGCTAAAGGACATTCCTTGGAGACTATTCGATTTGTTATGGAGCATGGTGTAGACTTAGAAGCAAAAGACGTCGACGGTCGGACCGCACTACACGTAGCAGCTGAACACGGTAATCGTGAAATCGTTATTTTTCTTATAGAAAGAAACCGATCACATGTAAACGTCAGAAACGCTAGAGGCAAAACTGCCTTACATTTAGCTGTACACAATGGTCACAAAGATATCGTTGAAGTTCTGCTTGACAATGATGCGGATTTAGCTATACGGGACAATGGTGATTTGACGCCATTGTACAGTGCCATCATTAACAATCACGTCGAAATTGCAAAACTGCTCTTCAGAAATACCGAACCTGGCAATATGAAAGATGGTGTGTTGGGTGAGTTTAGCCCACTGCATGTTTCAGCAGAGCATGGAAGTTTGGAGTTTAGCTTGTTCTTACTGGAGCATAAGGCCAATGTTAATGCCAAAAATTACCGAAATTATACGCCACTACACGCTGCAGCCATAAATGGCCATTTAGATATAATTGATACTTTGATTCAATATGGTGCAGAAGTAAACGCCAGAGTTATAAATGGTTGTACAGCTTTATATTTCGCTGTAGAATACGGTCATAAAGAAATAGTAGCAGTTTTACTGAAAAATGGGGCATTTATCGATGTGCCTGAAACGATTGAGGAAAGAAGTCCTTTGTATGCTGCGGCGCAATTTGGCCATATCGAAATTACAAAAATGTTGTTAGATAATGGGGCTAACATATATAGTCGCACATCTGTTGGCGCAACACCACTGCATAGTGCTGCTCACAGTGGACACAGCCAGATCGTGGAAGAATTGATCAAAAGAGGTGCAGAAATCGACTCTAAAACCAAGTATAGGTTAACTCCACTGCATGTTGCTGCTGAGAAAGGTAAAAACATCGTCGTCGGTATACTAATAGCGAATAAAGCGGATACAGGCATAAAAAGTTCCACTGGTACCACGCCGTTACATGCAGCTGCTCAATATGGTAGCATAGAAACAATGGAAATCCTGCTAACTAATGAGGCAGATGTTAACGCCAAAGACTTCGACGAAAGGACTCCATTGATGTTAGCCGCTTATAATGGGCACACAGAAGCAGTTGCTTTCTTAATAAAACATGGAGCTTCAACTGATGCTAACTCTATAAACTGTATGACGGCGCTTCATGCAGCCATTTTGGGTACACATAAGGATATTGTTAATTTACTGATTAGCCATGGAGCTAGGGTAAACGTTAAAAGTGTCGATAATTTTACTCCCCTATTGGCTGCTATTCAGAGTGGTAACGAAGAGATTGTTGGTATGCTGCTAGCTAAAGGAGCTAATATAAATGAAAAAATCGAAGGAATCACCCCAATGCAATTTGCTATTAGGCATAATCACAAGAGAATTGTTGAAATTTTACTCGAAAAAGGAATTCACATAAGGAAAGATCACGAACCCCTGTTTGGCGCAGTGTGCTTAGGTCACAACGATATCGTTGAATTGTTACTGAAAAACAAAGCACATGTTGACGCAAAGCATCCCAAAGAGAATGTTACGCCGTTGCACTTGGCAGCAACGGTAGGACGTCCTGACACCGTGAAAATTCTTTTACAACATGGAGCAAGTGTAGACGGCTTACGAGGCGCTTCTTGTACACCGCTATATAGTGCCGCTGAAATGGGTCATTCTAAGGTTGTTGAAATATTGATTGCTAGTGGCGCAAATGTGAACGTCAGAAATATTGATGGGCCTCCTCTCCATATAGCGGCCGGAAAAGGTCACATGAAAGTCGTGGAGATACTTCTAAACAATGGTGCAAATGCAGATTCAAAAGATAATCACGGTAGAACAGCACTAGAATTGGCAGCATCGCACGGCTACCTGTCCATTGTTAAATGTTTAATGCAATATAAACATTTCAATCTTAACGACCGAGGCAACGATGGTTTTACTGTACTGCATATCGCTTCTCAAGAGGGAAAACTAGAAACGGTTAAATATCTTGTGAACAGTGGTTCAGATATGTACGCTACAAATAATTTCGGATCAAAGCCCGTACATGTCGCAGCTAGGGAAGGTTACAAAGACGTCGTTGAATTTTTCATCGAACAAGGCATGGACATTAACGAACCGGGTAATAACAATCAAACAATCCTGCACTATTCAATACTAAATAATAATGTAGCCATAGCACAATATTTAATCCAGAAAGGGGCAAACATCAATGCTAAAGATACGTGTGGCCTTACCCCTGTGCACCTGGCATGTTGTTTGAATCACGAAGACGTTTTAAAGTGCCTCTTACAGAATGGTGCTTGTTATAACCCAATAATGAAAGGAAATAACCTACCATTGGACATGACCAGGAGCAGACGTCTGTCTGATATATTGACTAACACAGAAAAACTGTTTTTATGCGCCAAGCGCGATCTCGAGAATGATGTTGAATCTTGTATAGAACAGGGAGCAATTGTACAAGCAAAAAATGTCCAAGGTCAAACATCTTTGCATTATGCAGCAATGAAAGGACAATGTAAAATTGTAAAAGTACTCTTGCAACTTGGTGCCGATCCTAACGCAGTGAATGACCAAAGGATGACAGCTCTGCATTATGCATCAAAGCTTTCCCACGTTAAAATCGCAATCAGTCTTTTGTCATGCGGCGCAATATATAATTCAATTGACAGTGATAATAAAACTCCAAAGGATTATGCTGCAAACAGTGTTATTCTTCAAATTTTTGATTTGGTATCACGATCATTCAAGCGAGTGGAAGGAAACAATTCTAGAATTTTAGAGGAAATAAAAAACATTAAAAACTCTGAAACATTAAACGCGTTGCTGAACGCTCGCGACAACGCAGGCGATACGCTTCTAATAAGCGCAGTGAAAAATAAATTCGCGAAAATGGAAGAATTAAAGCTTCTCGTTCAAGGCAATATAGCAGCGGATACCGAACGAGCGCTAGAATTGTTGAATGAGGGCAAATTTGACAAAGCATTACACATTTACACCACTATCTACAACAATATGAAGCGAATTTTAGGCTCCGATAGTCCGTGCACAATGGATGTTCAAACGCATATAGCTAGCGCACTGTATGCGAAAGGTTCGTATCGAGAAGCGCTCAGCATATTGGAACAAATTTTTGAGCGACAAACTGAGATTTTCGGCAGTGAAAAAAGAGAAACACTAAGCACAAGAAGCTTCATGGCATTTATGATGCATATTGTGGGAAGAAATGAAGAAGCTCTGCATATATACCGCGAAGTTTTGCAAAAACAAGCTCAAATTCTGGGACGACAGCACTTAGAAACATTAGAGAGTCAATTACACATGGCATTGGTACTCAATGATTTGTCAATGTACGAAGAAGCGCTACTGAATAACGAAACAGTGTTTAAAGCGTACAAGCAATTATATGGGGTAAATAATCCAAGTACTATCCGTGCACAAAATAATATCGGTATGGTACTCTCGAATCAAGGTAAATTCGAAGAGGCATTGAAAATATATGAAGCCGTATTGAAAAAGAAGCAAACGATTTTCGGCCTTCATCATAATGATACTTTGCGAACATTAAGTAATATTGCCGGAGTATTATACAATTTGAAGCGGTACCCGGAGTCGCTTGAAAAGTATCACGAAGTTTTAAGCTTACAGCGCAAATTCTTGGGTGCGAACCACCCAAACACATTACTAACTGAATATAATTTAGGTAACGTACTATATTCTCAGAAAAAGTTAAATGAGGCTCTTGCAGGATGGCAAAAATGTTTCGATAAAATGAAATACACGTTTGGCTCTACACATAGCAGTGTTCTGGATATGCAGATGAAGATGGAAAAAATTGATAAAATACGACAAATGCAAATCGATCCACACATCTTGAATAATGTATTAACGAATCAGCAAATGATACTGGATAAATCGGATGTTAACGTGAAAGATAAATTTGGTAGAACAGCTTTACATTATGCTGTCAGCAAGCATGATGTAACAGCAGTGTCGGATCTCTTGAAAGGCGGAGCTGATGTTACGCTCGCCACTGATAAAGGCAATACTCCTTTACATACTGCCGCCAACACAGGTTCAGAAAAAATTACAGACATGCTGTTGAGAACCGTTAGCTCAGAGCAATTGAGTGCCTTCATCAATGCTCAAACAACTGCAGCGGGAACTACGTCACTGCACATAGCTGCGAAAAATGGATTCGAAGGTGTTACCCGGACACTATTAAAGCGAGGAGCAATTTATAATCCGAAAAACAATGAGCGTAAAACTCCCCTGGATCTATGTAACGACCAAGAGATTAGAAATCTATTGCAACTAACAGCTGAGGTATTCGACAAGGTGTGTAAAGGACAAATGGAAATTATCCACAATTTGCAGTCAATGGATCAAGCAGATGTGGAAATAATTACTTGTGCTCGTAATGACAAAGGACACACTATTCTGCAAACAGCTTTAGTAAATAAGCATAGAACTTTGGCGACCGCTATAATGCATTTGCAAAAAACACTCTCACAATAGCAATGTTTTCTACAGGGTTACTTTTTCATAGAGTTTAAGGATTTATTAACGTAAGGTGAAACTCATTATCAGAATCTTACTCATACTGTCTTTAATTTCCAAATAAAATCTCTGTCATTAACAAAAATGTATCTAAAATTTAACGATTTCATTTGGGCATTGACATAAAAAGCGCCATAAATAACAAGAAAATTTCAAGAAAGCGAGCCTTGTAAAACCTCACGTAATATTTTACATAAAGCTAGAGAAATAAAACAAATCTTTAATTTTTCAGTTTTTTATTTTATTACAAAAGTATAGTATACAATGGGATTATTGTGGAACATTCGCATCTGTATTTTCCATATCCCTCCCATGGGTAGGTGGTTCATCGAGTCCTTCAACAACCGCTTATATGTTAGTTATATGTGTTTTTTACGAGTAGGGTATTTTGCTAAGCACCTGGGAAGATACGGTACTATCAGACACCTGAGAAGATAACTTAGGGTGTAGGGTTGGGTATTCCGCCCCCCTAATGGGGCGTGAGGATCCCGATCCACTAAAACCCTACTCGAGTCTCCAGCCTCAATCCTCCCTGGCACCACCTTATCGGTATTACTTCACAGAGGGGCTATTGTGCTTAACGCACTCTCTCAGATAACTACTGAACTATGGTAGTTGAGCTGTTTATTCGCCGTTGATCGGCTCTCCAGCAGTTTTGTAGCTCAAGTACGATCTGGGTAGCCTCAAAAGCCGTATTGACCGCTCCTCAGACGTCCTAGCGGGAACACATTCTTTCGACTAAGTTATCCGGAGTAGTGTTCTGTCCGCTCACTGCTCCGCAACATGATTCTTCTCGCGCTCGCGAAACGTGGGTATATGGTGAAAGCATGTTCTACAGTTTCCTCTACTTCCACACATTTAGGAAACGCGAGGGACTCCGCATTCCCGAACTTGTGCAGATACTGTCGAAAACAACCATGCGCTGACAGAATCTGTGTCAGGTGGAAGCTGACTTCGCCGTGGCGCCTGTTGACCCACCCGGATACATCCGGGATAAGTCGATGCATCCACCGGCCTTTTGTGAAATCAAACCATGCCCGTTGCCATGTGGTCATCGAGGCCGATCTTGTGGTACTCCGTTTGCCTCTAGTTCCACGTTGGTTGAAGCACTCTACGTCCTCACTAATGATGATGCCAACAGGCATCATACCCACTAAGACGCAGATTGCGTCATGTGAAACTGCGATACGCACTCGCCACTCTCAAGCACATGAGACAATAGGTGCTTTCCAGCTTTGCAAGATTGCTTTTGCTACCTAACGCCGATGACCACACCGGCCCGCCAAGCAGGCAGAGTCGACGTGGCTGGCCTTCTTTCAGGCATAGTCGACGTGGCTCCCGAACTTGAGCTTGTCGACCATGACTCCCAGGAGTTTCAAGGAACGCGTTGATGAAATAGTGCAGTTCCCGACGCTGATATTTGGTTGCGGCACCGATTCTTAAAATAATTTTCCAGAAGCCTGTACAGCGACACCGGCCTGAGGTCAGGTCAGTTTTTATCCCACTCGTAAGTGCAGCGCGTGCAACAAGTGCTACTCGACATTCTGCCCTGTCTTCGTCCGAACGAGCTCTGCATAATTCCCGCACGAAAGCACGCTCCGCGGAGTTTCGCAATTTCTTCTGTCCACCGGTAAGCCAGTGACCTACCATACCTAGGTAGGCTTTTTCTAGCCATGGTGGCGTCACGCTCTCGACAGAACCTCAACCAAATGATCAGCGCTCGGATCGGGCATATCTTCGGATCGCTTCCACAAATACTTCGGAATCGAAGTATGATGTCTTCCATCCACGGATGGTTGGAGTGTTGGCTCTACCCGCCGCCTGCCACCTCGTTATCTGACCTACGCCATAGAGAACCGCCTGATGGTCACTGTGAGTAGCCATTGTCTATCCTCCTTTCAGACCAGGACTGCCGAATGTCACGTCGATGATAGACTCTGCAACATTCCTACTGAAGGTACTTATGGTGCCGACGTTGGCCAGGTATACATTGAGTTTTGCCAGAGCCTCAAGCAAAAACCTACCCCTATGGTTCGTGCGTCGACTTACCCACTCTACCAGCCAAGCGTTAAATTCGCCCGCCACAACCACCGGCCTTAGACCAGTCAGCACAACTGATACTCGGTCTACCATCCGCGTAAACTGCTCGATAGACCAACTCGGCGGATCATAACAACTGCAGTAGAACACTCCACCCACTTTGGCAACCGCAAATCCCTTGTCTGCAGTTGACACAACCTCTTGATCCGGGAACCTACCTGTCGTCCATGTAGCCGCCATCCCGAATCTATCCGAGGCCCAGTTACCGTTTCCGGCAGCGATGCGCTATGGGTCCGAGGTGATAGCAATGTCCGTCAACGACTCAGTAACTGCTTGGTACAACAGCTGCTGGGCCGCAAAGCAGTGATTCAAGTTTAGTTGCGTTACCTGCACTACGCCCGTGTTTTAGTCGCCGGCGCGCCTTCCGGGCACTTTGGGCCTCCTGTTATGTGCTTAGCGTCCCGTTGGCCGGTACATATCAGGCACTTAGGCGGCGCAGTACAGTCCCTCGCTATCTTCAACATAGGTGGCTTCTGTCTGGCCCCTTATAGCTCCAGGACTTGTGCCCTCGTTCAAAGCCTCCGGGTGCTGGAACATGCTCAGTGGGCATACGGACCGTCCCATCTTCAGCTTAGCTACGTTCAGGGCTGCAGGGCTCCCGTCTACCAGTGGAAGTCTTGTTGCTACCTGGGTTCTCGCCGGTCCCTTGCCCAGACCGACTGCCTCGGTAGTCACCACCACGTTACATTGCTCCTTAAGAGCTCGTGCTAGTTCTCCCGCTTCAGTGACCTCGTCCAGGTTTTTAAGCTAGACAGTCATCTCGGGCGTTAGTGCGCGGATCTGTACGCTACGGCCGAGGACCTTTCCTGCCAGCACTTTGTAGGCAGAATCCTTCTCAGTGGCATTCTTTTTGAGCTCAAGGATTCACACATCCGCGCCAAGACCCTTCAACTTTTTTTTGAAGTACCCAAGTAACTAGTGAGCACTTAAAGCAGCAGAAATCTAGCTTTTTATTAGCCTATGGTGCACACCATATCGTGCAGCAGAGTTCAATATGCCTATAAAAAGCTACTAGAAAGCCGGTTTTGGCGAAATATACGGCTACATTAGTGCTTGGAGATTTACAAATGTCATAAAACGTAACGCCTGTTGCGTAACGGTAAAACATCAAACATAAAAAAATTCGAAAAATATATACATCCTTTTTTATCTTCCCTCTCTGTTATCCTTAATACTCTGTTGACGCGTTACAAGATTGCTTTTTTGTTATTTTTCTTTTTCGGTTAGAATTGAACCGCCAGCCAAATATGTCGATTACGAGGCTTGGAGGAGTAGGGCAACGCCTTTACCAGTTGATCTGTAAATGGTAGTTGCGAGTCAGCTGCCAATAGCTCTACTTAAATTACAGAAAAATGCTAACTCGGATGTTTGATTTGCTTATCAAGGTGAAATGGAGGGAGAGATTTTATTTTTCACATTTCTTCCATGGTTTCTTCCATAAGGTGCGCTTTGGGAGAATTACCTACCTTTTATTTTCTTTTTATGTGATGGCATACATGTACCTATCCAGCTTTTTACGCGCTATAATGATGGCCGCTATAAATTGTGTTCGTAATATGCGAACAATCTTTTTGACAACTCTGCATACATCAAATCTGGCACTTTTCTCTTGCAACACTACCGTGCTCTTTCTTTCGTTTACGCCAAAGAAGGAGAGCAAAAATGTGCGAAATGTAAACAAAACTATTGCTCTCCTTCTTTTGCGTAAACGAAAGAAAGAGCAACACTGCCGTGCATGAGAAGAGTGCCCAGTTTTGATGGATGCAGAGTTGTCAAAAAGATTGTTCACATATTACGTAACAGTTTATAGCGTCCGCCATTATAGCGCGTAAAAAGCTGGATAGAAATATTTCTTGCATATTATCCGTCTGTATATGCCATATAGATTCGTGTTGATGTTTATTCTATCGTCGGTGCAGGATTTTTCGTAAGACAAAAAGAGAGGGAAGCATTTTTTCTTTTATCACACGTACTTTCGTAAGGAGATTTTCTGCAAGTGTGAGCAGTGTTCAAAATCTCTTTTGATGCCGGTAACGGCAATAAAGCTCGCTTAGAGCATCTAATCAGCTTTTCATAGTGCTTCAAGTGAATTTTAATAGAGCAGCTTTCAAGCTTAATTCAGTGCTTAGCGGTTACCTGGGTTCAATGATAAAACGAGCAGTTAAAAATATGTTTGTTACCTATCCAGCTTTTTACGCGCTATAATGGCGGACGCTATAAATTGTGTTCGTAATATGCGAACAATCTTTTTGACAACTCTGCATACATCAAAACTGGGGACTCTTCTGCTGTACGGCGCAGTGTTGCTCTTTCTTTCGTTTCCGCAAAAGGAGGAGAGCAATAGTTTTGTTTACATTTCACACATTTTTGCTCTCCTTCTTTGTCGTAAACGAAAGAAAAAGTACGGTAGTGTTGCAAGAGAAGAGTGACAAATTTGATGTATGCAGAGTTGTCAAAAAGATTGTTTACATATTACGAACACAATTTATAGCGTCCGCCATTATAGCGCGTAAAAAGCTGGATAGATATTGCCCCTTTTATGACTATTTAGACTACTGTGATAATCATTTAATGCAACGTACCGCATTTTGCACTGTTAATCTGACACAATAGTGGCTTTTAGTTTGATCTACTAATGAGTTTGACTTCTTTTTCCTTCTTCCCCTTCTTTTTCACTTCATTTCCTTTGAGCAAAATCGTGTGCGAGATTCGACTGTGATAATTGTGTAAATCCGGGTAGTTCAAATAGGGGCAAATGTCGCAATAACGAAGAAAATATAATTTTAAATGTGCCCATTTCAACGGCCGGGAAGATGTTGGCATAAGTTTGATTAAGCGTGTTTAGTGTTTACCATGTTAAAATTTAGAGTGTAAAGGCCCAGACACAATGCATACGGATTTTACTACGTTGCGGATATTTGACAGAAAACCCATGGAAAAACTGTCAAATTGCCGCAACGTAGTAAAATCCGTATGTATTGTGTTTGGGCCTTAAGCATTCGGAAAGTAACTGTCAACTGGAAAACACGTGTTTTACTAACGACCAAATTTTTTCTGGATTTTTCGACTGATTCTAACAAATTAAAACTTCTTTCGGTGATTTCTACCAACGTTTAAAGTTCGGAGGTCTACGAAATGGCGGATCCCGGGGATCCAGGAGGAACGCATGCAAGGGCAGTTAAGAAACATGTGATTTACGAGTACAACGAAAATGATGCAGCTCTCAGAAAACGGAACGAAATTCATCAATAAGTTATCGCTCGGAAAGATTCTCTCCAAAACCCCTGAATACCGCTAAAACATCATAAATTTAAAACCGCTCGGACGAAACAAACTCATGGTCTTGGTCAGCTCTGGTCAGACAGCCAACAAAATACAGGCGGATAAAGTATTGTTCACACAAAACTACAATGCGTATATCCCAAAGCATTTTATTGCTATATCAGGAGTTGTAGCGGGGGTCCCTATCGACATGACGACAGAAGAAATTATGGAAAATATACAGAGCACAGTTCCCATTCTAGGTGTCACGAGACTCTATAGATATGTTGACGACAACAAGATTCCAACCACACGGATTGGAGTTACTTTTAGAAGTAATAAGTTGCCAGCAGAAGTCAGAATCTTCTGCTGCAACAATTACGTAAAGCCTTTTATAAGCAAAGTGACATTCTGCACAAAATGCTTGAGATACAATCATAATGCTGCCAACTGCAGATCACGACAGAGATGCGGAACTTGTGCTCAATTTCACGACGAAGATAGCTATACTGGATGCGACAAAGTGATCAAATGCCTCCACTGCAAAACCGAAGGTCAACATCAAACTGGTGACTACCGTTGCCCAGAGAGAACACGGCAAAACAATCTCAAAATCATAATGGCAAAAACAAACCTGACAGTGATAGAAGCACGGGAGCAATATCCCATATATACTCAGAACCAGTACAGCTTGCTAGAAAACTACGATGAACACCCGACACTAACAGAGACGTTTGCGGACATAGCAAAAAAGGATACGAAAACAGATGCATTCAGAGCCCGTCCACAGAACACGAAACGTGTATCGGAGGACAACAACGCAGGAAACATCTCACAAAAGTCTACAGAAAAAAAGCGCAAAACTGCTCAGGGCCCGCCGAATAACGGAGTGGCTCTTTTCAACAAATATAAAGTTGACGAAAGCGAAAAACAGAAATGGAAAACTGAGCTGAAGGCAACACAACACAAATCTGGAACAGCAAAAAAGTCAAACGATGAATACATGGAATTCATGGAATCACGAGAAATTCTATCAGATGATGACTTCGACACCCTATCAACCCGCGAGCAACAGCCGAAACCAACAACAAATATGAGGTTCCAAACAGCCCAATCAGAAGAAGCATGCCAACTCACCACTCTGATGTCACCAGGACAGAGAGATCACGAACAGCAGGTAAGCCAGTCAGTTGTCACTAACAAAATCAGATATAACTACCCCAAGCCCTACTAACTTAGCAAAACAGAGAAAGATGACTACTAGAATGCTACAATGTAATATTCAGAGTATCAGGAAAAATAGAGACGAATTAAGCAGAGTTTTATTGAAAGAGGATTACAAAGTCGCTCTTTTATCAGAAAGTTGGACGAAAAAAGAGCTAGAGTCTACACACTACAAAATACCGTATTTTAACAATTTCTACGAATCGAGAGATGATGGCTATGGAGGAGTTATGCTCTTAGTGCACAACTCTCTAAGGAGCTCAAGCTTACACCTTAAAAGCACCGCTAACATACAATGTATCGGCAGAGTAATTAAGAGTCTTGAGTTAGCTATAGTCGCTATCTATGTTGCGCCTACAACCCCGCTAGACGAATTCAAAGCTTGTATACACGAAGTACTTAGCACAGTCAAACAGTTTAAAAAATTCAGCATCGGGGGTGACTTCAACTCTCACCACTTCTCATGGGATAAAAACCATAATGACGGCCGCGGTACAGCTCTGTATGATATCATCAATGATGAGAATATCATCCTCTTAAATAACACGAATCCAACATATGTGCCAACAGAACTCCACAAAACGCCCTCAACCATTGACCTGGTCTTGTGTTCACCTTTGCAATTTCAGGATACCAAAATAGAAGTTCTTGATTACGGCATCGGTAGTAGACATTTGGTAGTTGACATAGTCATTCAAGGAGAAGTAGCTGCAAGGGACAAATGGTTTGTGAATCAACAGCAGATTTCGAGACATATCAAAAAATTAAACAATGTAAGTGTCACAAATATAGCGGATCTACAAAAAGAGGTGAAAAGGATTGTCAAAAATGCGAAACAAAAAAACAAGTACGAACCCAAATTCTGGTGGAGCGAAGAAATCGAAGTAGCCTGGGAAGATAAAAACAAAACAAGAGCAAAATTCAACAAAAGCGGAAGCATAGATGATCTGATTAAATTTAAAAAGGCCGAATGCATATTCAACGGCACTAAAAACAAAGCAAAAGAAGAAAAGTTTAAAGAATTCGCTAGAGAGATTGACCCCGAAATGAGCACTAAAGTTCTATGGGATAAGATTCGCAGACTAACTGGAAAACGCAAAAACTATAGCATCCCAATAGTTCATCAAGACATTACTCCAGCTCAAGAGTTTTTGGACCTACATTTCCCTTTTGGGGAAGCTTACCCAGAACAACGACACGCACCAGCGAGATATGACATACTAACAGCGGAACGGTGGAACAAGATTCTCAACAAGAAAAAGAAAAACACAGCTCCAGGACCAGATGAAATATCCTACAAAATGTTACAGGAAATAAATCACGAAGTAGCCGACAACGTAAGATCCGATCTCAACAGAATGTGGAGAAACGGGAGACTAGACCAAAATCTCAAAAAAATCCGAATAATAGCTATTCCAAAACCAGGACGAGATCCGGAAGTCGTTGCCAACTTGAGACCGCTCGCCATGATAAATTGCTCCGTCAAAATTGTAAACACCGCTGTTTTGGAAGAATTTGATAAATTTCTTACCAGCAAAAACACACTTCCCGATAAATCATTTGGATTTCGCAAACACAGATCCACGATTACATGCGCGAACTATGTCATAAACAAGGCAATGGCAATTAAACGAGAGAGAAAAATAGCAGCATTAATATTCTTAGATTTGACTAACGCTTACAACTCGGTAAACTCCAAAATACTTGAAGAAATTCTTCAGAAAATTGGAACACCCCGTGAAATAATGATCTGGATAATATCGTTCTTGTCGGACAGACAAATGCAAATTCGGGTAGGAACCAACACGGTAGAACGAACTGTAGGCGATGGATTACCGCAGGGGGATGTGATGTCTCCCACTTTGTTCAATGTTTATACGATCTCACTTCACGAGATTCACGTCGATGGAATAACTCTAGTTCAGTTTGCGGACGACTTCGCTATCATAGCGGAAGGAGAGACGCTACAAGCCGTAGAAGAAAAAACTCAAGTATATCTGAATAGATTCGAGGAGCAAGCATCCAGTCTTAATCTGCAAATAAACACGAACAAAAGTAAAGCTATGCTACTACAAATGAATAAAAAACACCTAAACCTTCTACTTGCAGGTGAACCACTAGAGTCAGTAAACGCACACAAATATTTAGGATTACACTTCGACAGAGGGTTACGGTTTGGGTCACACAAGAGAAATGAAACGAAATATAATGGACCGTATCAACATGATAAAAGTAATAGCCGGAAATAAACATGGCGGACACCCACAAACTTTAGGTCTCGTATATAACGGCATAATGCGAGGATATCTGGATTATGGAGCATCGATATACAGCAACGCAAGTATGTCTAACTTGAAAGCCCTCACAGTAGCAAACAACGCCTGCCTCAGGAAAGTCACCGGATGCTCAAAAACAACGCCGATAAACACACTGCACGCCATAGCAAGTCAAAACCCTCTTGAATACCGAAGAGAACCGATCACTGCCAAGGAACTGATCAAACACGCACTATACAAGACACCAGTATACAAACAGCTTAAGAACTTGGATGAAACTGTGGCAGACTCACCACTACAGTCAAACTTAGAAAAGACATATTGGCCCCTCAAAACGATTTTGGATAACTTGTCACAATTCATTACGATACAGTCAACGAACAGTACATTCACGGCAAATACGGAAATAGACAGCAACAACTGGGCCAAAACTACTACATCGTCTAAGGTACTTAAACAATTGACACTCGGTCTGCTAAATGGAAAATACAAAAACCATCATCAAATATTTACAGACGCATCTAAATCGGACGACACATGCGGTATTGGAATATACGACGACAAATACAAAAGAAGATACAGTCTAAGACTTGAATTCCCAGTCTGCTCAATGTCCGCAGAAATCGAAGCTATCCTTGTAGCGTCACAATACATTGAAAAAAATCAAATCTCGAAAGCTGTAATACTAACGGACTCTAAGGCCGGATGCGAGTTTATAAACAATCAATCAGGCTGCACGGAAAGAAATGAAGTAATCCACGAAATTATCCAGATAGCAACAAAAACCAATACCTCGATTCAATGGATACCAGGGCATTGTGGTATACTAGGGAATGAATTAGCAGATCAGCTGGCGAAGAACGGCCTAACACAATCTAAACTCAGACACAACAAGATATTTGCTCATGATGCCGTTAACATAATAGAAAACATAACTACCACCAAGTCTCAGAACTGGTATGTAAGCTATACTCATGAACAGGGTTGCCACATGCACAGATTATTCTGTGTTTAACAGATATTTGAAAGAAATCTCCTGTACAGAATCTATATGCACAGAATGCAGATTTTCGCCAAATTACACAGATTAAACAGATTTTTGAGCTTTTACATGAGAGTGAAAGAGACGGAAACAGTCAGCAAAATGACTCTCTATCTCTTTCACTCTCATTGTTTTGCATTAGACAGATTTTTGCACAGATATTTTTCCTTGCCGTACAGCTTGTCAGATTTTTCCAACAAAAAACACAGAATTATATGTGGCATCCCTGCTCATGAACTAGGCAAAGGCAGAAAATTTTTCGACTTTCAAACAAGCATAAACAAAAAATCGTGGTACCATAATCTGTCGCTTTCAAACGCGGAAACAAGAACGCTAAACCGATTAGTATCCGGACACGACTATTCACCCTACTGGCTCGGAATAATGAAAATCGGCGAAGAGCAATTTTGCGAAACTTGCAATAAACACAATACCTCGGAACATATAATACTACATTGCACGAAACATAACTCAATCAGAAAGCAACTGAATCTAGAAGGTTTCAAGTCAATTCAAGATGTTTTTAGATGCAAAAACGTGAACCTGCTACAAAGTATGATAACTCTGCTAAAAGAAATACAAGTAGAAGTGTAGTCATCTTTCTATTTTGACATACGCGAAAGTTATTACAGTAGGTCGTAACGTGACAAAAACTGACTGGCGATATAGCGAATACGGCTGTGCCAAACAAACGGTGTATGAAACGTCAAACATACACCACAGAAGAAGAAGAAGAAGAAGGGCCTTAAGCATTAGCTAAGAGAATAAAATTAGAAGTAAGTGAACAGCGTACGCGCGCGGATGTTTTTCCCACGGGAATGACACTTCCAATACCAACCAGTACAAAAAAACGTAGCCAACATAGAGCGGGCCCAAGCTGACAGCTTCATATATGGGCTCAAGCTGACAACCGAGTGGGATGTGTAAATTGTTAAATTTTGTTAGTTTTAGTTTGATTTTAGCCAAGGTTTTAGCATCACATAGCCAATGCTAGGCAGGCAATTGATGCGAAATACATGAAACTGTGAAAATGGTTAGTTAAATTCGTTTCGTGAAATCGCTTTGCGTTTGCCGCTTTTTTCATGTGAGCAATGAAAATATGACGTCATATCAGCCCCCTGGCTTTTCCTTCGTCTCGAGAAATAATACAGTCCATTCAGAACGCACCAAAACAAGGATGGTTCGATTACTTTGACTCAATTTTGATTCATTTGACAGTACCGTCTCAGTCGAGCCAAATATGACAATGTTATATATGGGACATTTGTAGAACTAGTTCTAATCTACAATTTTTCTGAACAAAGTTTTGCTGTATCGTTTGTAATTACGGTGCTACAACGCTAGTAACTCATCAGTGACTAAATGAACGTTCATTTAGTCACTAATAAGATACTAGCATTGTAGCGCCGTAACTACAAAAGATACAGCAAAACTTTAAGCAAAATTATAGATAATAACCTTTGTTAGCCTCTAACTGCTCAGCGGTTGGGGAAGGGAAATGCAGATGGAAAATAGGGTGTGTGTCTCGGGGCTAAATTAATACAAGCACGTAACTTCACTCGTACCCAGCAGACGCCGAAATAAACCATTAATCATGGGTGTTAATCTTACCAGAGGGAAAATGTAACCACTTGACCTGATGCTGTCGAGGACCAACCAGATAACCAATCAAAATTGCGAATGAAAACTCAACGACGAGGACTGACAACTCCTTTTTGAGTTCGGGAAGACGAATAGCAAAACGGATGTAAAATTGCGGATAATGTTGCTTATTGTGGCAAAGACTTGTTTAACAATTTACGGTACCGTTTTATTCTTTCCCTGGGCCCTATAATTCTTATTCTACTGTACTTGCGCTTTTGACTTTGCTGGTGTACCACTAAGTTGGTTTCTGTTTTTACACGACGCTCCTCTCCATTCGGCGATGATTCCACCGACGTGCTAGACCTGTCTGTCGTATCCGAATCCAAAACACATCCGTGGTTCTCGAAAATAGCACACAGAATGACTTCGCTCGTTATTCTCGCGTTCCTCGACCTTACGGGAAACGTTGTCCCACTCAATCCAGCTTTCCACGAGCGATAATGGCGGATATTGAGCACAAGTGGGCACAATCTTTTGACATTTATTGGAGGAGCGTCGAGTTCGCCCTGACAGAGTAACTATGGATATCATAATTGTTTGTTGTTCGAGTGTAAAAATGTAAACATTGTTTAATTTTGCAGATCAGCTGAAGTGACTACTACGAGATATAAATACACTGATTCCAGTAAATACAAAGACTATAAAGGGAAATTTAAGAGTACCAACAGAGAGATCGCTGGTTCGACCGATGGAGCAGATTTAGATGAGTTCAGCTTGGATGATGCCGACTACGACACCATTGCCAACAATGCCATGCGAGTGCAGAAAAGAATGCACAACGAACAAAACGTGTTTAGCGAACAAATCAACCATACATAAAGTGGGGACCGAAAAAGTCTTCCAGCAAATCAGAACATCAACTTGCGGAGGCGGAAGCGTTGGTTCGTTTGATACCCAAATGGACAGTAGAGTACGCCCTGAAAGTTCCGCTGGAATCGCTAGATAAAAAGCATCTTTTTGGCGTTGGGAAACTGGAAGAAATTAAAATGTGTTTGCAAAACCTGCAAACTTCTGGAACGTTAATCACTTGTGTATTTGTCAGTAAGGGCACTTTGTCTCTGGTGCAAAAGCAGATACTAGAAGAACATTTTAAACTTCCCGTAATGGACCGTTATTCTGTAGTAATACAGATTCTGCGCTTGCATGCCATAAGCACTGAAGCTAAACTGCAGGCTGCAATGGCCGAAATTCCATACATTTGGAATCAGATGAAGAATCAAGACTCAGTACTAAAAGTCGTATTTATCTTACCGAATCACAAAGGCACATGCTTCGCATCCGCGAGAGAAAGCTGAAAAATGAACTGGCATCTATTCGGTCGCATCGCGATTTGCTCCGCAATACACGCAAACAGAAAGCATATCCAATTGTTGCTGTCGTGGGCTACACCAGTGCCGGTAAAACCTCTCTGATTAAAGTCTTCACCGAGGAAAAATCTCTCGAACCGCGGAATCAGCTATTTGCCACGTTGGATGTAACGGCTCATGCTGGCTGGCTTCCATGCAAGCTGGAAGTGCTCTTTATGGACACCGTCGGTTTTATGGCGGATATCCCGACGGGACTGATCGATACTTGCCGATGTCATCGTCCATGTACAGTTGCAAGAAATTGAGCGGCAAATTCTGGTCGTTACCGGTCGCCAAAAGCTTATTATACGCGTTCCTATGGGCGGCCAAGAGGTGGCTTGGCTATACAAGAATGCAGCTGTAACGGAAACGGCTGCCGATCCTCGGGATAGTCAGCGGCTGCTGGTCGGAGCGGTGATTACCGAAGCCAAACTACAACAGTTTCGGCATCTGTTTGTTCTGAAGGGCTTCGTGAGCCTACGCCTAACTTCATCCATTAATACAACGAGTTGTGCAAAGTAATTAAGTCTAGTTCATGTAAATAAACACACAACTGGTTGATAGCAAGAGTGAAAAAATATTATCTTATTGAACGAAAAATTCGACTTTTTTGTATTCAATAACCAGGTCCATCACACTTTCAAAGCGCTCGAATATATGAAAACCTTGAAAGACGATTTAAATGTGCAGCCGATTGCATTTCAACATTAAAATTTACGACCACAAAAAACTTAAATCAATAATTGTTGGTGTCTAATTTTAACGAATCTAGCAATGGCTGTCATCCAAGCTGTAACATTAACCGAATTAACCGGCGAGTTGTGTCTCAAAGCTAACAAGTCGTAATTAATTTTATTTATCTATTAATCGCTGATCTGCAAAATTGAACAATGTTTACATTTTACACTCGAACAACAAACAATCATGCATGTATCCATAGTAACTCCGTCAGGGCGAACTCGACGCTCCTCCAATGAATGTCAAAAGATTGTGCCCACTTGTGCTCAATATCCGCCATTATCGCTCGTGGAAAGCTGGATAGGATTATACACATGGCTGCCAGAAACAATATCGACTCAAAGTTTGGGAAGTGCTAACATTTTGAAAGTGACATTATTGTTTTATATTTAAGTTCATAACTAAGCTAGCTATGATTACTCTTGATTTGATCATAAACATTTGCTTACATTCAACCATGTCATTGCTATTCACTACATCTGCCCTCTACTGTACTCCCTTTAGTTTATTAATTAATTGTTAACAGTATCAGAAAAAAAAGACATTCTATTAATTACCAACATCCTCCGTCATAATGCCGCAAATCAATTTACATTTGGAGGGTTTTATTTTCAACACTCTAGAGCCACCACTAGAGCCGTTACGAAACTTGCCCTTTTTAGAATTAGTGGTTTCCTCGTTGACGACTAGATTAACGCCAGAGTCTCGTCTGTTCGTTGTTAAAGCTAACGAATAGAGCTTTCTGATAGTTCACACAGACACTCACCCTAGCGAACATGAAATAGACGTATATACCGTGGAACAGCTGGATGCAAGGAAATGTGAACAAAACCGAAACACATTCCGAAAATAACGAGTTAGTTGTGTTCCGATTTAGAAATTTAATCAGGAAACTTGGTGACAAATGTATGCAGCTTCTTTGTTTAATGGCTCCTGTTGGCCTCAGTTTCAACCATGGCTCTATTCTCACAGTAACTTCATTTAAATTATTCAGCTGAGAACACAGTTTGCGATTCTGAGACTGATCTACGTGACTCCAGTCACCTGGGTCCTGTCCAGCGATCGGTCCTCCATGGTATCTGGAAGTGCGCACTTCCCAAATTTTGGACCAAACGGTGCTGAGGATCACCACTTTGACACAACTGCCAGTAGACAAATAGGCTGCAAAACACAGCTCTGAGATCCAGGACCCACCTCCAAACATTCAGACCGTACCGATACCACCACAGCAACGCAAATACTAACATCCTCATAGCACGTTCAGCAGATAAAGACAGTCATATCGATATGAACCCATGTAAACGGTGTTACATATCGGCGAACAAGCAGAAGGTTCAATGAGTGTACCAGAAGTACATCAAGTTTCTGTGCTCGAGGCGTTGAAAAATCGAACGTCCCAAATTTCCAAAACATCTGTATACCAGAATGAAGGCCTAGTTCACGTGATAAACCTGCTAGCTTTACAATCGCGAACCCAACTTTCACTGTTCACCCTGAATGCCTCAAACTGATTCACAAGTAGGCACCCCACTCAAACGGAACTGCAGGAATGTCCTTTTTTTAAGACCAACACCTGCGGTCATATTCAGGCATAATGTTTAAGATTACCAAGCTGCTGCGATGGACTGCGTAGAATCTGTGCTTTACACTAAGATAAAAATAAAGCAATTTATGCAAATATAACAATATACATATAATTTAAATAATACCGAAAGCGCTCTTTGATTTCAATAACAATTAACTCAGAATTGTGCGCTACCAAACTAGCAAACTAAAGAATGGCCCTACACTGAACAACGCGAGGAGAAACGACTCTCAGTAGAGCTATAATGCTGGCACATCAAATCAAGTAGTTCATTCTTGCTGCTTGAACAATTGCATTTTAAGGTCTGTGCTTGTACAGACAACCTCTTGCGAACCGTGACAACGCTGACACTGTGTTCCATAAGTGACAGGTGTTCCTAAAGATCCGTCCAAATGAACTAAGCTCCATTTAGCTTAAACTGAAACGTCATTGTCCACAAAGCACCTGACACCTGACACTCGTAAGGAAGCATCTCTTCTTCTTGAAGACAGTTAGGCAAGAATCTTAAATATTCCCACCCCATCGACAGACAACCATGCTTTTGCTGCCAACATCACTGCGTGAGCGAAAATGAAATAGTATTTCATCACTTCGTTTCACTCGACCTGCTGGCAGTTGATTTGGGCCCGCTGTCAAATTTTGAGCCCAGGACCTGCTGTCGCTGACGTTCACTGCAGCTCGATATAGAGATGTCGATGGGGTGAATATTCCCTTTGAAAGTTGCCAAGGCTCTGACACACGATGCGACTATACCGGCCTTCGCCGTTGTAAACACTATCCATTCAGGACCACCGTGTCATATCACTCATATTATTTCTTGTTTCTATTAATGAATTAAAATCAAGGCAGTTATTCTTTTGCATTTTGCAACACTAAGACTGTTTCGTTAATCTACGCATAATCATATTTAATATAATATCTGGGCTGGTCATTCATTACTATTTCAACCTTTATGATGCACACAAGTGATTTTCAAAAGAAATCTCTATCTAAAGACACCATTGCATTCAACGAAGAATTGAATCTGAATATTTCGCTCTTCTCTTTTAAACATTCACTTAAATAATGGCGCTCACAGAAAACATAAACATACATATGCCAGAAATGCAGTTTACATTAGTCTTTAATTTAATGATCTGATATAGTCCTACGTCACCCTTTCGTACAACCCTTGTGGTTAACTGACATTAACTTTATTTATTGAAACCGCTTCGGTCAATTTTAGCTGTAACCGCTCTGTTAAACTTTTATTTATTTTTTTTCATGCTGAGACCGCTCCGCTCAACTTTTTATTATTATTATTGCTGAGACCGCACCGCTCAACTCTTTCATTTTTTTTTGTTTCGCTGAGATCGTACCGCTCAACGTTTATTTTTTTTTTATGCTGAGACCGCACCGCTCAACTTTTTTTTACTATTATTGCTGAGACCGCACCGCTCAACTCTTTCATTTTTTTTTTGTTTCGCTGAGATCGTACCGCTCAACGTTTTTTTTATTTTTTTTATGCTGAGACCGCACCGCTCAACTTTTTTTTTTATTATTATTGCTGAGACCGCACCGCTCAACTCTTTCATTTTTTTTTGTTTCGCTGAGATCGTACCGCTCAACGTTTTTTTTTCCACTGTTGCTGAGACCGCTTCGCTCATGCAATTCATAATTGACTTTAATTAGGAACGCTTCGCCCACAAAATTCAACTTTATTCTTGAAAAAACTACAATTCACTCGATTCAATATTTGATTTTCACTTCACTTACCTATCTACTGCGCCATGTCGTATCCGAATCCAAAACACATCCGTGGTTCTCGAAAATAGCACACAGAATGACTTCGCTCGTTATTCTCGCGTTCCTCTACCTTACGGGAAACGTTGTCCCACTCAATAGGATTATATACATGGCTGCCAGAAACAATATCGACTCAAAGTTTGGGAAGTGCTAACATTTTGAAAGTGACATTATTGTTTTATATTTAAGTTCATAACTAAGCTAGCTATGATTACTCTTGATTTGATCATAAACATTTGCTTACATTCAACCATGTCATTGCTATTCACTACACTGTCCAGGCCCCCGAATAGTTCTCTTCGAAGCTGGCTTCAATAGCCCGTGGACGCACGGGTCGATCTCCCTGGTCGCGGGTGGTGTGAATAACGTCGAACGGCGCCGATGGTAGACGTAACCGGCCCTTGCCGCCACTGACGATCGATACGGAGGCGACTAACCACTGCACTCCGTTTATACCTCAACTTTCTTTAAGTCGAACTGTGGAATAGAACCGAGAACAAAAAGGCCCTCTAGGACCTGTCGAAGGGTATCAGATACAGTATCACATTAACCATAAACTTAGGTTTATGTACACCAGCAACAACTTTCACATTTTTAAACTTAATTTACCTTTTGTTTCTATGATTTGGGTTCACTAATATGGTTCTTTCGTTTCCCTTTTGTGAGTTTTATATCGTAGAACTACAATTAAAATTATTCTTGACAATTAGCTATTATTGTACACCAACACTTTTTCGTTGCACAATGAAACAACAATACAACAACTCACAATAAATTTAAAAAAAAAAACTTTTATTACGTCTCACCGCGCGCACCTCTAACTTCGTTAGATTTTCGAGATCGAATTAAGTTTGAATATTTTCGTTGAGCCTTTTAAAGCTTCTCTATGTTTGTAATCGGGCTTTCAAAAGCTTTCCGATTTCAAACAATAGGCAGTTTTTGGTAACAATTCCCTCGGCAGTATCCCCCTGTGGTATTGAATACCTTAGTTGTATTTTCGATACCTCTGAACACGGCTATGTATGAGTGATCCGTCCGCCCGCAGGCTTGGATGGTTATCACCCATACTGTTGCGAGTATTCGTGGTTGTATTAATGAAGCTACTCACCGTGAGTTACCGTTCCGTCCGCAGACATGGAATGTTATAACCCATACGGTCCTTGTGTTCCATTTGGTCGAGCCGTCCCGTCTGAGTTACCGATCCGTCTATAAGACGTGGAACGCTATAACCCACACAGATGACAGCTCGCCCAGCGATGGGTACTCGCTATCCACATCGGAGCAAACTTTCCTCTCGCAATCGTCTCTCCGTCCGCAGACTTGGAGAGCTATCACTCCAACTGTCGACAGTTTGCTCGGAGGTGGACTTAGGAAGGGGCGTTAAGACGGTACTGTCAAATGAATCAAAATTGAGTCAAGGTGATCGAACCATCCCTGGTACCAAACAGCTAAAATACTGTAATGATGGCATGTAAGAAAGCGGAAGTGGCTTTTAGGTGGTTGAATGAGACTGGATTGCCGACCGTGATATGGGTAATTGAAGAGATGGGTAGCGTTCATCCTAGCGAGTAGTCAGTTAGTAGTATAGCATGGGATGCGGATAGACATAGAATCCTCGCGATATTACTGACCCGAAGGAGTTCGAATAGAACACTCGTTGAGTGCGGTCTACTTTTCTATAGGTTCCGCAAACAATCGTATCGCATATCGAGTATCATCTTATTGCCTTTGTTCTCGTATTGACCGTCTGCAAAGACCCGAAAAAGTGCCGGCTTTCGATCACCTCTACCCGGTTTACCGCGGCGGCTCCGAGTGGCACACTGAAGCATGCAGCAATGCCCGGGAGAGCCGCGGCCCCACCGTACCGGAAGATACAAGAAGAGCGGAATCGGTGGACAAGCCGCGACCTCTCGGGCTCGGGACGCATAAAGGTTCAATGACCTACCCCCCACTGAAGGACAGGAAAGAAACTAGGACGGACAAGGGCACTTTAGCCTATCCCCTGGAGGAAAATATTGGAACGGGGCAACAGGGGCGCCGCAGCCCCACCGTACCGGACGTTACAAGAAGAGCGGAATCGGTGGACAAGCTGCGGCTCTCTGGGCCCTCGACCAGCGGGACGCACAAAGCTGTAATAGCCTGTTACCCGTGGGAAAGAGAAAGCGAAGAAGGAAAATGCTCGGACAGGACGGACAAGGGTCACATGACTTATCCCCTGGGAGCGGAAACCGTAACAGCAAATCGTCATCAAAATAGTAGCCGGAATAGTACGTCCGAACAGCCAAACAGCCAACACCACATAGTGTCTGAAATTATACAATGGAACTGCAACGGACTGAAAAGTCAATATGAGGATCTACAACTACTCATCGACGAATATAAACCAAAAATAATAACATTGCAAGAGACAAGAACAAACCAACAAAGATCTCCAAATCAAAACATCAACAAACACGTCATTGACAAACTTATAGATACATTGCCAGAACCGTTTATCTTATCGGGTGACTTTAACGCGCACCATAATCAGTGGGGCTCGAACAAAGAAGACGCAAGAGGTAAAATAATCGAATCCATCATAAACGAAAGAAACCTTATACTGCTAAATGATGGCACCCCCACATATATCCACGCGGCAAGCATACACGGAAATAACAATATTGCATCATGCATCGACCTTACTATATGCTCTGCAGAAATAGCAAACAAAGTCAATTGGGCGGTAGCAAACGACCAACACGGCAGTGACCACTTCCCAATAATAATAGGCTCCGAGCAGCAGATCAAAACCCACCGAAATGCCAGGTGGAAAATCGACGACGCGGATTGGAATAAGTTCGAAGAAGAAATCGAAAGGTTGAGCCTTCCCAACAACAATTACGCAATAGAAGACATTACAGATGCAATCAAATGTGCGGCCATACAGTCAATACCTAAAACCTCAACGAAAGTACACTCTAAAGCCGTCCCATGGTGGAACAAAACAGTGGCCCTTGCGATCAAGAAAAGAAAGAAAGCATTACGGAAAAAGCAAAAAGCCAACCCGGACGACCCCCTTTACCAATCAATACATGATGAATTCTCACTAGCCAGACGGAACTGCAGAAAAATAATCAAAGAAGAAAAACAAAAGTCATGGGAAAACTTCGCATCTTCAATAAACGAAAACACATCAACAAAAGTGATCTGGAACCGCATACGCTCAATATCCAAAAAGGGGCCAAGCTCATCCCCAAGAACATGGGCCATCGCGTCGGACAATAAAATTATCACCAAACCGCTCGATATAGCAAATCATCTAGCCGAACATTTTCAAAAGACTTCCTCTAATGAAGCCTACAGCTCCAAATTTATGACTAAAAAGAATAGAGAAGAGGGACGGCCAATACACTTCAAAAGCAGTCGGAACTCAAATCTATGCAAACCATACTCCATGAACGAACTCCTTCAACAGTTAGACAAACTATCTGGAACCGCACCAGGTCCCGATGATATTCACAACGCAATGTTGAAACACTTACCATTTTACGCGAAAAAAAAACTGTTAGAAGCGTATAACGAAATATGGAAAAATGAAACTTTTCCAGAAATATGGAGAATGTCAACACTCATACCAATACCTAAGCCAGGAAAGTGTCCCAATACAGCAAATAACTTAAGACCAATATGCCTCACCAGCTGCGTTCTCAAATTATTTGAACGAATGGTCAACAAACGCCTAATGAGCCACCTAGAAGCAAAGGGATCTCTAGGCAAATCGCAATACGGCTTTCGCAAGGGGCACCAAACAACTGACGTCATCTCTGAAATTGACAATTTTGGAAGAAACACTATTAATAACAAAAAACATGCTGAAATAATCTTCCTAGATCTAGCCAAAGCCTATGATCTAACCTGGCGAAGATTAATTCTTCAGAAGCTGGCAAAGGAAGGAATTTCGGGGAACATGGCTAAATTCTGCAGTCTTTTCCTTGAACGAAGAGACTTCCGAGTCCGATACGAAGGCCAATTATCTGATATAAAAACACAGGAGAACGGAGTCCCTCAAGGATCAGTCCTTGCAGTCACCTTCTTCTTACTCGCAGTTGACAGCATTAAAAACTTCTTACCAAAAGGAACCTTCATCAAATTGTATGCAGACGACATCACGATCGCAGCCGTATCTAAATCAGCAAAATGGACCCGTTCCAAAATACAAAAAATCTTAGACTGCATTCAAAAATGGAGCGATGCAACCGGTTTCCAGATCTCTGCACCAAAATCTGCCATCATGCATGTAGGGAGAAGACGAAAACTCCATAACCAACAGCCCCCAGTACTAAACCAAGAAAACATCCCCCTCGTCACTAAACAAAAGCTCCTCGGCGTGTGGATCGACAGCAGATTCAACTATAACTATCACATAAAAACTACACGGGATGAAACCAAAAAGCGACTACCCAAGTAGCACTTGCAACATCTTCCATGTGGCTATTAAGTCTTGTTTAAATTGCAAAAAACTTCACAGGTTACAGTATTGAAACACGCAACAAATAAGCAACTTCATGTTATTAATATGTTGGATTCAGGTTATCCAATACTTATACTGGCTGTCACAAATATATTAGTCTATATCTAGTAACATGAAACTTCATCGCAACATCGTGTTATTATAATGTCATTGCTAAACAATAATGTCACATGATGTTGCATCATGTTGATTACGGCATATTGTTAAATAAAATGTAACCAAACAAATACAACCAATGTAACATCATATTCTGCCATATTTTTATGAAAAAATATTTTTCAACGAAGGAATGTTTTTATTTTAACAATAATTACACGAACATTCATCAGGAAGCCATGGCATTTACTAAAATATTATTTGATTGCAGTATCTAGTTCGATTTTACACCGCATTTTTCCATCGTAAACGAATTCTTAATCTGGCTGGGTTAATTCTTTAAACTTGAAAATAAATAAATTAATAACTTTCACGAGGCGCATCAAATAATACAAAGCAAAATTATATTTTGCACGATAAATTTTGAATGGCATGGAGATTAGCTCATAATAGGCCCAAAAAACTAAAGTCGCATTAAGAATATTAACATAAATAATTTTCGTCTTGGAGCCCTGAGAGGAAATCCCGGTTCCCGCTAAACATAATTCGTGATGAAGTTGCTCATAATTGTTTGGTTTTTGTGCGAGGAAAAAAGAGAAGAAAGTATTTTTGTTTTTGTTTTCACGCAAGTTTTGACAACGCGGCATAGGATTTCGTGGGAGTGCGAACAGGCTTAAAATCTCTTTTAGTATCGTAGTCGCAAGTTTTGACAACGCGACATAGGATTTCGTGTGAGTGCGAACAGGCATAAAATCTCTTTTAGTATCGTAGTCGCGAATATCTGCTTGTATTTAGATAACGCGCATTGGTTTTTGTGCGAGAAAAAAAGAGAAGGAAGTATTTTTGTTTATGTTTTCACGCAAGTTTTGACAACGCGGCATAGGATTTCGTGGGAGTGCGAACAGGCTTAAAATCTCTTTTAGTATCGTAGTCGCGAATGGATAGATAACGCGCATTGATGTTCCATAAAACATCTGTGTAACAATTGGTTGCATATAGGCTCCACCTCTTGCGCTTTTTCAATCACATAACAGTTCGATAAAGGTAACTGATGCGAACTTTTACCATATTTGAATGTTTCAATTAGAGTTGCGTAACCCTTCATGCAACAAATGGTGCTGCTTGGGTAGGCATCATGAACTGCCTCAGCAAAACCAGCTTTGGAGCGGACAGAAAATGGCTACTTCACATCCTGCAAATGGTCATCTTACCTAAACTCACCTACGGAGCACCCATCATAACTTGTGCAGATAGAAAAAACGCTAATAAGCTAAATCCCTTATACCACCAAGGCATACGATACGCGACGGGAGCATTTCACTCCAGTCCCATAGAAAGCATCCTCTCAGAAAGCGGGCTTCCCCCTCTCGACCTAACAGCCAGAAAGACCATAAACTATGCTACAAGACAACTCACCAGAGGAATATTGAACACAGATCTGCATATTATAGTCAAATCAAAGAGCCTGATGGACGAACTCGCCATACCACATATTGCCATCGAGAACGGAAATCTCCCAGACACACTGACCTGGGAAGAAAAAGCACTCCATATAAACACCGGAATTCCAGAAAAGCTTCCCCCGAAAGCAAAGCAAACTCTGTTCAGAGAACTTCGTAACACAGACTACCCACATCATAATCATATATACACGGATGGATCAAAAACATCTGATGGCGTCGGCTGCGGTATTTTTTCTCAAGATGCAAATATCGTCATCTGTCTTCCCTCACACTTATCAATATTTAGCGCCGAAGCCTTTGCAATTATCAAAGCCTTAGAGCTATGCACCATAGGTCTGAACGTTATATTCAGTGATTCCAGAAGCGTTCTCGAGGCGCTGGCAAATAACAACTCTAACCACCCCTGGATAATCAACATCAGAAAATTACTCCATGAAAAACAAGGAAACACAGCTCTCTGTTGGGTACCAGCACATGTAAATATCCACGGTAACGAAAAGGCGGACGCTCTAGCAAAAAAAGGAGCATCGCTGAAAACCCCAATCGACATTAAAACACCCTTTGAGGACTTCAAACGGCTAGTAAACGACCAGATCATCATCACCTGGTGCAATATATGGGCCAGTAGCACCAGTAAACTAAGGCGAATCAAAAACACACCCTTCGAATGGTCAACATCCTACTCAAACGACAGATTCATTAACCGAGTGATTACCAGGCTAAGAATCGGACACACCAGACTAACACATGGCCACTTCGCGAAGAAAGAAGACCCCGCGATGTGCCCAAGCTGCGGCACCAGAATAACGGTTGAACACATTCTTGTCGACTGCCGACTTTACGACGCAGAAAGACAAAGATGTAAACTAGGCACATCCTTGCAAGGAATACTGGGTGACGATATTAGCACAGAGAACAGACAATTATGTTCATATAAAATATCACGCAAATGATGTGTAAGCTTTTAAACAAGACGCTAGCGACATCTTTCTTAGGGTGCACCAGTTACCCGATATTCATGTTGCCAAATTTATTATATATTCTCGTCATAGTCTACATATTCGGAATACTGGCAACTCTTATGTTAGTTACTGTAGCAACCCAGCAACGGTTGTAGCAACGGATCGATTTTGTTTATGTTATTTGTTGAACACGGCTAAACATTGAAAACAGAAACGAAATCGTATTTCAATTTACTGTTATTTTAATAAGTAAGACAAATATGCATCGTATTTAGTGTTTTTCCGTATTGTATTGTACCATTTGATCATTACATGCAGCAAAACCCCACCGCGGTGGTATAAGCAGTGGACTTTTCTTCTTTGAACCAGAAGTGGACTTTTGAATCTTTGAACACCGAAATCCCTCTACCACTTCATAGAAAGAAATTCGCCGGTGGTGGCGCGTTTGCCTTTGATTCATTGATCACGGAGATGGCGGCCGCTGAAATCGTGGCCTGTGCCAATGGTTCCATCACTTTTCAAATTCGTAATCGAAATCAAGGATTTAAAAGGAAGTAGTCAAATATTGCTATTTTTGATTAATGTTTACCTTTATTTTAAGTGCGATGAATTGGGTAAATAATACGTTAGTTGCTGTAGCAACTATTAAATGCTTTGGTGAAAATACGACGTAAGCTTTGATATGCGTTGACAGACATTAACAAGAAAAGCCCATTCTGTTAGTGATGTGAGCGCCACGTAACGGGAGCATTACCACTTATTTTCAAAATGGCGGCTGAGCTTTTATACACGTGGCGGGTTTAAGATGAATGTCTGTTCTCTGTGATATTAGCATTCTAAAGAAAACGGTTGAATTTTTGAAAGCAGCAAACTTGCAAGCGCATATTTAATGAAAGTATGTTATTACAATATAAATTTTCCTACAGACCTGAATAACCATATATGGTTAAAAGGTCTCAAATATAAACAAAGAAAACAAACAAACAAACTGACCCGCAAAATTGCAATAAATATGTTGACTAAAATTCTTCCCATTTTTCTTTATTGATCTCTGTCGTTGCTCCTCACGGCGAGCCATACGTTGCCGTGAAGGGCAACGAGGGATCAGCCATAGGTTGAAGACGTTGGAGAGGACGACGTAAAGTCGACGTAGGCCACAATTTATTACGGATATACAGCTGAACAAGCCTGACACGTGCAGAGAAGCTGGCCAACAAAAGGCAGGAGAAGTTCAAGGGGCTCTATTCTTCTATTCTCATAGTCACCTCACCTCACCTCACCTCACTCCTTTCACGCGCCCTATTCTCACAGGCACCCTCACCTCACCTTACAGGCCCCATTTGATTTGTAGCCACCCAGGGAGGTGACTCAGAATCGCAAATTGTCACCTCACCTAAAAAATTTAGGTGAGGTGACTGTGAGAATAAGGCCCCAAGATAAGTAAATTCAATGCTATTGATTATACAATCACAGCGCGGCGGGTTATTTAGCAGGTCTGGCAAGAGTCCAGTTGTCATTTCTTCTTCCTCATTAATTCATTACCATTAACGCATTATGGCGCTAACGTGGTCCGCATGACCTCTTTCATCATTATCGCAACCACCTTCGCTCAGCCTTAAGCAGACTTGGCTCTAACTGCCCCACCTCGTGCTGCAAACGGAAACGGAAGATTAAAGCACTCCTCATTTCTAAAAGTTTTTACATTGTACCATCCGTACTCTACCCTAGCCATGCACAACATCATGTAAATAAATATTATGCAACAAGCAAAACAAAACAGACAACTCCGATCGTATTGAGAAACACGGCGGGCACCTAACGCAAGCACCAGCACCATGCATACACTTCACAAGTGCACGCATTTTGCTGAGCTGGCTCTCCGACCTGTCGGTGGCCTATGTGACTCGGTGTAAAGACTCGAATTACAATTCCAGAACCGAATGTATCGAACAAAGAATCTTTCTGTCCCAGTAGTCTATCTCTTTTTAACTTTAAGAATGCATTTAGAATAAGGAAAATATCGATATGCATTACCGATATTTTCCACCAAAATTTAGCTATAAAAGCAAACCTTTCGGATAATAAACCAAGCCATTCTGACTTCAGACTTAGAGTACTCAATGCGACCCCAATCGGGCTATCGCCTATGGAAGAAATAAGTCCCTTGAGCAACCCCGAGATCCGTTGATCTACCACGGGCTATTGCTGAAAGTCGAATAGTTATAGTAAATCTCGGTAAACCGTCCGCGCCAACAGTGCTGTTATAACATGAATTGAAGATCGCTGAAATTCACATTCTTCTAGTGAGTCGTACTTGATACAAGGAGCTGCGCAGCAAAAGAATGCCAAGAAGAGTAATGTTGGCAACAGTACTTGGCCAGCATGTTCTTGCGGATATGAAGTCCACAAAACTTGGAAAGTCTACAGTCTTAGTACTCCTTTTATGACTGCTATCATTTGTTTATAATATTACTATTCATTTTCTCAGTATATTTAAGCTGTTTTTACACTGTACAATACACAACCTTACAAACGTCAAACCTAATAATAATGATTGTCCTAAAAATTCACGTTCTGCATCATGCTTTTCTTCGTACAAAATTTTTAGCCCAGAAGGAACTATCACTTTTGACTGAACTTGCTCTAAAGCGCCTTCATTTAATCCTACTTGGCATTCTAGTAGCGATCGAACTACATTTTCGCATGAAACTCTCTCAGTTCCAACAAAGATTTCGAACAAACGTGCGGAAGTGAATTGCTTTAAAAAGAAAATATTATCTGTAATCGCTATGTTTTCTCTAGTTCGACTTGTCAACATAAGCATTATCATGGCAATCAGTTGTGATTTTTGAATATTGATGTTAGTTTTTAGCGCACTTCCGCCAACAACTGTTTGTGCTACAGCAGGGTTTTCTACTACGTAAACATCACCCTCCGGAATGAGCCGGTTGATCTGATTAACCATGCGAATCAAATCGCTGATATGTAACTTTCGATCAGGTATCGCAAAACTATTCCAGCCGTTCAATACTGTTGGTTTCTCGTTTGCTATATGAAACTTCGCCCAAGTTACAAAATCCAAACCAATGTACAATGAAACGCAACTTTGAACTTTAGTTGCTAGATCACCAGGAAAGGTAGGTGTCGTAAACGTTGGATCTTTTTTAGCCACTTTCGGCGGAACCATCACATTATCTTTTGGACTGGTAATAATTGAATCGTAAAATCTGCGTAACACTGTAATACCAAACCCATCAAGCTCCAACACTTGTTCAAGAGACATGAATGTTCCAAATTTTTTACGCCAAATTTCAATTCGTTTTAGCCGAGATTTAGAGATGTCGTACCTGTGCGAATGCGGAAAAAATGAAATTTATCTGGTGAACAAAACAAAACCAAGCTATAGGCATTACTTGTACAGCTGTTCAACATCCTGTTCATTTAATGTGTTTAAGATTTTGCGGGTTTCTTCATCGGTGTAAGCGCACGGGAATCCGAGTTTCATGGAATTTTTTACATTGAAAGAGCGAATTGCACTAAATCGGGTAGTTTGCAAAAGTAGCTTATTGCTTATCATTGAATGACACAATAGTGCAAACATTCCGTAATATTTTTGACTCGATTATAAAATACACCGATCCAAACTTCACCGTATCCTCACGAAAACCATATTGCGATTATTATCTAAAATTTTTCTTTCGTCGGTTTAGTTGTGCGCCTAACAGTTGCGCGCAGCTCTGTTCTGGTTGCTCGCAGTCAAAGTATCTCTTTTACACTCTTACGAAATCTCGTAAGAAACTGTCAACGCAAGAGTGATGAGAAAAACAACAATATTTCTCTCTCGCTCATCAGCTGAATGCTAGGGTAGCTTGCTTCGTGTTTGCCCGTTCAAACATGGACAAATTTTTCACAAACGCAATCAGCATTTAAATTTTATTATTTTCGGTTAACGTAAGACATTGTAACTGTGTTGTTTGTAAGTCTGTACGTAATAGGACAAAACAAATATTATCTAAGCAAAGAATAAGAGCATAAACATAAAAAACTTACACGTGCTTACACTGTCAATAATATATGATTTACCTTTGCGCACAACTATATTAAACTGGAAAACGAAATATTTTCTCGGGAAGCACAATACCATCACAAAAACTTCGCAGTGTTGTTTATTTACTGTAGAGTGACTAAATATATACAGAGTGGCGACAAGTCATCCCAAATGTATGCAATGCGGCAGCGGAGTGCTATCCCTATCTTAACGAACGGTGTTTGACGTGTTTGACAGTCCACTTAACGAAGGGCGCTATTGCAAGAAATCCAAGAAATAGCGCCCGTCTGACATGTAGATTTGCTGCCAACCTTGTCGAGATGTGCTGAGATGTTGGCAACAAAAACATGGCACCCATCGCAAGCCCCTGCAATGCGGTTTTTCTTTCTCTTTCCTGCATACGCGTTGGATAGGTCGTCTGCTCGATTGGAATGACACTGACAGATAATTATCAGCGGGGTGCTATCCTTATCTTAACGAACGGTGTTTGACAGTCGACTTAACGAAGGGCGCTATTTGCAGGAAATGCAGGAAATAGCGCCCGTCTGACAGGTAAATTTGCTGCCAACCTTGTCGAGATGTGCTGAGGATGTTGGCAACAAAAGATGGCACCCATCGCAAGCCCCTGATAATTATCATTCCAATTTTGACATTGTCGCCACTCTGTATATAGTCACTCTAATTTACTGTTGTCGCGATATCGATAGTGCTTTATAACAATATTCTAGAGTGACTATATATAGTCACTCTAGAGTGACTATATACAGAGTGGCGCCAAGTCATCCCAAATATATGCAATGCGGTTTATCCTAGGTTTTGCTTTCTCTTTCCTGCATACGCGTTGGATAGGTTGTCTGCTCGATTGGAATGACACTGACAGATAATTATCATTCCAATTTTGACATTGTCGCCACTCTGTATATAGTCACTCTATATTCTATAAAGGATAAGGATCGATGTTCAATTATCGATACTTTATCAGTTTCGCCCACTGCTAGTCGCAACGCACCCTGGTAGAATTTCGGTATCCTGTTTCGCAGCAAGCTTCGCCAAGTTTCCGCATTGCGCTAAACGCCGTTGTCAAAATTACTTCATGGGAATAAGTAGAGTGACTATATACAGAGTGGCGACAATGTCAAAATTGGAATGATAATTAAATATCTGTCAGTGTCATTCCAATCCACCCCATCGGCATGCAACCATGTTTTCGCCGCCAACATCTCGTGTGTGTGAAAATGAGATAGCATGTCAGCACTGCGTTTCACTCAACTGGCAGCAGTCTGATTTGAGCCCGCTGTCAAATTTTGAGCCCATCAGGACATGATGTCGCTGACGTTCACTGCAGCTCGATATAGAGATGTCGATGGGGTGTTCCAATCGAACAGACGACCTAGCCAATGCGTATGCAGGAAAGAGAAAGAAAAACCTTGGAAAAACCGCATTGCATACATTTGGGATGACTTGTCGCCACTCTGTATATAGTCACTCTAGGAATAAGGGGTATTTTTTCTTGAGCTGTTTTCTTTTCAGCAGGCGTATTCCCCGCTTTAACAAAGAAAGCATTGCATACTACTGTCACTTGAAAAATAACGTTTTTGTAAGTGATTTTCAGAGGTGCGAATTAAGCGAGGGAACGTCGCTCATTTCAACTATTTCCCGATTTTGAGCTAGCTCCCGCGAATACAACGTATATTCACTGAGTCACACTCTTAAATGATTTTACCCGTAAAAAGGTCGGATTTAGCTAAAGCTAGATTGAAACTACCCAGGTAACCAATAAGCATTAGTATAAGCAGTAAATCAATCTTTTATTAGCATCCCTGGCGTTTTATACTGCAGGTTGCTGTTTATCAACCTTTTGACTGCATAACGTTGTAAATCGGCATCCACAATGTTATTTAAATTCTTCTTGTCGGTAACTAGCTGCAAATAAGCATTGTCAGCACTATAAGAGGGCTAGCAGTAAAGTAGCCGCATATTTTGCCAAAAAGGCATTTAAGTAGCATTTAAGGCAACTTAAATGCTTATTGGCTTGCATTTAAATTGCATTGGAAATGCTTATTGGTTACCTGGATACTCAATATGCCCTTTAAGTGTACAAACTCAGATTTTGAGTAGTTTTTCAACCAAAAATTTGGTAGTACCCAAGTAGCCACAAGCATTAACGCATAACCCCATATTGGCTGTAGCTCGGCATCGCTAATACCAGACAGCAATTCGCATGGTTAAAACTTTTGTATAAACATTGCTAACGCGTTTAAGTATTATCGTAAATTAGCATTATTAAAAACACTATTTGCGTATATAATGTTACAATATGTTGCTTACAAGCTTTAGGACAAATCTTTAAAACGTACCGTAAATGTTAATAAAATGCTTATACCTGACTTTGTTTTTGCTTATTTACGGCCACTACTCATGCTCTGTTTCACCTAACTGCTGCTGTCTTTTTTCAACCAATTGAATTCTAAAATGAACTACGAACGACGATTTAAGTACGATTAATTACAACCCACTCATCTATAACAGCTGTGGTTAAGATATCAAAGGCGCCAGCAAATGAACCATGCAGGGATACACGCACCCATAGGTTCAAGTCTCATAAGCCAGCGGAAGACGAAATTCATTCTGTACCTTGGTTACAAAGGGATGCATCTCTTTTGTTTACTGTTGTTGTTTGCCTCATTTTCAAGCACCAATACACACATAACTGGAAAGCTCTATAGGGTGTTTGCAGAGTGCATTTGTATTGGAGATCTGTTGGGCAGGCAAAAGTGACAGCTCCATATAAAACACACGGGCTGGGAAGAGCAAAATTTTTGAAATGATTTACTTTCTTCATTTAAAACAGAAATTACAAATTGCTTCATACATATGGCAAGGTAATATATCTGTTTACTAAATAAAAAAATTATTTTCAACAAATAAGCTAAGACGCGGTAGCAATGATCAAAAATGTAACTATGACCTAAGTTAGCGGGATAAAATTAAACAAATATCAATAGCCAGCAGTTGCTTTCGGCTAAGAAAGCCATTTATTATGCTAAAACCAATTTTATATTCCGTTACTTTCAACTTGGCCTATGCCGCATATTGCTACAAAAACAGTATATTTGGGAGACCAATTTAACGCGAATTCACCGAAATCCTAGTTACCAAAAGTCAGCATATATTTCAGGGAACATTTGTCGGTTACTTTGACTACTAGTTGCTTTAAAATGATAAATAATTTTAGAAAAAATGATAATTTTATCCAGCACGTTTTTGCTGCATCGAATAGGAAAATATGCAATGTGTGCCCCACAGATGTCTTGCATGTGTGTGTAGCAAAAGCCCTATGATGAGGTTTGTTTTTAGAGTTTGACGTCACGCTTGATCGTGATTGGTCGATTTACGATTTCACCCAAACCGTGATGAAATTTCTTCATGGCACTAATACCACTTTACCAACATTGCCACACCTGTATATATCTCATTGATTGGAGCCAATGCGATTATTTTTGTATATAAGTATGCGGCGCAGGGACACCAGATATGCACATTAGCACATTGCCTTTCGAAATCTCTAGTATTAGGCGGTGTAATTCTCCGTGAATAAGACTGTGTATTTTCTGTATTTGCAAAACTTACAACTTCGTGCAAATTTGTTAAAAACGTATACGGATTTTTGCTTACGTTCAAAATAGCTTTTGCATAATATTTAGAAAATCATTTTAATCGACACTTTATACCAACAAGCACAAGAAAGTGTTCCAAAATATCTGGCATCTGTGGCGCCGTGTCTCTTTCGCAAATCGTCCATTGTGTCAAAATTGTAAAAAACGACGTCTTTTCTTTGCAACGCAGAATACTGACGAACAAAATGTGATTTTTTCACTATAAAATTTAGCTTTTAGTTACAGTTTCATAGGTAAGATTAAACATTGAGTTTAATGCACTAAATTAACAGTGATTGTGTAAATATAAACTCATTCAATTGAAGTGAAAATGAATTTTCAAGTATAGATTTTTCACGCGATCGTCGCTACCCCCAAATAGAAAAAAGTAAGAAAAAGTTTGATCGCAGAAGTAATTGAAGATGGAAAATGGTCCTTAATGAGTTTCTCAAAAAAAAAAGTGATGACCTGTGCATAATAGAGTGCTTTTTCTACGAGAGATAATTTTCTTAGGGATATTGAAGCACTAATCTGTTGAATATAATTGTACAAAATCAGAAAATCTTATCGACTTCTCTTTTTTCTTCTTTTTAGGACCCAGAGAAAGCGTTCTAAAAATTAAAAATTCTACCCTTGCAGTGGTCAAATCAAGTTATTGTTACAATAACATCTACATCAAACGTTGGAATTCCTACCAAAACCAAAATTGCAAAAGCCGACAACACAGATATTGTTTTTGCCGAAAAAGATTGCAGCAAGAGAATACATAATCAGTGTTCATAATAGCTCTAGGCTTGAATGATTGCATTTGTTCTGGAGTGCAGTTTGACAGCATTCCAACTATATTACAGTGCGAATGAGCTTAAAGGGAATACCTGTGAGCAGTTCGGTTCCCTTACAGTGCGGAAGTCATTTTAGACACAGCACAGGAAGTGTCGGAGAAAGAGCATTACCATGAGCGAGAACCAAGCCAGTGAATATCTTCGGAATCAGCAATGGGAGAAAGCAAAAGGTATATAATATGTAAAGTTAAATCATCCTTTTATAAATGAGTCCAAAATGTGCTGCGTTTGTTTTGAATACGTATGATCTACGCGTGCTGTTGCGTTTTTATTGTGCCGGTAGTTTTAAAACCCCAAAAGCATGTAATAATTATGCCATATTTCAAACAAATTAACTACTCATAAGTTCAACCGGGAATAAATAATACAAGTAAACCAGTTTCTTGTCTATAAAAAATGAGATTAGCATTCTTTTTTGTGTGCCACACGAATATAATTGCCTTCAAGTTTTTTGCCAGCTTTTCACGTGAATTTACATGATTTTGATAAACTCGAAGTTGAAACAATACCATGTGGCAACTAAAGTTAGTTTATTGTTGCATGGACTTCCATATTACAATTTTTTAAATAAATTAAAATAAACAAAACTGACTGGATTCTATTTTTGAATGTCGAATTTACAATTTTTCGGGAATCCAAAATTCGGCATACCTTCAATACTGCCGGTATACTATATTACATAGCATTAAAATGTCTTCACTGTATAAATTAAAAGCATATTAACAGCCGAGCACACTTGTAGAAGTCAAAGAAGATTATATAAGTATTGTGCACGAATTATCAATCAATTCTACAATGCAATTGCTTAAATCTACGACACATATCCGAAGACATATATCCATATATGTATTGCCTATAGGTTTACAGATATCCGTATCCGTATTAACACAATTATGCATATTTGTTTTTGAATAAAATCATTGTATTGCGATGTGCGATATCTATATAGGAAATTTTACAGAGCTACTGAACTAGTACAATACTAATTATAATATCTTTCATATTTTCTTGTAGAAATATACGATCAAATTCTTGGAACAATATCTAACAACTGCAAACTACCAAAAGAAAGGATTATTGCGTGTTTGTATGGAAGGACAGAATGCTGCCTTGAGCTACAAAAGTACGACACAGTTGCTGAAGACTGTCGACAGTTATTGAATCTGCTGACTGATACCGATGTCGCTGCTGGTTCCGGGCAAGCAGCGGATTCCAACAGCCCCATTCCGTCGTCTGCTTCATCGTCTTCTTCAACAACATCGAGTTCCTCGCAAAACAATCTATCAGCGACTACGGAGTCTAAAGTGCGTAAGCGACTGATTCATTCGTTATACAAGCAACAAAAATACGCCGAGGCAGAAATCATTCTCCAAGAATGGGCCAACAGCCAAAATCATAATCAAGACATACATCGCCATTTGGAACGAATGAGATCAGTACTCAAAATGGCTTCCGCGAATTCCTCGCCTACACCGGCTACGTGTGGAGCTGATCAAGCTCCAACGTTGGTAAACCAATCAGCCGGCGATGTTGTGTCATGCCTAGACTCATGTGGTGGTCCGTCTTCTACACCGACATCAACAATATCTTCGTTATCTTCGTTGAACGATGAGTATGAACAAATTGAAAATAAACTTGAAAATCTCATTATCAACAATCTTCCTCCGGATCGATACACCAAGCAGATAAATCAGATCGAAATCACCCTGCGAGCTACACACAACAATCATAATCTTGCCCAGAGTTCTACAGTCAATAATTCAAATAACGATACAAAACAGCCGAAAGAACAGGAGTCCAGCGGGAAAGATCTTAATATCAGCAGCAGTACCGTTGTAAATGAAAATGGTGATGAAATTAAAATTTTTAACAATAGCAGCAGTCTCAGTGATATAAGTAACAATGTAAGTTCAGATGTTACTAAAGCAGCGTCAATTGCAAGTGACGCAACAGCGATACCCACAACGACAATAGCCACATCGTCTTCGGAAACGTCAAGCAGCCCTGTCAACAATTTTCAAAAACAAATAGAAAAAATCACTAATATTAGCTGTGTGTACTGTACAATGACATTTGCGGATCGTGCGGAACTCAGGGCGCACTGTCAAACTGAAAATCACCAGAATATTATTATGTCTGATGAAGGTAGGTTGCACCATATTCTCAATATCATATTCAATATTCAATATCATCGTCTCTACTGAACAATGAAATATAGATGGTAAATTAAATTGAACAATGACTTTTTCTCTTATAGGCCGGGATTGGAAATGGCGGCCTCCACCTCGTGGCTTTACAGCAGAATCATATTCATTATGTGAAAACTATCTGGACAACCAGTCATGCCATTATGGCAATCAGTGTGTTGAAGCCCACGGAATCGATGAACTTAACGAGTGGAAGGAGAGATTCGAATATAGAACGAAAAAACTGCAACGAGCAAGGGACAAAGAGTTGTACGGTAAAAGCTACACGGAACAACTGTTGGAACGATGGGTGCAAGCACCTAGCCCGGATAAAGTAATGAAAGAGAAGATAGAAGGCGTAGAAGAATCATGTTCGCAAGATCTCGTAACGACTGTCAGCTCCAAAGTAAGCAAACGCGAGTGGACATTTGTGCTAAAAACAAGAAAGCTTTTGAAAGCCGTAGCATTGCTTCAAGATGCGCACCGTAATCATTTCTTAATAAAACAGATTTTTCCTGGCGAACCTCGGAGTGGCACTGCCTGCAAAAAACAAGGACAAACTCTCACCGTTAATAAAGTCGTTGATGCAGATTTATCATCTGATCAGGAATGGATTACACCATCTGATCAAAAACTCCATGATATGACCCATGAAACTGCCCCCCTGCTAGAACACCGAGTGAAAGTTGTCTTCAATACGGATATCTATGGAACATTTCGACAGGCAGTTGTGTTTGATTTCGGTTGTGAGCCGGTTTTAGTTAAACATCTATGTGTTGATGTGGTTCCGGTAACAGAAGTAGATAAGATTCAAGAAATTCGGAAAGACATTGTTATGTCTACAACCGAAAGATGGGATGAAACTAATTCGGAAATTATTGAATTCACAACCACTATAATTCCCCATATGCAGACACCAGCATATGCAGCAGATGCTGAACGGGAGAAAGATTTGCTGCTACGGTATCCACTACCGAAAGCATCCACTTTTGTTCTGACGCAATCGACCATAACCGAAAAGAAGCTGACAAAGAACAACTATCGTAACCGGATCCATGAACTTTTGTATGTAGAAGAGATCGCTCGTTATGAGCAGATTGCACGTTACAATCTTACAACAAGACTGATGATAGCGACGAACTATCTGCTGACTCCCAGTGGAATGGCTACGAGTACAGCTAAGTATTCTCATTCAGGTGAACTATTTGCTCTGATGAAACTCGGCAAAGACGTTTCAGAGGATACATCCGCTGGACGACTAATTCTGAATAATTGCCAGGCAGTGCTAATTGCTTCTAAAGAACCAGTTCCTAGTGGCGAAAAAAGAAAAGTTTACGAAGCTGTCATTGAAGATAAAGGCAAGAGTATGATTTATCTGAAAACGTCGGCAAAGGCCGTCGCGGGTCTTGGTTTGAAACCAGATACGGAATTTATTGCGGACATTCAATTTCAACCGAATCGTCTTACATATTGCGAGTGGCATCACGCTATAGACAAAATTGCCGACTTTAGAATTATATTCCCTGACATCTATTTAGAACCAAGCATACCGTGGACACCACAACGTCAATGGGATGTTTCGCTTGATCCGAAACTAAACTCTAAACAGAAAGAAGCAGTCGTTGCAATAACCACTCCGATAGAGGTAGCTTTACCGCCCATTTTGCTGATCGGTCCATTCGGTACAGGCAAAACCTATACGCTGGCCCAAGCAATTAAGCAACTTTTGTTGCAACCGGAATCAAAAATATTAATTTGTACCCACTCCAATTCGGCCGCTGATTTGTATATTAAGGACTACCTTCATCCCTGGGTTGAAGAAGGAATGGAAGAGGCAAAACCGTTACGAGTTTACTATCACAAACGTTGGGTAGCGACCGTCAACAGCATTGTCCAGAAGGTATGTATTGATGCATTGAAAGTATTTAATATATGGGTCATTCCACGGGAAATTTACGGTCAAAATCGTTGTTCTCTTTGGAATATTTTTTACGTTCTTTGTTCAAAAAAAAATCGATACGTATTTTATTATTTCCTTGTTACTGTTGGAATTCGCAAGATATGATTTTTTAAAGTATTGTAATCCGAAAAAATTTTTTAAATGTTGATTGTAAACATAGTTTGTAATATCAAAAATGAATTTCTACCGGATGTATTCACTATTCCACATGCTTTCAAAATTGGTATACCATACCTCCTTTAGATTGTTTTTCAATAGTTAAATAGTGCATTTTTAAGTTAAAGTTTTTAAGTTAAATAGTGCATTCGAGAAAGAAGAAACATGCAAAATTTGGAAATGGAGAAATGAAAACTCTGGAAGTTATGAGTTTTTATGTCTTAGTGCGTGTGTTAATGTGAAGCGAGCGGCTATTATTATTATTATTATTTATATTGAATAAAATTCATCTGACAAAATATTGTCTTAATGAAAAATAAAACGAACACAGGATCATGATAGTCTTCTCATAAAAACATGCAATGGAACGTTAAAGTCAAAAATGCTATAAGCGAGATTGAATGCACTGGCAATGGCACGGATTGGCTCATTTTGTCCGTATTGTTGACTAAGAGCTGCGAGGTGCAAAAAGTTGCGTTGACGTATAACTCTCTCTGGAGCATAGAAGTAAAACTGCCGGAGTAGTTCAGGCGAATCGACTTCCGAAGTGATGATCTTAGCAGCAAAGAGAGCTTGTGCGATGAATCTTCTCCGTTCTAGGGTATCAATTCCAAGTAGCCGACAGCGATCAGTGTAGGAAGGCAGGTTCGTAGCATCAAGCCATGGTAGCCAACGAAGTGCGTAGCGAACAAACCTTTTTTGTACTCGCTCGAATCTAGCAATCCAACACGCTTGGTATGGACACCATACCACACTACTAAACTCAAGAACTGAGCGGACTAGTGCACAATACAACGCCCGTAGGCACAGCGGGTCGTAAAAGTCTTCGGAGATTTTGAATATAAAACCAAGTTGTCTGTTGGCTTTCGTCAGAATGTCGTTGTAGTGAGATTTAAAGGTCAACTCACAGTCAAGAGTAACTCCCAAGTCTCTAATTTGGTAGACCCGTTGAAGTCTGTGCCCAGCAATTGAATAAGTAAACATGATCGGTTTCTGTCTACGGTGAAAGGTTATCACATTGCATTTATTGATACTAAGCGTCAAAAAATTCTGGGAGCACCAACTCTGCATACGATCTACACTTAGTTGCAAGTAGCCGCAATCATTAGTACTGTTGATGATGTTATATATTTTGACGTCGTCGGCGTAAAACAGGCGGCAACCAGATGGCAGTATGACAGAAAGTTCGTTGATAAATAACGAGAACAAAAGTGGCCCAAGGTTACTACCCTGGGGGACACCCGAAACATTCGTAAACACTTCGGAACTAGAAGCTCCGATCTTAACGCGAAGCGATCGGTTTATCAGATAGGATCTGAACCAGGCGACTAAGGATCTGTTGATGCCAAGTTTTTCTAGTTTCCTTAACAGTATTTCGTGATCCACTCGATCAAATGCTGCCTTAAGATCAGTGTAGACAGCATCAACTTGTCAACCGTTGTCCATTGTGCGAACGCATAGTGAAGCAAATTCGGTCAAATTTGTCGCAACAGACCACTTGGGATAGAATCCGTGCTGAGCAGTTGAAATGTAGTTCTTACATGAGCAGAAAACCGCCTCATTGATAATAATCTCAAAAACTTTAGAACAGCAGCATAAGGAGGTGATGCCTCTGTAATTCCGAACGTCTCTCTTATCACCTTTCTTGTGAACAGGGAACATAAATGAGGATTTCCATAGTTCAGGAAATTTGTTCTCTTGCAGTGATCTGTTAAACAGTTTTGTAAGTGGAGTAACTAACACCTCCGAGCACAACTTTAGAATGGACGCTAGAATGCCATCGGGACCAGCAGCATAAGAAAGCTTTAACCTTTGGAGTGCAGACATTACGATTTGTTCACTAATGTGAAATGGACGGAACTCAAAAGTATCACTAGGACAGTCGTTGATGGCAATGGCGACTTGTGCAGGTGAGGCGGAACGTTCGTTGAACGAATTCGTAAAGTGTTGGACAAAAAGATCGCACTTCTCAAGTTCAGAGTTAGCAACTTGTTCCCCAAGGTGAAGCGACATTGGCAGACCAGCCTTTTTTTTCTTGGAATTTACGAAATGCCAAAATCGCTTTGGATTCCTGCACAGAGATGCCTGTGTGCGGAGAACATAGCGTTGGTACAGAAATCTATTCAGTTTCTTGTAGTCGTTACTCGCACGATTGAATTCCTGTTTTGTAAGGTGAGAACGATTCCGGCAGTATCTTCGTAGAGCTCTAGCCCTCAGCCGTTTTAGTCTGCGTAGGCGATTGTTCGACCAAGGAGGTTTTAAAGGCAGATGGGCGTTGGGTACAAATTCACTAATTAGGTTTACGATTGTTCGCTGGAAATAATCGACGGCGTCGTCAATACATGTAGCAGAGTTTATTGTCTGCCAGTCAACGCGAGAGATAGCGGATCTGATTCCATCATGATCAGCTCGGCGAAAATCCGGTGTACCATCATTCCCGAAGGCAGACTCAAAAATGATCGGCGTTGGGAGATTCAACAGGACGTCCAAAGCAGGATGGTCTGCGTCGAGAGTGATCAAAGGCTCAATTGCTTCCGAAACGGTGCAGACTGGCGTTGCGGCCTCGTTACTCAATACTAAATCAAGAAATCTGGCGTTTTTGTTGGCAATACCATTGACTTGCATCAACCCATGTAGGGCAAAACCGTCGATAAGTGTAGAGCTGGCAGCAGATAAAGCCATTAGGGAGTCGACCTGGAAAGACCCATCGCTCGACTTGCACCACCGGACTGAGGTTGATTATAGTCCCCAAACTGCAGAGCATAGTCACTGAGGTCCAAGTTGGAGAAAACAGCACCGATAGAGTCCACGTGCTCATGAATGCTGTTAATATCGTTACGTCGATCCGGGGGCAAATAGATGACACCCACACTCACTCAAGAACGGATCTACCTTTGTCCGTAATCCTCACACGTTCTGATAGTAACAACGCATGGGACGGATATCGTCCACAATGCTAGATGCAACAACTGCATTGTTCGGCTCTAATGTTGAGGTACCAGTTCTGCGTCGTCCATGGAAGGCAGGAGCGTTGGGGTTTAGTGGCCTAGAAGCGCAGAGCGGATCAGTGGTGCGATGTGGGCTTGAAAGTTCGTACTTGCCATGAATGCAATGTTGGAAACTGTTCCCCGCAACCGCACCTTGGACCAGGACGACTGTTGAACGCAGGCAGGAAAGGCGCGACTACGGCGGGGGGGTCAGGAGTTCCCACAATGCTAAAATCGGTGCACCCCGGTAGCTGCCGGAACAGTGGTGGAGCTGGAGCAAGGTCGGAGACGGCATTAACATTTCTATCCAGATGGAGCCCATTGACGTTAGAATTCAGTAGGCTAGAGGCTATGCTCAATCGATGTTCTAACCCACGGGCAGCTTCATAACGAGGCCGCCTTTGATGCTATTATGTGTAACGTGTCGTTGAAGCGCGCGCGTTCGTCCGCTCGTTTGCATTAACGTGCGCGCTTCGATATAAAAATTCATAGCTTCTAGAGTTTTCATTTCTCCATTTCCAAATTTTGCATGTTTCATGTTTAAAGTATTGTAATCCGAAAAAATACAATTTTTAAATGGTGATTGCAAACATAGTTTTTTAATATCAAAAAATAACTTTCTACCAGATGTGTTCACTATTTCACAAGCTTTCAAAATTGGTATACCATACCCCCTCTCGATTGTTTTTCAATAGTTAAATAGTGCATTTTTATAAACAATTGCAATTTTTTCAAAGTTGGAACTTTTTTTGTCGATTTTTTTTATTTTAAAATATTTGTTGATCTTTCTCGAAGAAGCATGCAAAATTTCAAAATTTCAAGCTTTCAAAATTGGTATACCATACCCCCTCTCGATTGTTTTTCAATAGTTAAATAGTGCATTTTTATAAACAATTGCAATTTTTTCAAAGTTGGAACTTTTTTTGTCGATTTTTTTTATTTTAAAATATTTGTTGATCTTTCTCGAAGAAGCATGCAAAATTTGGAGAAATGAAAAATGGAGAAATGAAAACTCTAGAAGTTATGAATTTTCATATCGAAGCGCGCACGTTAATGCAAACGAGCGGACGAACGCGCGCGCTTGAACGACAAGTTACGCATAATAGCATCACACGCGGTGATCTAGTGCGCTATGGGTGACCTATGAATTCGCGCAGTTTTCAGATACCAATTCTACACCCAACACGATACGTTTAAAAATAAATTGCGACTAAGTTAAAAGAGATAAGGGTTTCTCGTCAAAGAACGAATTGTAGAACAGTTCCAGAGCTTTAAAGCTTTGGTGGATAAAAATTATCAAGTTTATCACGATTTTTTAGGAGAAATTTGATAAAAACGCCAAGTTTTGTTTGAATTTGAGTGTTCTATGATGAGTCAGAATTTTCTCTTACATCTATGCTGCCAAACTACATTTATTAATGGGCATTAAGTCATAGTCAGTAGCTGTTTCCTGTGTTATAACTTCATTATTATTATTGTCTTTGCTACTGGTGTTACAATTATAACCATCTTCACTATTGCTATCATTTCTGTTACTGTCACCTCTATTGTATAGTTTTGGATGTAATTATTAATAATTATTATTGTTATTTTCTCATTTCCCTCTTTTATTAGAGTGATTTGCATGTCTTGTGGCTAATCGCGTTAACGGTATTCAACGGTATCAAATTATCATGAATTACGCTGCTTGTCTCTCAAAGTCCTCTCCATTCTCGCTGCTGTCGTCGCGGTCGAACCCAGCGAATCTTTCGAAAAGCTTTATAGCCTCGGGAGGCATTATGTTTCTGTCCATTGCCCAATTCTGGCAGACTTTAACTGGAATTCTACTTCTACCTAGATATTGTTAGAGTATAGCTCTTCAAGTAAAAGCAGGTATCCGATTTTTTAACTGATTCAAGCGATAGCGAAGGGTTTTCCTCAGACCTCAGTATACCATCATTCTCACTTTTTAAAAATATGGTCGTAGTGCTTTAAATATGGCCATGTTATTCGTATTTCAATCGGATTTGTCGCTTCAATATAATTCTCACAAAGGGTTAGCAACTACGCTAACATCTTACCCAGTCTTGCTTCAGTGATAATTTGCACATAACATAATATATATATACACTAGGTTGACCCGTCGTGGCTAGCCACGATGCCAAAACCTTTGAAAATGTAATATGGTTTACAGTTCAGTAGCATGTAAAATTTATTAGTGGAACAGCTCTTAAATTGGCAACCTTTTATTAATTAAAACACATGTACTCTACGAAGGAAGCAAATGGGGCTTAGATAAAAGGGCAAAAATCGGTCAATCGCGAGGAACGTGCTGCTCGAGGGAGTACATTTTGAAAAAGTACTCAATTTTAGAACCGTGTCTCTATTCGGTCCCGTCAAAATCATGATTGTAGAAAATATCGATTAAATTATACCGGGCAGACGCTTGCTGTCCAATCCGGTATCACTCGTTTGACCACAACTACAAAAACAACCTTCGTTTTAGTAAACCGAACAAACACTTTGATTAGTTATTTGCTTGAAATCGAGTCAATGCAATACAAAATCTTTGGATATTGGAGATTTCGACGGCTTTTTTGCGACCCAGTTCTTTAAAAAATTAGAATACTTTTAATATACTTGAAATAAAATACTTTACAGTAAATATCTAAAGCTACTTCTACTAAATTCTTAAAGTTAGAACCCAAATTTACGGACTTCAATATTTATATTACTTTATATTGGGATATTTTAGGTCGGGTCAGTTTAGCAACAAAATATTGGGACAATATGTTCCACATAAAACACATTTTGGTGAATTCTTGCTTTTTTATCATCGAAGTTTGTATGTGTTTCTCGATAATACACCAGACTGTGTTTAAGAAAACACGCTACATCACCTCTGTGTGATTCAGATATCATCCCACACCTAATTCGGGAAGGGTTTTAGCTACGCTTCTCGTCAAAAACTCCGTAAGAAAGAAATGTAGGTATAAAGATACTCAACAGGATATGCGTTTTCGCGCTTTAATTGAGTATGCGCTACTTTGGCAGCTTCTGATAATGAATTATAGCTTGATTAAATCATAGGCTGCCCTTATCATCACGTGCCAAATCACACGTTTACTCCATCAATCTCAAACGGTTAACGTTTGTTTCAAAAATTTGTTTTAAAATCAAATGTTTTTATTCAAGCGAAATCACTATCGCATTATGTGGCAGCTTATCAAATTGCCTATTTCACCCACCCACCCACTGACTGTAATCATTGTTATCTTCACAACGCGTGTTGGAGTCTAGAAAATTTTTTATTCAACAGCTTGCTTGGATCTAGCGTTACAGTCAGACACAAGGAAACTATATATAGTAATAATAATAATATCTCAAAGTGAAGATCATGTAGAAGATCCGTCACCCACATCCTATCTCAGTGACAGGGATGCTGCAATTTGATGACTATCTGAGGAGCATACCGATAAAATAGGTTGACTACCGCTACAAATACGCAATGACTACCGGGAATAATATGAACGAGTGCTAGGCCTCCATTATATCACATCTGCTCTGTTTTTCGAAAGCTCTGGCAGTTTTTCAATAGTTCTAAGCGATAATATTAATATTGCTCTTGAATAATATTCCGCACAAAAATTCGGAAATTGACACCAACAGCTACAATACTGATGGCATGTAAGGTAACGGCTGTGGCTTTTAAGGAGCATAGATGGTTAAAGGGCGCTGGGTGGTCGTTGACATGGGTAGTTGGAGAGATGAGTAGCGTCCATTCTATCGAGTAGTCGGTCAGTAGTAGGATATGGGTAGGCATAGAATCTTAGAATTCTCGTGATATTACTAACCCGAAAACTACAATCATCGTGTTGACTAAAATTCTCCCCTTTTCTTTTCTTTTTCTTTTTATGGTCTGATGTGTATCGCTACTCCTCACGACGACAATAATGTTGTTGTGAGGGGCGTCAAGAGACCAGTCATAGGTGACTGCTATAGAGAGGACGGCCTGGAGACGTCGAAAGGCTAATATGTATTTGGAAACTCGAACAAGACAGACTAACATAGGCAGGGAGCGGATAAACCAAAGGAAGGAGAACATCAAGATAAGTACATTCATTCAATTTAATACTATTTATTACACAATTATAGCGGGTCTGCATAGATTCAAGTTCTGTTATCTCTTCTTCCTTCTCATTAATTCATCATCATCAACGCATTATGGAGCTAGCGTTGTCCGCAGGGACTCTTTCATCATTATCACAACCACCTTTTCTCAGCCTTGGACAGACTTCGCTCTAACTGCCCCACCTCGTGCTGCAAACGGAAACGTAAACGAATATTTATTTGTTTTCAATAAAAATACATTGTTTAACATATTTCTGTCAATGATCACAGAGAAATACGTACATTCAATGAACAACTTTTTTATGGTTAGCTAAATACTCCAAATTATTCAAATAATGTTTAAAATAGTTTATGAGCAGCTTGAATCCATATTTATTATTTAGATTATACGTGAAATACAATGAAGGTTTAATAGCATTTGGAAAGGATGGTCATCTTGCCCCGCAAGTTGGTAAAATTCTCAAAAATCGATAAATTTTTGCTCGTGAATATTTGATATGCGTTATAACTTTTAGCACCCAATATGCATGATACACTGCCTATATCACATAACAGTCCCATATGCATTTTCATCGTTTTTGAGTTAAATATCAGATTCTCTCTTTTTCTTGCTTTACTATCCATTAAGAATACAAAAAAGCTGTTTTTATTTCAAAAAGTCTGAAAAAAAAAATGAAGACAAATTGTCCCATCTTAAAAATAATCGCATATTAGTCCCACCAAATGTTTTTCCTGGGTATATTTTACTTCAATCCATATAAACAATATTTGTTGTTGTTTTTACGCTTGTTAATTATTAAAAATCATCAGTTAATTAATAAGTACGGGGTTGTTTCAAAGAAATTCCATACGGAAGTTAATTGAGTAATTTTCGTGTAAACGGAGCCACTAATGACACGTAAGGTCTTCAAATATTGAAACTCTTATACTTGATTTGAACTTGATTGGTTGGAAATGGTTAAAATATGAGAATTCTTAATACCTCAAAACAGTCGACCCCTCGTTCGCGAAGGGGCTAGATGGTTTAAAAAAAGTTTAATTTTTAGCAAAATATTGAAATATATATCATGAAATGTTTCCTGAATTTGCAATGAAACAACTAATAAATGGCATAGTTCTGTAAAGAAAAAGAACAGGTTGAAATTTCTGAAGTAAAAATTAAATTTTTTGGTGGTCATCTTGGATTTGGTCACTTTATTGGATTTTATGACAAAAATCGCCGTTTTCACCATGAGCTTCTCAACCGATTTTCATTTTAAGACCATTGGACACCATTGGAAAGCTGAAATAAATGCTATTCGTAGCATAACTACTTCTATCACAGAACGGTTGCGACTGAGAAGAGCTAAGACTGATATGCGATTATTTAGCTACTCGATGGCCTAAGTAATCGCATATCAGTCTCTACCTAATGTTTTATCGCAATTTTCACAAAAATGCAATGTTTTGATAAAGAAGTTATATTAAAGGTCTATGTCATTATATTATGTCGAAAAAATATGAATAAACTGTGCTCAACCGGTGAAATCACCAAAACAAGAAAAATACCTTCAAACGCTGTTTTCTCAACTCGATGATATTGCAGATGGAACTGATTGCGATTATAGGCAGAGGCAGTACAGGTTATAGAAAAGACTGTAAAAGATAACCTAGCGAGGGTTTTAAGCCCTTTGGTGCAGATTTCTTCGGATAGGGGTGGTAGGGGCAATATGGGCCACCTAAGCAAAACGCTTCATAAAACATGTAGCGCGTAATCAAAATTCTAATAATTGCCATAAACTTACGATTTGACATGTCTTTGATAAATTAACAATGTTAGAATATTGCTTGACTATGAACAGCCATCAAATTTAAATGTTTAAAAAATGATACTTTTTGCTTCGTTCAAAACCCATACGGGGCATAATGGGCCACCATGCGGGGCAATATGGGCACGTTAGTTAAACTTATCATTTTAGCCAGTTTTTACTGGAAAATAACATAAAAGATTATATCATATAGAAGAAAAGAGAAATGGTGACTATTTTGATTTCATTCAGCGGTTGTTTAATGATTGTTTCTATTTAACGATTTTTTTTCAGTTGAACAACATAGGCAACATGGCAGTTGAAGTGGCATAGATGAAAGACACAACTTTTGCTCTGTAAGCACTATTTTCGGGTTGATTGTTGCTTACAATTACGCAACATTATACTTGACTGTGTCATTTTTATGTTTATATTACTTTCCAGCCTTTATTGGTTATGTACAAAGTACAAATACCTTGCCAGGCATGCTCATTATGCCCCTTACAGCTATATGCTAATCAAAAATAATTATAATAAATGCGATAAAACAAAAAAAAAGATCTCAATTATACAAAGTAATTGTTCATATATGGTAATAGTAACCTTACATGGAGTGGAGAAGTCCATAGCACGCAACAAATGGCTATAGAGCTTATTTTGAGGGTTGCAATTCTTATAGTATTTTTACAATCCTGAATCGGCTCGAGCTTTTTCTCAATATCTCAGACATGTCAACGAATTTGGACGTGATTTTTGTTGAGATGCTTATTAAGAACATTATCAACAAGTTCATTAATCAAATTAGCGAAATTGATTGCCCAATATGCCCAAACGAACGATGGCCCATTTTGCCCCGTATGCTCATTATGCCCCTATTACCCCTATATTGATAGTGAGCTTAAGGTGGGTATCTTGCCCCGTGCGACCCTACGCAGAAAAACCCGACAAAAACGAAGAGCGACAAACCAGTTATTCTCTGCCTATAAAACAAACATATTGGGACAAATTAATATCTATTCACACTAGAGATGGTCGGGTATGGAAATTTGAATACCCGAACCCGACCCGTGCCCGATTAAGGAAAAAATTTAAAACCCGTACCCGACCCAAACCCGCAAATTTATCATTTTTAATACCCGAACCCGACCGCAACCCGTCGGGTACGGGACGGGCCCGGGTACCCGACTATCTTTAGTGTTAAATGTGGTCGATAGAGATACCCGACCCGACCCGTACCCGGTTTCAAAAACAAAAATTAAGAACCCGTACCCGACCCGAACCCGCAAATTATTTTTTTTCAATACCCGAACCCGACCCGAACCCGGCGGGTACGGGTACGGGTGCGGGTTTCGGGCAAATTTTCCGCTACCCGACCATCTCTAATTCACACCAGCATGCAGGACAACTTTCTATGAGAATATATTTTGATACACACTCGCTCTCACAAGCGCTTGTTGTTCTTGGTGATGCAGGTATATACAATAAAATATGTCTTTGACGCCAGTCGGCTGGTTAAAGACAATATTTTATCAGCAACTTGAACTGAAGGGACAAACAGCAAAAACCTTAAGGAAAAATATTGGTTTGCTCACGGCCGAAGCATTGGGATTCCGCTAAAACACTTTCACGACATGCTTGTGATCCTGATCACTAAGAGAACGCCGCATTTCTCCTTCTGTTCGTTGCTTAGAGTTTCGTAGTATCATTTAATCACACGGCTCACCGTTGACTGCACGATCCCGAGTTGTTTTTCTATGTCCCGATGAAAGAGTTGAGTAACTTGATGTGGGCACCCTTTAGGCTTTAATTCCTTACGATAGCGCGTATTCCGTTTACATTTTATATATATCAAATTTGACCCCTAATTCTAAGAAGTTAACCATCATTGCGACCATTTAAGTCTGTTGATGAAATAAATAAGTAAGAAATAAGTGATGCAAAATAAATGATTAATGCATCGTAGTTCCGCTATCTATAGAGTAAGGAGGGGTAAAAGTGCGAAGAGGGTAAAAGTGCGATTCAATGATTTATCAGTGCGGATTCCGAGTAAATTGACTACATTGGCATGGATGAGTGAGTACTTTGACAGCTTAAATCTATCGTAAACTTTGGTTGCTTACGGAACATAGTTGCTGAGTTATGGGTAAATGTTATTTTAGAACGGTTTTGATGTAATATTTTGTTGTACGGCAAATACGATATCAACAGGAAGATATTACTTGTTGACAAATTGTAGCAGCGTTTTACATCACTCAGATATCTCTCTTGAAATTGCGGTGAGAAGAATTTACAAAATATATTTCGCTTTTCCATAATTTAATCTAACCCCGTCAAACGCCTAGCGGGGCAAAAGTTCGATTTACTGACGGGGTAAAAGTTCGATTCATGGATCGAGAATCTAACTCATTTTACTGACGGGACGACGACACTATGCAAGTGCTTGCGACTTGTAAGGTACTGCGCGCGACGCTGTTCGTCTGTCAGCGAAAGTCAGGGCGAGGAGGGTAAAAGTGTGATGAAGGTAAAACTGCGATTTAATGATTTATTAATGATTTAGTGCAGATTCCGAGTAAATTGACTACATTGGCATGGATGAGTGACTACTTTGACAGCTTGAATCTAACGTAAACTTTGGTTGCTTACGGAACATAGTTGCTGAGTTATGTGCAAATGTTATTTTAGGGCGGTTTTGATGTAATTTTTCGTTATACGGGTAATACGATATCAACAGGTTGATTTTACTTGTTGAAAATTTGTAGCAGTGTTTTACAACACTCGCATATCTGTTTTGAAAATCCGGTGAAAAGAGTTTACAAAATATATTTAGTTTGTCCATAATTAAATCAAACCCCGTCAAGCGCCTAGTGGGGCAAAATTGCGATTCATGAACAAGGCAAAAATGTATAGCTAATTAAATACAATTTTGGCACTATATTACAGATACTAGAAATGGAAGATCTGCAGAAAACTGTGTGCTCTACAGATGTTGGTCGAAGGAAAACAATGTTTTCCGCTGATGAAACAAAAAACAAACGTTTGGGAAAGTTTCGATCTGATGGAGGCTGCAATACACCAGCGCAAAATAGGAAAGGTGTAAATTGAGAATATTCCTTACCGAAACATACCGCAGATTGAAGATAATATGGTTTTGTAAGCTACTGCTGTGTTAATTTCATGGATTCGAGCTTCGCACTTTTGCCCCGCGCTAATCGAACTTTTGCCCCGCTAGTGGGGTAAAAGTGCGAATCGGCACTTGATCAGAAGAATGAAGAATTTATTTTCAATAACACTATTATTCCAGATGATTTATAGTTGAATGTAAAGACTTTGAGTAGCTGCATCACTATAAAATATATTTGGTTGTTGTCCTTCTTTATATCTCGCGAAAATTGATGACAACTTCAAACATCGCACTTATGCCCCGCCTTACTCTATAGTTAATCGAAAACGCAATAGGTCTGCGCGAAACTTCTTAGATTTGATATTTGAAAGCAAAAGAAAATCCTCCAGTTTCGTACAAAATTTTATCGTAGCACTGCTTAATCTAACAGATATTTTCCTTATTCCACAGTACTGCCTAATTGACCTTAACATCAACGTACGCAATTTTCGCCGACCAACAGTCGAAGACATTCTTCGATATCGTATCGTAGTGGTGACGCTGAATATCTCGATGGAGCTGGCATCGCTAGATTTACCGAAAGGGCATTTCACTCATATCTTTCTAGACGAAGCCGCTCAGGCGATGGAATGTGAGGCTATCATGCCGTTGGCGCTAGCCACTGAGAAAACTAGGATTGTTCTGGCTGGAGATCACATGCAAATGTCCCCTGAATTGTTTTCCAACTTTGCAAAAGAACGTAAACTGCACATTTCGCTGCTCGAACGATTATATGACCATTATCCAAACGATTTTCCGTGTAAGATACTGCTGTGTGAAAATTATCGTGCTCACGAGGCGATCATCAAATTTACTTCGGAGTTGTTTTACGAACAGAAATTAATCGCTTCCGGTAAACAGCCCAGACATGAGAAGTTCTATCCTCTAACCTTTTTCACTACCAGAGGTGAGGATGTTCAGGACAAAAACTCCACCGCCTTTTACAATAACTCAGAGGTATATGAGGTTGTAGAGCGTGTTTGCGAACTACGAAAGAAATGGCCCAGTTCATGGGGCAAGATCAATGACCAGAGTATTGGAATTATGACTCCGTATGCCGATCAAGTCTTTCGTATTCGATCTGAACTTAGAAAACGCCGAATGGGTGGTATCAGTGTGGAAAGAGTGTTGAATGTGCAAGGAAAACAGTTTCGGGCAATTTTTCTATCCACTGTAAGAACTCGGCGAACCTGTAACACGAATGCTAGCGAAGTAGGTAGTGTATCCGAAGACGTAGATTACGGATTTTTGAGTAATTCTAAATTACTAAATACGGCTATTACCCGAGCGCAAAGTTTGGTAGCGGTGGTGGGAGACCCGGTCGCCCTGTGTTCGATAGGCCGCTGTCGAAAGGTGTGGGAACGATTTATTGAGATATGCTATCAAAACAAAAGCCTTTTCGGGATAACTTGGTCATTATTAAGGTCTCAACTTGATGGCGTTGAATTGAAGAAAACTTACGTGCTGAATCCACTGGCACCAGAATTTATCCCGCGAGCTTTACAAGCTGAAGCGTACCTAAGAGAACAAGCGGCAAACGTTACTAACCAGTACCATCAACAGCCTCCACATCATGTCCAGCATGCAAACAACTTCCACCACCAAACAGGTCAAAATTTTACCGGTAATCATGGCGTTTCTACGGGTGGCATGATTCGGCAGATAGCGCCTCCAATGCAACAACCGCCAACCCCTTACCTTGGTCATGGCCCGGGCCCCGGATCACATTCTGGCCATCCTCCCATACCACAGCAATCTCAGCAACAATATCCCTATCAAAATCATATGTTCTTTTATCAGCAACAACAACAGCAGCAGCAGCAACAACCTCAACAACAACCAATGCGCGGGCCGCCCCCTCACCCAAACGCTCTAGGGCCACCTGTACCTCAAAGTATCCAACAGGGTGGACCGTCTGCTTTTCAACAGAACAATCCAACAAATTTGTGGAATACGTCAAACACTACTGGTCATTTTCCAATGGTTCCATCCCCTGGCGGACGAAATACGCCACCTGGATGGCGGCTTCCACAGAAAAATACAGTTCAACAAGTTCGTCCTCAACTGCCGCAGCATCAACACTTGCCTTTAGCTGCAAGTGGACGGCCTTTGATTCCACCACCCATGCGAAGCCCCGTATCGCAACAGCAGCAGCTATCGGCTGTTCCACCGATGCCTTATTTACAACAACAGCAAAATAAAACTCTTCAAAGCTATGGCCCGTTCCCACATCACCAACAGCATCCTCCTAACTTAAATCACCATCATCAACCACAACAGCCACAACAACAACAGCAACAACAGCAGCAGCAACAACAATCACATCAAATGCATCAAAGTCATATACGTCCAATACTAGGAGGTCCAATCAGTCCCAGTTCCTACCAACAACAGCAGCAGCAACAGCCCTCTTCGTTGTACTCTCAGCTAGATCCATATCTGTCGAACCTTTCCAATGACCTCATGGCCTCAATAACAGTGCGTGCATCTCAAATGCAACTGCCTCCAGCGCATTCACAACAAACAATGTTACATCAAGCAACAGCGAAAACTTTAAACCCACTTAGACTTGATGATCGTCACGCTATGGATAAGGATATTCAATTCCTACAAAATGTTCACATCCCCGAAAAATTTGGACAAATGTCACAGCCTGCATCGCTACAACAACACCCGAATCAGCATCATTCCAACAACACAGCTGTCACTGCAGATTTTAATCATTTGCTGCCACCGAATATGAGTTTCCTGGATGTAGCTCTCCAGTCGAAAGAATTTCAGTATACATGGTTTATTAGGCTTGTCGAAACACAAGGGTTAGAAGCAGCTAACAAATTTAACGATATACTACGACAGGTTCCAACGCTAGCATCTTCAACTTCCCAACCACAACCACAACAACAACATCAAATCCAAAAGAAAATAAATCAGCCAATGCCATCTCCAGCGGAACTACTATTGGACAATATTCTGAACAAAGATATTCTTGGATCAAATAACATGCAGCATCCAACCACAATGCTACATCCACAACAGAATATCGGTTCAGCTCTTACTAATGGAAATGCACTTCTTGGTTCAAATAACTCTAAAGGATTACTAGAAAGTGTCGATTTATTCGGAAACCTATCTTCTTCGCTGACACCTACGGAGTTGCCTCAACTAATCAATTCAAATCCGGCATCATCGACCCAACAGTCTGTACCCCTTTACCGCCGCCAAGCTGGTCAAAATTATCAGAATAGTGCTGGTTCATCGTCTACTGCTCAATCCATAACATCGTCTACGCCAGATTTGCTAGATAACCACCTGCAACAATCACTTTTCGATGCTATGGAAGGAAAATTACATCCGAACAATAGCAGCAATGCCAATATGCTATTTGGTAGCACGCAAAACCAGAACCAGTTTGCTGCCGCTGATCAAGCCAACGGTTTCCAGGGATTCGCTTCCATAAACAATATTGCAGCCAGTTTGATACAACAACATAACTTGAATAATCGTGAATTATTGTTGCATCAATTACAACAACAGCAACAGCAACAACATCATCACCATCATCAGCAGCATCATTTGCATGATAACCGAAATGTAAACACAAGCACCGTGGAAGAATTGTTGAGTCGACAGAATCAAACCTACGCCAGTGTGCTTAGCCAGGGAGGAAATCTTGCACAAAGCGCTAACAAACAACTTGGAGCGCCGAAAGATGGTAATAGTTTGGATGGTGGAGCTGTGTCCAACTCCGGTGCCGGTGATCCTTTTGCAGCACTCCGGGAGCTTGGTCGAAAAAGTAATGGCTTCTACAACTACTTTCAGTGAGCATGGAAACCAGTTTTGACAAGAGGAGGAGAGAGGTAAGTGCATTCTATACCATTCAATTTTAACCTTTATATCTAGCTTCTGTTAACTGGACCTTCTGAAGTCAAAATTTTGACATAGGACTACGTCTGTGTTTACTATACTGGGCAGGTCTTGGTGAGAACGAAAACGGAACTGTAACGTTTGAATGCAAGATTTCAAACATCAATCATTTTTCTACCCCTACATGGATTACAGCCATTATACAACTTTAAACAGTCAAACTTGATTGAAAAGCTATGCTTTTCAATTTTTAACCAATCACATGCAAGCACACTTTTTCCTTCCGTTGCCCCAAACGACGATTTTATACACCTGCAATTTCGCTGGCTTCGGTTGCAGAAAAAAGTGACCAAGCCATCCCGTCCCGATTATTCTTCCCAGAGAAACCTAGACGAAATTGATGTCCTGAAAGTAAACCGTATCGAAGAAGTGCACAGCCACCCTTTTTTTCAACTAGTTTTCTCGATCAGTCACCTAAATCCAATTAAAACTAATGTCTAGCACGAACACGTAGGTCTAGCAGAATAATATATTGTGTATTTTAATGAAAAAAGGAATCGCATTTTAAAGCTAGCGATTCTTTTGTTCCCGAAGTGGTTGGAGACATTTATTCTGGTTCATCTTACCTGAAAAGGGTAGCTGTGGAATACGATACGGTGTTAACACACCAACTTCGTCCAAAATTAAAGAGATTTGGTTCAAATATTGTTTACACAAGTAGAAACAACCAAAACAGATTGAGGTCTACAAAAGATAAAATTGAATTGTTAAACAGAGCAGGGCTTTACAAAATTGCTTATAGCCACTGTGAAAAAGTTTACATTGGACAAACTAAAAGGAAAACGGATACCTTTCCATTTTAAGTCTTTTAACTCGTTTTCAAAATATTATCACGATGGATCTTTTTGTCAAAAATCAAAACTGTACTGCACATTTAATATGAATTCTTTTTATTTCTATTTACACTTTGGAAGCATATGAAGGTTTTATTAGTTATTATTTCGTTTTGTTTAATAAATCAAAACTACGAAGCATACTTGAAAGAATTTACAATGTGCATGTTTCATCGTAACATAACATAAACTTCAAACATAAAACTTTTAAACTGCTTTGCTAAACCACTTAAATTATTGATAGCAAAAAAACTAATGTAAAATAGCACTTTTATGAGCGATTGCACCCTTTTGATGGTAATTTTTTTACAATCAGCAATAAACTAAATAAAGATTTGATTGATTACAAGGCTTCTTCAAATGTCTCGATTTGTCCCAGCTTCAAATGTATGTAGTTTGTTCATTTTGTATCCCAACAAACACCGGTTTTGATCACCGGACACATTTACCTCTGCCCACAGGTACATGCGAAGTATCGAGAGAGTCCTCGTTACACTATTTTTCACCTTAAGGTGAAAATTGGAAATTGAAATACACGCCAACAGCCAACAAGCAAGAAATTTCCCAGATTTTAAAACGAAAAAGGCGCTTTTACTTATTTTTCGATGGGCTGATTACACAATATTTGTGACGATTTTGTTATATAAATTTTACAAAGAAACCAAAGTTTAAATGTTTCAATTTAAAAACGAAAAATTTGCTGCGTCTAAATTTTCATCTAATTTTAACTTCTACTCTTTATCAGAAATAAACTAATCCAGGTCGAAACTTACTTTACTTTTTTGGCGACTATCCGCTTATCGAATCCATGTCCAGGGGCGGACTGGCCCACCGGGCAACCGGGCAAATGCCCGGTGGGCCCCAGTAAAAATTTCGTTGTTACACAAAATGAGATTTTCCAAAATTTTTATTTCAGTTAAACTCTTTCTACGACTCACGAATGTTCAATTCCTGGGGCCCCATGATTCATGAAATCAACCGATTTGATGATTGAAAATTCAGCTTCGAATGGGACTGTTGGGGTCCCGAACTTTAAACCAAAATTTCTTTTTCAATTAAACTCTTTCTATGACTCACGAAAGTTCGATTGCTGGGGCCCCATGATTTATGAAATCAACCGATTTGATGATTGAAAATTCAGCTTCGAATGGGACTATTAGAGCCTCGAACTTTAAACCAAAATTTCTCTTTCAGTTAAACTTTTTCTATGACTCACGAATGTTCGATTGCTGGGGCCCCATGATTCATGAAATCATTTAAGTTGAGCTGTTGGGGTCCAAGCTCCGAAAATATTACCAGCTTCAATTCAGAGTGTTTAAAAGTAGAATTAGTATTTCATCCGCAGTTATTTGACTACTTATAAATATTGAACTGTCGGCTTAAGCTCCATACTCAGTTTACTTCAGCGACGGTCCGTTATAGATCCTGCGCCGAATGAATTCGGCCTTTCTTCAAACCCCTCGAACACCAGCTGAACGTGCATCATCCTCGATAGCGCACATCTATCAGTGCGATGTCTACTCCGCAGTCTACGGCCTCTTCTTGATTCTCTGCTTAAAATAATTTTGGCTACTCTTTCGTCGGGCCTTCTAGACACGTGACCAATCCAGCGCAGACTGCCACACTGTGCTATCTTCATTATAACAGCATATTTGCATTCTTAAGATAGCTCGTGGTTCATGCGTCTGCGCTACACTCCATCTTGGATTTTGCCAAATTTTACGCTAAAACCCCAAGCATTCGTCGATCAGCTTCTTTTAGCGTCCATGATTCATGTCCGTAAAGGGATTAGTGTTCTCTAGAGCGTCTGTTTTACGCGAATTTGCAAGCTACGGGACTTCAGCTATAAAATGTAATGCCTGCGTAAAGGCCAAATCGCAGCTGTAATTAGTCGTTTTATTTTGCGACTTACATCGTTGTCACATGTCACGAGCATACCAAAATATATTCAGTTCTGGCCCACCGGGCAACCGGGCAAATGCCCGGTGGGCCCCAGTAAAAATTTCGTTGTTACACAAAATGAGATTTTCCAAAATTTTTATTTCAGTTAAACTCTTTCTACGACTCACGAATGTTCAATTCCTGGGGCCCCATGATTCATGAAATCAACCGATTTGATGATTGAAAATTCAGCTTCGAATGGGACTGTTGGGGTCCCGAACTTTAAACCAAAATTTCTTTTTCAATTAAACTCTTTCTATGACTCACGAAAGTTCGATTGCTGGGGCCCCATGATTTATGAAATCAACCGATTTGATGATTGAAAATTCAGCTTCGAATGGGACTATTAGAGCCTCGAACTTTAAACCAAAATTTCTCTTTCAGTTAAACTTTTTCTATGACTCACGAATGTTCGATTGTTGGGGCCCCATGATTCATGAAATCAACCGATTTGATGATTGAAAATTCAGCTTCAAATGAGACTGTTGGGGCCCCGAACTTTAAACCTAAATTTCTCTTTCAATTAAACTTTTTCTATGACTCATGAATGTTCGATTGCTGGGGCCCCTTGATTCATGAAATCATACGGTTTGATGATTGAAAATTCAGCTTCAAATAGGATTATTGCGGCCCCGAACTTTAAACCAAAATTTATACTTCAATTAAACTTTTTCTATGACTCACGAATGTTCGATTGCTGGGGCCCCATGATTCATGAAATCATTTAAGTTGAGCTGTTGGGGTCCAAGCTCCGAAAATATTACCAGCTTCAATTCAGAGTGTTTAAAAGTAGAATTAGTATTTCATCCGCAGTTATTTGACTACTTATAAATATTGAACTGTCGGCTTAAGCTCCATACTCAGTTTACTTCAGCGACGGTCCGTTATAGATCCTGCGCCGAATGAATTCGGCCTTTCTTCAAACCCCTCGAACACCAGCTGAACGTGCATCATCCTCGATAGCGCACATCTATCAGTGCGATGTCTACTCCGCAGTCTACGGCCTCTTCTTGATTCTCTGCTTAAAATAATTTTGGCTACTCTTTCGTCGGGCCTTCTAGACACGTGACCAATCCAGCGCAGACTGCCACACTGTGCTATCTTCATTATAACAGCATATTTGCATTCTTAAGATAGCTCGTGGTTCATGCGTCTGCGCTACACTCCATCTTGGATTTTGCCAAATTTTACGCTAAAACCCCAAGCATTCGTCGATCAGCTTCTTTTAGCGTCCATGATTCATGTCCGTAAAGGGATTAGTGTTCTCTAGAGCGTCTGTTTTACGCGAATTTGCAAGCTACGGGACTTCAGCTATAAAATGTAATGCCTGCGTAAAGGCCAAATCGCAGCTGTAATTAGTCGTTTTATTTTGCGACTTACATCGTTGTCACATGTCACGAGCATACCAAAATATATTCAGTTCCTCTTCGACACAACCACCATTTGGATTTCCACGCCATGTAGTTCGTTTTGGCGGTGTTAATGGAAAGTCCCAATTTCTCAGTAAATGACCTAAAGGCTTCTTTCGCTGCTCTACTTTTGATTTTGGTATATCGACGTCATCCGCAAAATCAAAAAGCACGTGAGGTCTCATCTGCTATTCTGACTCATAATTTTTACTCATCCAGCGTCACACGAATCAACGTAACTAGTCCTGTGAGAAAACCATGTCCTAGCGTTAACTGTCACAGCTCATTTCGTTTGACTGAATCGTATGCCACCTTGAAATCCATAAAAATATTATGAGCCTGCAAGTTGTACTCCCGGAACTCGTCAGTTACTAGACGCATGGTAAATATCTGATCCATCGAGAATGGACCCTCATGAAAACCAGCTTGATACTCGCCAACGAAGAACTCAGCTAACAGACTCAGTCTAAAACACAGAATAGGGAGAGCACCTTATACGCAAAATTGAGTAACGTAATGCCTCGATAGTTTTTACTCTCATGTCGATGTCAGTTTTTAAAATTATGGGACATGAGGCCAATCAACCACTCCTCTGATATTTATTTTCCTCCCATATTCTGTTCCTGACAATGAGGTGGCGAATTGTTTCGTACAACTGCTCGCTCCCCGTTTTTAGAAGTTCAGCCGGGATACCATCCTTTACAGCAACCTTACCGTTTTTCAGCTCACTGATTGCTCTTTTGACCTCCTCCTGTGTTGGTGGCTCCACAGTTTGGCCTTCGCTCAAAATTCTTATCGTGTCTTCGTGTTTACTTCTCTATTCAACAGCGTCTGGAAATACTCTTCCACTTGGCTGCTACCGTCGTTTGGTCAGTAAGCAGGTTGCCAGCACTATCATTGCACATCACAGGCATGGCAAAATTCTTGCACCTGACCGTTTTGTGAAAACTCCGTGTGACGTTGCTGACGAACCTTTCTTCTGGACCGGCGAGCACGTGCTCTTCGTACTGGCGTTTTTAGATGGTGGGTTCTTTTTTCCGCAGTTCTAACAGGATGAACCAAAAAGATTCGCGCAGAGTCTCGGGCATTCCTCACATTGAAATCGTGAGAAGGTATTCTACAGAGGATTCGCACAGAATACCTTGCTTATAGAAGCATGATTCTTGTAGGAGAATCCAAGAGTTGAATCCCAGGGATAGCTATAATTCGGCACGGGAATCGCCTGCACTATGAACTGTTCTGTTCTGACGTGTAGACGCAGTAAGCTACTCATATATATTGAACTATTGACATCATATCATTTATTACGCAAATCAAATCAAATGTTCACGCTGCGGCAGATCCTCCAAAAAGTCCACGAATAGAGAATTCAACGGACAATTATTTCATTGATTTCAAAGTTGCGTATGATACCATCGACCGTAAAATCATGGCCATTCTAACTTCGCAGGGGACTTTATCAACGTGATGGTTCCTCATGTGGGCTGTTCAACATGCCGTTACAGGATGTTATCAAAGAAGCAACACACAGGCACAATCTTCAGCAAATCTAGTTAGTTCGTCTGTTTTCCCAATGAAATGGATATTGTCGATAGAACAGCATCTGGGGTGGTGACTGAACAAACTAAAACTCAAAGCAGCGAAGATTGGGCTGAAGAAAAATGCGTCAAAACTAAAGTACCGTGAACCGCTAATATGACGCACATGCTAAAAGCTGGTAACTCGGTCCTAATAACGACTGAGTTTGTTTTGTTTTGAGCATCGAGCCGCTATGCTGCCCGTTCTCCCGATACTCGACACTCGACAGTGCCTGAGTCGAGTCGAGTTGCACGACATAACTTACAAAATAGAGCCCATATTCATTCGATTTACTGTCCTTGTAACGCTGATGTCTTTTGAGTAGATGTCTTTTTTTGTGTTAATTTACTATCATGACAATATTGCAAACTGGGGCCCTTAATATCAAAGGTCCGGTGGGCCCTTTGGCTCCCAGTCCGCCCCTGCCATGCCGAATTCAGGAGACGTCTCCACTATTCTCGGTCTTGGGCTGCCACTCTCCAGTCGCCCCTAATATCCGCTGCTCTAGCATCCAAGTAAACAGCGCTCATCCAACGGGTACGGGGTCTGCCTCGAAGTCATCGGCCTCTGTCGGGTTCTCTGCTGAATATTGTTTTCGCTGGTCTCTCATCCGGCATCCTTCCTACGCGGCCAGCCAATTGCATCCTGTCGTGTTTTAGCCACTTCACAATATCCGCATCTTTGTATACTTGGTATATTTAATGGTTAATAATGCGCCCACACCACACTCCCTGTTCTAATATTGATAGAATGATCTTACGCTCAAAAACACCAAGAGCTCGTCGGTCGCTCTCTTTCAACATCCACGCTTCCTCACCGTAGAGTACCACCAAAAGAATTAGCGTCTTGGTGAGCGTGAGTTTTGTGCGGAGCTGCAGGCTACGGAAGCTCAGCTGGCTACGTAATCCGTATAAAGCGCTGTTGATAGCCGATATTCGCCGTTTTTACTTTACAGCTCACATCGCTGTCACATGTCACTAACTACCAAGATCAAATTCGTCGACCACTTCAAAAGTCTCTCCATCGGTCACCTCCGCAGTTTCACCTCCGCATCACCTCCGAAGGGCTACCATGCTCTCTACCAGCTACCATATGCTTTGTTTTGGTAGAATTTATTATAAGCCCTATCATCGCATCTTCGTTCTTCTGTGTGCCTCTTCCACAACTCTACGGTTAACAACGATGATATAGATGTCGTCCGCAAACTCTAGGAGCATGTGAGATTTCTTGATGATGCTACCGCTTCTCTGCACGCCTGTCCTTCGAATAGCACCGTCCCATGCAATGCTGCATAGTTGCATAGGTAAATAGTTCCTCCTCAGTCCACCCCTTTAGTATAACCTGAAGGATTACACAATACAGTCGTTCGCTATCGACTTTCAAAAGTTTGCCCGGGATGCTGTCTTTTTCAGCTGCTCTGTCGTTTTTCAGCTCTTACTGCTTTTCTAACCTCGTTCAAAGTTTGTGGATCCACAGCTTGTCCATCATCCTCAATCGCTATCCTATTTCTGTTAACCGGTCCATCTTGTTCACCATTCGTACATGGAAATGTTGTTTCCAACGCCTAGCTACCTCTGACCTTTCTGTAATCAATCAATTCGGTATTTTTCCCCTCCTTGTCGTTGCGCATAACAGTGCTGGCGTTTCTTACGACGGTGAAGTCTATTTTTGGGTGCTCTAGCATCTCGGTATCGCTCTCTGCTCTGGCGTGCCACCGTTGCAACCAATATGTGACTTGTTGTGACTTCTGGCTCGATTCTTGTCATCAGTACCCGGAAGGATTGCACATCTGCAACATCAAAAAAGTACCGATCATCAACCAGAACGTGGTCGACCACTTAGTGGTCCATGCTCACCCCGCCGGTCCGGCAGAATAATCTCCACTGCTAACGATTACTAACTATGACTTTCACATGTTGCCTGGACAGGCTCTCGTCAACAGCCCGGATGTCGTTGGCTAAATGCGTCTCAATGAGTCTCTGGGCCTGCCTCTTCTTCGTTGTCCTTGCGTATTTCAATCGGGTGCTTCTCTATTGGTATCGACCGTTGATGATATCAACGCTCTCGCTTTAAGTACGCCTACACCTAACCATGTCCTTAGTAAGGGAATAGAGCATTTAACGACAAAAGAGACACAGTAATTTGCCTATATTCATAATGTCTTTCCGTATTGGTACTTAAGATAACGCAAGGTACCAGCAAGATGCCCATATTGTCAGTTCTTAAACTGGTCTATAGATCATGATTCATGCATTACCACGACTGTTGGTAATATTATTTTTCTTTTACTGTTTTTTTCAGTATGACTTCATTCTATCCTGCATGGAAGAAACACAGAATGGAACAGCAGTAGGAATGTTATTGGATTAAGCAAATTGTATGAAGTTTTCAATCGAAAAACATAAAAAAAAACAAAAAAAAAGGAAAAAATATTAAAAACCCAAAAAGTTATGTCTACTTATATTTATCTAAAACACGTATATAACATATTATAATTAATAATTTATAAAAAACAAAATAAAAAAGAAACATAAAGAAAGCTATATTATCCTTCACTGCAACATTAATTATTATTACAGTTAGTATTTTTTTTTGAATTTTCAATACGCAAGTGAACATACATAATCAATTTTAGTTTCTTTTCCTCTAAGTCAAACCAATCTAAAATAAACTGAAATTAGTAACTATGGTATATTGAATTATTTCCATTTCTGAAATTGCATCAGTTCTATAATTCATTTTACATCTACTGGTAGCAGCTCGGTAATATCAAAAAATTAAACAATATCAACTATACTGCAGTAATAATCTGATTCAAGGTTTTTTAATCAGCTTACAGTTTTGTATACAAAAACGAAATTGCCTAGTTTTTCTTATATTTTTTTCTTTTAAATAAAACCCTGTGGGAGAGTTAGACGATATGTATTAATGTATACTTGATATATATATGATCGAAGCTAGAACAAGGACGATCTAATCGTTGCATAGAATGCCTACTAAAAATACAAACCTTCTTTGGCTTATTACTTTTCTTTCCGATATAAGTTTCTTACTATATAAGTTTTATAGCAACAATATAATTTTATTGTATTAGTTAGAATTAATGTATTTGGAAGATGCTCTCATTTTATATAACAAACTAATGGTTTAAAAATAATTATTGAAAAAAAAAACAAAAATAAAAAAAAGTTACAAAAATGAAAAGTTGCAAAAATATGAATGTAAACACGTAGAAATAATTGCCCCGTTTGAAGGTGATATTTCTCAGTGATGTTTCATACTAAATGGAATCCGTCGTTTTCGGGGAAAACCGAAAAATGACAGAACAGAACAACACTACGAAATTCCAAATTACTACTGAATCAGTGCTGAGAAAAATCTCTCCATCGGTAATACATAGTCCTTAAAGTGTAATAATTATATTATATCACAAAATTACAAAAATCAAAAAAAAGTTAAAAATTTAAAAAATCCAAAAAACTATTATTGATGAAAACTAGTATTTAATGTAACTGTATATGTAAAAACAAAATTATATATGAAATATTACTTGAAAATTTAGCAACAGACAAAGCAACATTTAAAACTGGCAGAAACATTTGCAGAAAATGCAAAATAAAATCACTTAAATGTACTTTTTATTAAAGAACAACCTCTATTAATGACCTTCTTTTTTAGGTATGTGATTACTAAAATAATAATTTACCTTTTAATTACTATACAAAGAAATGCTCCACGATTGTGTAGTTTTTTTTATAGAACTGGAACGGACTGTAATGACTTTGCAGGATTCTTTACAAACATATTTTTAAAAATTAGTATTACAGAAAGATAAAAAGATAAAAAATTAGTTCACGATTATACTATAAATAGCCATTTTGCCACTAGCTCATTGTCTTAAGATCATCAATTTTCTTATAAAACTTGAATTTTAATGCATAATTTATGACAATCTATTAGTGACGATATTTGGTCGGTGTTAAGTCAGACCGAACCAAGTGACAAAACTCTGATTTCGAGAAAAACGCGTTCAAAGTTTGCTGCTCCGTATGGTTTATAGCTATCAATCGTCCGAATTCATCTCATAACTCTGGTTGTTTGCAACATTTATGCAGCGTGATTAGAATAAAATGTAGCTTAGAAAATTCTTGATCGTTTGCTGTCATTAATTCATTTTTTTTAAACTTTGCGATTTGGTCCGGTCTGATTTAACACCGACCATTTATAGTAGCTTCTGATAAATACTTCTTGGGTTTACTTATTTTTCGTGCTTATAAAATTATCAATCTTGAAGTTTTTGATTCGTACATTTGGTGATTTTGTCAACTGTTACGTCAACTGGCTCATACTCTGACGTTCTTCTGTTCCTTTACTGTAGATTGCATACTGCAATTACCGTATGCTTTTGATTATATTCAATGATATCCATAAAGGCAGTCTAATAACATGAAACTTTTGTCCATAAGTGGTCTGATTCTTTGTATAGTAATAAAAAGATTCGGTTTAAAAAAATTCGAAATCAAGCCTTTTCTGCATGGTCTGCGTATAAAGCTAAACTTATAAATTATTTTAGTATATATTGAAGCTGATTTGTGAAATGATCAATTTGAAAACACGTTTAGAAACAACTGCATTAAAATATCATAAATTATTGCTGAAAGTTATTATTTCAATTCGCTTTCGTAGGACTATCACCGCCTTTCCTGATCGTACTGGTTTAACAGTAAACCTACCAATAGTACATATCCCAAGTAATATTTTAAGTTTTAATACGCTCTTATAATGGTATTTATGACTAAATTTGGTCATAAAAACCATCATGAGCGTGCAATAAATCCTCCATTTTTACTTGGGATATAGCTATTTTTATTTTTACCACAGGGGTAAAATGACCCCTTCCCACATAACCAATAAGCATTACTAATGCCATTTACCTTAAATTCTACTTAGGAATCTGGCGTTGATCTAGTCTTAACCTAAATCTGTACCTATAAAAATGGATTTCTGTCTGTCTGTCGGGATGTTCCTTATAGAATTGAAAACTACTGAACCAATTGGCGTGAAAATTTGCACATAGAGGTTTTTGGGGCCAGGGAAGGTTCTTATGGTGGTAGAGACCCCACCAGCCACTAAGAGGGGGGCTCCAATACAAATAAAACACAAATTTTTGCATAACTCGAGAACTAATCAAGCAAATGGAACAAAATTTGCATGTGACTGTTTTTGGAGACAAGAATTTTTTCTATGTTGAATTGAGACCCCTCCCCTCTTTAGAAGGGGAATTATGACTCCTTTCCCTTTTAAGAGGGGTGGCTTCCATACAAATGAAATACAAATTTCCTTATAACTCGAGAACTAATCAAGCAAATGGAACAAAATTTTGCATGTGACTGTTTTTGGAGACAAGAATTTTTTCTATGTTGAATTGAGACCCCTCCCCTCTTTAGAAGGGGAATTATGACTCCTTTCCCCTTTAAGAGGGGTGGCTTCCATACAAATGAAATACAAATTTCCTTATAACTCGAGAACTTATCAAGCAAATGGAACCAAATTTGGCATGTGAAAGTTTTTGGAGGCAAGAATTTTTTCTATGGTGAATTAGGAACTCTCCACACTTTAGGAGGGTGGGCTCCTATACAAATGAAATACAAATTTCCTCATAACTCGAGAAATAATCAATCAAATGGAACCATATGTGGCATGTGGGAGTTTTTGGAGGCAAGAGTTTTTTCTGTGGATGAATTAGAACCTCTCACCTTTTTAGGAGAGGGGCTTTCATACGAATAAAATACAAATTTCCTCATAACCAAATGCGGCATAGCCTGGGCAATGTTGTCAATCTGACAATAGCGAAGTGAGGAGGTGCGACGCGAATACCCAGATAACACAAAATCGTAATAGAAAGTTCACATTAAATCGTTTTCATGTCAATTTCACATTGGAATTGTATAATGATTAGAGTATGTCAAATCGAAGTGAACCATAAGTTGTTTTGCAGTCGTGCGTGTCTTCATATACAATTTATGACTGAATTATAAAGCAGTATAGACGACTGCAATATTTGATTATATCTTAATCATATATTCAGGAGTATTTAGTTGCGTGTTATAAAAACTACGCAAAATAGAATTACAAGTAATTGTCAAAGTTTTCGCACGTATATCACCTCCACTTTGGTACATATATGTTCTTATATGGCGTGGAATATAACTTTTTCGTTCAGATATGATTTCGTATATCTCAGTTGCAATCGAGATATACAAACCAAATGGTTTACTGGGTACTGGCGCGGTAACCATAGCATGGCGGTAGAGGAAATGCTTCGTCAAACACGAGCGTCTATTCACCACGGAGGTGCGGCTCAAACAGCTTCTGTTCTCCATGTTAGGGGCGGCTGATTATTATACTCGTCCTTATGCCAGCAGGGACTCTAAACAGTGCTGTGCACGATGGTCCTCCGGCGAGACAGGGGGTTAGGGGCAGGCCCAACAAGCCGCCCTGGAAAACAAAAAGTTGCCAACAACGAAGAAGAAAATAGAGATCGGAACAATCGGCGTCGACCTACGCGACAAAATAAGGACTACGATTGGAAACTCGGGACATGGAATTGCAAATCGCTTGGCTTCCCGGGTTGCGATTGGATAATATATGATGAACTACATCCCCGAAACTTCGAAGTCGTAGCACTGCAGGAACTTTGCTGGACAGGACAGAAGGTATGGAAAAGCGGGCATCGAGCGGCTGCTTTCTACCAGAGCTGTGGCACCACCAACGAGCGGGGAACCGGCTTTATAGTACTGGGAAAGATGCGCCAGCGTGTGATTGGTTGGCAACCGATCAACGCAAGGATGTGCAAGTTGAGGATTAAGGGCCGTTTCTTCAATTACAGCATCATCAATGTGCATTTCCCACACGAAGGGAGACCCAATGACGAGAAGGAGGCGTTCTACGCGCAGCTGGAGCAGGCTGTCCGCGACGGGACGTGAAAATCGTCGACGGTGACATGAACGCGCAGGTAGGACGGGAAGCTATATATAGACCGGTAATCGGGCCAAACAGCCTGCATGCCTTAACGAACGACAACGGCCAACCATGCGTAAATTTTGCAGCTTTCCGCGGTATGGTAGTCCGAAGTACCTTCTTTCCCCGCAAAAATATCCACAAGGCCACCTGGAGATCACCAGACCAACGAATAGAAAACCAAATTGACCATATTCTAATCGACGGTAAATTTTTCTCTGGTGTTATAAACGTTCGCACCTACCGCAGTGCGAATATAGATTCGGATGATTTCCTAGTTGCAGTCTGCATTCGCTCAAAACTCTCGACAGTGCATAACACGCGTCGAAGTCGTACGCCGCAACCCAACATCGAGCAGCTACGAGATACCGGAGTTACCCAGGAATACGCGCGGCAGCTGGAAGCAGCGCTACCAACGGAAGAGCAACTTGGCGCAGCAACTCTTGAAGATGGTTGGAAAGGCATTAAGACCGCCATCGGTAGTACTGCGCTAGCGGCACTAGGTACAATGAATCCGAACCGAAAAAACGATTGGTTCGACGGCGAATGCGAGCAATTAGTGCAGGAGAAGAATGCAACACGTGCGAGAATGCTGCAACACCGTACGAGGGCGAATGTGGATCGATATAAACAAGCACGGAACAGGCAAAACTCGGTCTTCCGGAGGAAAAAGCGCCAACAGGAAGATCGAGATCGCGAGGCGATCGAAGAACTGTACCGTGCTAACGATAAACGGAAGTTCTACGAGAAGTTAAACCGTTCGCGCAAAGGCTATGTGCCGCAGGCCGATATGTGTCGAGACTCAGACGGTAATCTTCTTACGAACGAGCGTGAGGTGATCGAGAGGTGGAAGCAGTATTATGACGAGCACCTTAACAGCGATGTAGCTGAATATGGGGGTGACGATATGGCAATAGATCTTGGAGAACATGCAGAAGACGACAGAATACCAGCCTCCGACCTCCAGGAGGTAGCAGAAGAGATCGGTCGGCTGAAGAACAATAAAGCGGCTGGGGCTGATCAGCTATCCGGCGAGCTGCTGAAATACGGTGGTGACGCACTGGCTAGAGCGCTGCACTGGGTCATTGTCAAGATTTGGGAGGATGAGCTACTACCGGAGGAGTGGACGAAAGGCATCGTGTGTCCGATCTACAAAAAGGGCGACGAGTTGGATTGTTGCAATTACCGCGCAATCACACTGTTAAACGCCGCCTACAAGGTGCTCTCCCAACTTTTATGTCGTCGATTATCACCATTTGCAAAGGAGTTCGTGGGGCAATGTCAAGCGGGATTCATGGGTGCCCGTGCCACCACGGACCAGATTTTCGCGCTTCGGCAAGTGTTGCAGAAATGTCGCGAATACAACGTGCCCACGCATCATTTATTCATCGACTTCAAATCGGCGTACGACACGATCGATCGAGATCAGCTGTGGCAGATTATGCACTGCTACGGATTTCCGGATAAACTAACGCGATTGGTCAAGGCGACGATGGATCGAGTAATGTGTGTTGTTCGAGTATCAGGGGCAGTCTCGAGTCCCTTCGGATCTCGAAGAGGGTTACAGCAAGGTGGGGGGTCCTATACAAATGAAATACAAATATCCTCATAACTAGAGAACTAATCAAGCAAATGGAACCAAACTTGGCATATGGGGGGTTTTGGAGGCAGGAATTTTTTTATGATGGTTTGAGACCCTTCACCCCTGTGGTAGGTGTGCAGAGTCTAAATTACAGCCACAAAGAATCGCCCAAGTCTTGATTGTTTGGCCAGCTGAATACGACTGATTGTGCTTAGCAGTCAGGTCTTCGAACGCGGTCGGAATCTAAACGACACCGATGATTGCCGACACGACGATGCACCGAACTGTTTGGACAGTTCGTCGCATCGGCAGCCCAGTGTACCGCCGCCGAGATGGTAGGGTATTGTCGTTATCGTCGGGCCACTGTTATGGTCGGGCCATCACGATTTTACAGTTTTAGTCACTCATGATATCTATGACACAACCATCGTGAAACTTCTTACTGTGATAGCTAACTTTTCACAATATTGTGAGTTTCAATCGTGTATTCATAACACCCGTACTGAGTTCAGTGACTAAATCTTACCAAAAAAGTTTTCTAGGTGCAATGAGCTTTTCTTCAATAAATGATTCATGACATGCAATTATCGAGATAAATTTTGAAAATGTATGAAGTGAGTTGCGCTGCACGCGAAGACTATAGAAAATTCCCCTTCAGCAAGGTGTTTGGGAAGGCTAAGGTGAAATACCTGAAAAGCGCTATTTGTAAAGGTCGGGCCACTTGAGTAGTCATGGTTGGGCCACCATAATTTTAAGTATAATAGCGCAATAATCGCTAGAGAATGTCGGTCACGTAAACTGTGATGAAATGAAGCAAAATTAATACGATAAAAACCTAGATTTTTGTTGTTTTTTTCACTGTAGTTGTACACTTCGGAAAAGACGATTGCAGTAGCAATATTGATTTTACACGATCGCCCAAATTTCGCAAAAATGCAATTAAAAATACGGTATTTATACTTATATGAGCAGTTGTTCACTGAATTCATTCTTTTCATGTCTTTATATAGAATTTCAATACGTATGTCTTAGATTTTCTGCGGTGGCCCAACCTGTACAACATGGCCCGACTATGACAACATTTTTTGTCTTCACGTAAATGCCTATAACTTTTTTATGTTTTAAGCAACCAGTTTAAAACTTTCCGGAAATATACCTTATTCTTAGACCTTTGCAACGATGTATTTAGATTTCCAAAATTCCTTTTGAAACGAAAGTTATGGGCAAATTCCTAAACGTGGCCCAACCACGACGACACTCCCCTATATAGCGCGAGGCATGTTCTAATGCTGAGATATGCGATATTCTGTACCAGGGGCATTCAACCCCCACAGTTGGGGGATAAGGACTTTCATACAAATAAAACAGAAATTTTTGCGTAACTCAAAAAATAATCGAACTCGAGAAATTTTAGACTGTCATAAAACATTAGTCAATAACAAGACCACCAGAAACTATCAATAGTAACACTAGATGATTCAGGGCGAGCCTGACACAAGCCAGGGAGTGATGCCGGCGATCTGCCGTCGGAAGCACTGGCTACTGCGATAGGGGCAGCCCCCCGTAGACGTCACCTCTATCTAGGTTTATTTATTTCCCTAGATCTACTGACCTCTATTACTTTCCCTCAGTTGGGTCACTCCTGCGAAATGGTACTTTCCACGAAAAGACTTTCCGTGTGATAGTACATCCCGCGTAAGGTTTTTTGCGAAATGGTATTCTGCGAAACTCTATATTCCGCATTATGGTCAACCGAGAATTGGTGTTCCGCAAAATGGTATTCGGCGAAATGGCTTGTAATGATGGCGAATATTTAAATGCTATCTGCTTTATTTTATCAGGCTAAGCAATCTAGAAAGCTGTTTTCTACTTTACTGTGAGGAAAATTTGTATATTAAAACATCCATGAAGTCCTCAGAGACTTGCAAAATTCGAGATTGTCACAAAGGTCATCCGAGATTCACGACTTATGAACAACATAGTTTAATTTGTGGCAATACGAAGTTTGTCGGATCAGTCGAACAAAAGTTATTTATATTAATTTATATTTATATTTATACTAGAAATATAAATATAAATTAATATAAATAACTTTTGTTTTTCTTCTTTTTTATCGGTAAATGCTACTTTTTTTTTCTTTTTTCCATGTGTGGTCTCATCACTGCGACCAGTATAGTTGATCTATTGTGATATCGCCCGGGTGTTTGCTGTATGACCTGCACTGCATTTCTTTTTGCTATAATCGCTATTGAACCATATCCTTATTAAATTTTTTATGCGTGCTTGTGTATTGGGGTATACCATTCCTTCAAAGCTTGATCTACTTTACCCACTTATTCCTCGCTACCAGTACTATCCCATATTATAGCCGTCCCTGGCGAAGACTCATTCGTACCTCTGACCAGTACACTTAACTATGACTATGAACTATGACCAGTACACTTAACTAACATATCTTCGAAATGAGCCGAAGCAGCACACGAGAGAGCAGCACAGGTGCTGCGGGTTGGTCAAACACAGCTTGAGAAAAAAGGAAAAGAAGACAAAATTTTATTTTTTCAGGCATCTATTTTTCTTCTTTTTCGTTTTTCTCAAGCTGTGTTTTGTTTACGAAACTGAAAAGTTATACAAGTCTTTGCTAAGCTGCCACCAACAAAACAAAAAAAGTTTCTTTCAATACGTTGTGTAGTTTCTGAGAAAAAGGTACATAAAGTTTAAAAATCATGGTTTATCAGGAGCGGCGTTTTATTCCGCCGAAGTTATTCCACGCCGCACTGGAATGCTTATGTGTATGATCGTTTTTCGGTCACTTCCCGTGGTCGGATCATTACAAATTTAGTATCAAAATAAGCGGAAAAGATTGCAGAATCAAAATTTGAAATAAAAAATTATGATTTTTTTAAAATTTTTAGTAGTTCATGTCCCCCTCAACTGATTTCGATAGTTTACAACACGTTGCTCTTCATCAACGAAATGATAATCCAGTTTTCTACCATTCAGTCTTAACCGCATTCAGTTGCTTGAAATTCAGTAGAGAAAGTCCGTCTAGGAGGGCGGACTTTAAGCGAATCCGGGAACACAAAGCTGGTGGCATCCGAGCAAGCATCCGAGTAAATGAGCATTCTAATTACGTCTACTTCAACCGCGAGATCAGGAGGGACGTATACGTATACTACACTAACATGTATTGTTCTTCCATTCCCATCTCCATTTACAACTGCTCGATATGTTCATCAAATCGAACTGTAGAGCGAGAAAAGATTAGCCGATAATGGAACGCAATCAAAACCCCGCAACCTCTCAATTTTCCAGAGCGTATGGGGTCATAATCTTTACGAAAAACGATGTACCTACTTCTGACCGAAAAGCTGAGGTGATTGAATCTCATTATTCAGGCAAGTTTCCGTTAGAACGATAACATCGTACTCAGCATCAGATGCAGCAACATGAAAATCTTCCACCTTGGTTCGCAGCCCTCTAGTGTTTTGGTAATAGAAGCTGATTGTTGAGCTTTGCAGAAGTCGTGAACAAGCAGGGATATGGTAATGATCAAACATTAAGTGCCAGCAATTTCAACATACCTCTCAAGGACAGTGAATAATTGAGCTCTTTCCATTACAAATGATATCACCTTTTTATTATCTCACGTTTATAAAGCATATAAACAATAACCAGTGCGTGTAAACCGACTTATCTGTAAAATTCCTTTAAAAATATGTTGTTATATTGCTTTTCAATATCCTATCCCCTAAAACAGATTTATCTGTTTATAAATCTAAACAATTATTCGTTTACAAACTCGATTTCATGAAAGGTTTGAGGTACATATGGAATGATTTATTAACAGGTTCCTGCAAAGACAAAAAATTAAAAAAATTTTACTCATTACAAAAAATAAAGACGTTTACCTGATTCAAAGGACTTTTCTTTGCTTCCTCAAACAAACGCTCATATACATTACCATCGTATGCTCCGAGCGCCGAACCCAAGACAACATCCGGAATGTCAAACGAATCAACGATTCCGATAGCATTCGGACGTATGGCAGCCAGTGAGTCTTCTAACTTCTGCTGCAACCTGTTTATATCGCTGTCCGATATTGTTGTAAACTAGAGAGTTCGAAAATAATATAATTATTTTTATTGATGACTATTAGAAATCATAAGTACTCTTAAAAGATCTCCAACCGACTTAATGGCCTCGTCATAGGCGTACAATTCATAAATATCTCGCAAAACTCGCGCTAATTCTGGCGTGGCAGTTTCGCAAGCCTTTTCAATCATGTCATATCCAGACTGCACGAGGAAAGCACGGCAGTGAGCATCAGCCGTACGAGCTAACTCTAGTGACGTAAGATTGACCGCCTCTTCCTGACTATAGCCGGATTGCTTTCGCTGTTCAATGTGTTCATAAGCCAAGCGTAATTTACTATGAAATTTCCGAAATTAAAATTATTTCCATCCATCGAGATGTGAAACGTGCACTCACCCCGCAGCAATTGTTTGCAAACATTTAATTATTCCCGGCACTGAGTCATTCCATGTTTGACGCTTATTCCTATTGGAAATGAAACTCTTAAGATAATCAACTGTCGGAACTAGTTCCTGTCCCTTTTGTGCTTGAAGCCACACCTTAAGTAGGTATCTAAAATAGAACCCGAAATGCAAGATATTAAATGCTATAGCTAATTTAAACAAATTATTATAATACCTTGCAGTTTGCAAGAGAAGAACAGTATTTTCACCCTCGTATGTACAAGCAGCTGTAACCATACCATACGTTCCGAAAAGATTGGCACAAGTCATATAACCGTGGCCACCACAAGCCAACCTGCAAGTCTCCACAGCTTGAGCGGCATCAGCCGTACAGACAGCTTTAAGACAACAAGCAATGGCATGCAGCTCGGGCAGTCGTTCCAGATCACCTTTATCCAGTTCAGAGGTTACCTGATTGTACATTTCCCACAGGTTATCCGACGTGAGCTTAAATATAATACTCTTGGCGATAGCTGGAAATAGCTTATACTGTTGCGTAACGTGATCGATGATTTGCACTTCTGGTTGGCTGTTTAATCAGATAAGATAAACCATTAAAAGAACATTTTGGACAAACAAACCAATTTTACTCACTCGGGATTGATAACACTCTGTCGGCGAACACAAGAATATCTTGTAGCTATTGTTACTGCTTTAGAAAGGTAATTAGCCATATCTCTCACGATGACAACCCGAACAAACATCATTGTTCCATAGGTTAAAACCGATGATGGTGGCTTGACAAACGTTCCATCTTCATGCAACTGAGCATTTTTCATCAACATGTTGGTTCGTGGAATACGAACATTTTTGAATCCCAAAAAGCCATTGTTTACTCCATTCATGCCCAGTTTATTTCCAATTTCTCCTATGGTAATTCCAGGTAAAGGCATATGCGTTTCTTCGTCGCGAAGCTGCACAATAAATGGGTGAATACCGTGACAATTTCCTCTGGAATATAGTTGAGCAATAACTATACAGTAATTTGCAGTATGTCCCACTGAAAGGAAGCAGTTTGATGCATCAATCAACTAACAACATGCCAAGAGTAATTGTATACTCACATCCTCCGGGCCACCACTTGTACGACGATAGCGTTGGACTGTTGATTACAATCTCTTTCGTCTTTTCATCATAAGTCGCTGTTGTTTCTAACCCGCGAATAAATGTTCCATGACCTAACTCGGTCTGAGCGTAGGTGCCAATAATGTTACAATTCCATGCCCTTCCAATCCATTCAGCTTGCTGTTCGGGTGTTCCATGACCCATGATCGCTGGCAGAAACATAACGAAGTGTACCGCTAACGGATTTCCTTCTCTGATGATCCCTGAGCCAAGCAGTCCTCCCAGTAGGGCCCTATAGTGGAAAATGAGAATACACTCAAACTTTCTAAAACATGTACGTAGTTATTTTGTTACTCACATATAATTATCGACACCATCCTTGCCTTGTTCTTGGAGTTTCTTCACTTTTCTAAAAATAAGGGTTGATTTTCGAATTGATTCCTCATATATTTCCTTGTGCGATGCAAAATGTAAGGGGGTTTTATCGAAAAACTCCGGTTCACTAAGAAAGAATTTTTCTGTAAATGCAAGAGAATATTTCAAATATATGTAGGTACTAGATACCTTTGCTAAAGACGAAGACTTAGTCTAAGTTAATAGAATCATCTATCATGTTCGAAAAGTTCGGAAATAATTCTAACTCAGAGTGAAACAGTGAAATTCAAACATTTGAAAAAAGAAAAATTGATCTATCTTAAATAACAAGGAGGTTCGTTTGGTTTTTATTTCTCAGTTCAGCTTTACTGGCAAGTAATACAAGGAAACAATAATTTAGGGGGCATCCATAAAGTACGTCACGCTTATAGGGGGGAGGGGGGGTTGATCTAATCGTGACGATTTGTGACGTAGGGGGGAGGGGGTGTATGAAGTTATGTGACGTCACATGAAAAAAAATCAAATGGAAAATTTATCCGGGAAATTATAATTTAGCCTTCATTTTAAAATACAACTATTGAAGGCTTCTATAAAATTAACGTACTGATGGATTTTAAAACAAATAGTTAAATTTTTTGAATGAACACTTTTTTTAACATATATATGTGAACAGGACAGGATGTAGTATGAACTCTCCATTAAGGCTTTACAGAATATGCAGTACACCGCTGAAGAGTTGCTTGAGTACCGTCCTGCCTAAAAGATTTTTGCAACCGCAAATAGCAGTCGCACAAACTCCTGAAGGGTTACGGGATGCTACCAGAGACCCATGACAATGTTTTCCCTTGATATTCGTGCTGAACTCAATCGATGAACAAAAACTCATACGGAAGTTCCACGGCTGCTTTTAAAGTTTTTCGGTATAATTTATACTGCCCCTCACTCAAAAGCTCTCTGAAGGATAGAGTTTAAGCCACTTGCGGATTAAATTTCGCATCTAAGGTAGTCTGAAGTTTTTGGAGCGTCTTAGTAGAATACGAAACCTAAAATTAAAAAAGAAGAAAACTTATCCAATTTAATTCTACTATGTCTAGGGTTTCTTCTTTTTAAATTTTAGATCTAAGGTAGTGTTGAATGACTACACGATTGAAGAAATACAAAAAAATCCGTCAGGAAAGTTCTTCTAAGGCGTGTTGCTGCAAGACGTCAACAGGAAGCCCTGATTCTTTCAACTAGATCAGACGAATTTGAGTGGATGAATGTAAAGGGCGTGGATATGCGCGAAACATTAATCGACGACACATCAGCGACTTCTGAAGCGTATCCGATTGCAGCAATTGAAGATCATCTTCAAAATCCGCGAATCGATGACTTATAAGCTCGACAATTTTCCATTTATTATTTGCTGAAATTCATTTGATAGCTTTAAATAAAAAGGGTGGAATGAATATTTAATTTTTTTGTTGTGAAGGGGGGGGGGGGATTGTCGTGACGCGACGTACTTTCTCAGAGGGGGGTCACGAATGTGTGACGAAATGTGACAAGGGGGGGAGGGGGGTGGGGGGTAGATTTTGTTCAAAATTTGCGTGACGTACTAAATGGATGTCGCCTTATTGATACAGGGTAGGCCCACCGGCTCAATGCTGCTACAGAAGGAGGAAAACATTTTTTTGTATATGAATTGTCACGCGTGGAAATCAAGGGTCATCTAACAACTACTTTATAAAACGCAACAGCGAAGCACATATTAGGTATTAGGACAAGTTCTGTATAGGGGAGTGACGTCGTGGTTGGGCCACGTTTTGGAATTCGCCCATAATTCGCCCTTTCAAAAGGAATTTTGGAAATCTAAATACATAGTTGCGAAGGTCTAAGAATAAGGTATATTTCCGGAAAGTTTTGAACTGATTGCTTGAAAAATAAAAAAGTTATAGGCATTTACGCGAAGACAAAAATTGTTGTCATAGTCGGGCCATGTTGTACAGGTTAGGCCATCGCAGAAAATCTAAGACATACGTATTGAAATTCTATATAGACACATGAAAAGAATGAATTCCGTGAACCACGGCTCATATAGGTACAAATACCCTATTTTTAATTGCATTTTTGCGAAATTTTGGCGATCTTGTAAAATCAATATTGCTACAATCGCCTTTTCCGAAGTGTACAACTACAATGAAAAAAAAAACAACATAGATCTAGGTTTTTATCGTATTAATTTTGCTTTATTCCATCACATTTCACGTGAGTGACATTCTCTAGCGATTATTGCGCTTCTGCGCTTAAAATTATGGTGGCCCAACCATGACTAATCAAGTGGCCCGACCTTTACAAATGAATCATTTCTTGAAGAAAAGTTCATTGCGCCTGGAAAACTTTTTTTGTAAGATTTAGTAACTGAATTCAGTACAGGTGTTTTGAATACACGATTGAAACTCACAATATTGTGAAAAGTTAGCTATCACAGTAAGAAGTTTTACAATGGTTGTATCATAGATATCAAGAGTTACTAAAACTGTAAAATTGTGATGGCCCGACCATAACAGTGGCCCGACGATAACGACAATACCCTATTAACTATTATGCCTTGACTCCATTCACTTTAAATTCTCAAATTTAAATTCCAAATTCCTTTAAATTCCAAACTGCCGATTTTCAGTGACTTTCCCTAAAGTTTCAGTTTTACCCTGACTGTTAATTCTTCTGTTTTACCAGACGAGAGCCGGGGTGGCTCAAGAATCAAGAATTCCTCTCCGTTCCTGGACTACTCGTCGCCAATTCGTCGCAGTCAGCGGCGAGTCGTGTGATTGAACGTTACTACGAAACTCTGAGCATTGTACGGAAGGAGAAATGCATTCAGAATGGATGTTCTATTAGTGATTAGGATCACAAACGTGTCGTGGAAGCGTTTAAGCGGAATCCCAATGCTTCGGTCAGGGATGGGGTCAAAAAATTGAATTTGTCCAAATCTTTCGTTCAGTCAAGAACCGGGAGAGACTCCATACGTACAAAGTGCAGAAAGTTCCATATCGTGACAAACGACAAAATATGCCGAGAAAGTCACGGGCCCGGAAACTGTACCCCCAGATGCAGACGAAGACTCATTGTCTTATCATGGATAATGATACTTAGGCCAAGGCGGATTTCCGGCAGCTTCCGGGACTACTGTTCTTCACCAGCACAAGTTGGAAATTAAAGAAAAGAAGAAAACTTTTTCCAAATTCTACTATTAATATTTATTCGCCACAGATACGTATTTCGCCTACGACTTGCAGGCTTCATCAATGTCTGTTTTCGAACTTTCAAAGTTTGCCAAAAAATACATGATTTGGTAAGCGATCTGCTCATGTGGCAAACGGAGTGCACCGTTCGTGATTACCGGGACTGTTAACTGGCAGATCTACCTCAAGGAGTGTAAAGAAGCGTCTGCTTTCTCAACACGGCGACCTTAGCTTCGTGCCACTATTCAAAGGATGTTCTGGAGTGGAACCCCCCAAAGCACCGAAACTAAGGCCAAACATACTGGGGTATTATGAAGCAGGCACTACGGAAGCAACCCAAGGAAGTCAAATCTGAGGAAGACATGAAGCAAACGTGGCTTTCCGTACAAAAGAAGCTGCAGACATATGTTGTACAGAACCTCATGAGTGGAGTTAGGCGTAAGGTGTATGCATACGGTTATGGTATTGAAGTTAAATGAAATGAATATGCCAAAAGCTTACTAGTGAGTTATATTTTATTGTCTAAAAGTTTGAAAAGGAAAAGATCAACTAGGTAATTTTCGACAGCGTTTTTTCCGTGATGCAATTTGATGTGGGCCACCCTTTATGCCAAGCTTATCCAGTTTGACGATGGCAATTCGATGGTTTAATTTGTCGTAAGCTGCGAAAAGATTCATCAGTAAATACATTGGAGAATTTCATCCCAAATCTGCTCTAAGATACTCGACGTTTTATCACCAAGAAACATAGCCAAAGGTAAATCGTCATTTTTCCGTTGTTCGTCGACATGTTTGCATAAAAACATCCATCAAATGGGTACAAAAAATTTGAACAGCGTCGGAGCAATTTTTACAATTCTATAGGACTTTTTTCATTTAATTGCTAAATTATCACGCAATTGACTTTTCTTTTATCATTCAATTGATGTAAAAAACATCAAAAATCGTTTAGAATTGATTGGGCTATGGACACTCAAAACCTTTCATTTTTTCGTGGCCTAAATAAAAATTTTGTGATTAGCACTCTGATAGCAAGACTAGTTCTATACTTTATTATAAAGGTTCATGGAAATAGAAAGCGGCAGAACTGGCAGATTTTTCTGTTTTGCTAATTGATTTGTAAAACGGCAATTTTAAACAATACATTTTATAGTTAACTATAATAGTAAAATTACCGTCAATTCTTTCTACCAACCAATCTTCCAAGTGCATACACCAAAAAGTGTCATAAATGTGTCATTGATATGCTCGTACTCGAAAATTTGCATCCAATATTATAAAATGAAAAACATGCCTTTGGAGCTGAGACTTTGGAGTATGTAGTTCACCAAATTTTCAAATATGAAAGTAGAAAGAGTCGCTACGCTTATAAGGTTTACATTTACCTACTTCTAAAAGCAATATTTTGTACTCACCACGAAAATGCTTTTCCTTAAGTTTTGTCTCTCCACCTATCCACCAGAGAGTGAATTCTTCATTATTAAAAGAACACTTATTTCGTTCACTTTGCAAGTCTTTGTTAACTTCTTTACTGGGCATAGTTGTTTTTCACTTTCACCAATTACGCAAAACTCAATGTACTGCGAGTGCTTCACGTCCTGTTACTGACCTCGATTGCGACTATACCTCTATCTTGACGGTACTGAAAGCAAGTAAAAAAAATCACGCTTTAAAACTTGCGTTATTACTGTATTCCTGGAACTCGTCATACGACTGAATGCGCGAAAGCTTCTTCAGCCGCTTAAACTGCTGTAGATTATTTTCAAGATAATCAGAGCCAGCATTTGAACTTTGGATTGTAATAAACTCTCAGCATGGGCTACGTGTCAAATGTCTTATTAATGTTGTAATTATTTTTATACACTAACACGGACATGGATATATACCAAGTTATAATTATTGAAAATACTAATAATTGTTGGATGCTACATCTAATAATCAGCTCCAGTAAAAGTTTATATTAAAAAAGAAAAATCTCACCGACATCTAAGAGAGAACAAGGTAAGTTAACTCTTGACTAACCTTGAGAGAGAAATTAAATAAATACATACTAAATAGATAAATAAGTTTATTTATATTTACTTTACACGACCACGCAGCACGATCCACGAACGCAGACTGCAAATCTTGACAAACAAAATATAATAAATGTTGCTTCAGTACCCCATTAATAAATTTTATGGCAAAGCTAAAGACCAAAAATTCGTTGTGCTGATCTTCGATCTACCAATTACCAATTATTATTATTCTACCTTCTACAATAAATTTGAATAAAACGAAAACATTAAAAAAATCAAAACAGTAGAATCACGCAATTCGAACGATTTGAAGTTGAAGTGTTGAAGTTGAAGTTGAAGCTTGAAGCAAAAAATCCAAAACGGGATGGCAATGTTCAATGTAGATATACAGGTGTGGCAATTCACCTTGCCAGCGTTGCTGATATTGTTCAGAGTTTTGCGTGAGAAAAAAAGAAAGGGAAGTATTTTTGCTTTTGTCAACGCGTTGACAGTTCGGCTTTCGGCATGAGATTTCCAGCGACACCCGATAAAAAGTCCCCCCTACTTTTCCACCGATTTAGATAGGTTCGCGTCGGCTGAATCGCCCGATTTTGGACCCGACGTATCTGCCGATTGTTGCAACGACGCTTATGGGAGTTTAACAGGGCGATCTACCGATTCGTCGGTATGTTCCAGGGATACCAGACTTGCAGATTTGTCTGCAAATTCCAGATTTTTGGAACGGTCTTGCAGATCATTATAAATTTGCAGATATTTGCAGTTTTTCTGACTTTTATTGTTTTGGTGCAGATTTTTGTTCGAAGCTCTTTAAACTTTCACAGACTTCCTAAAAAAGTGTGCAGATTTTCGCAGATTATTTTTAAACCAGAAAATTCGAGTAGCCGGAAAACTGCTCGATTTTTTCGGTTTTCGAGCAGTTGCAGACATTTTTTTAGAAAATATGGCATCTCTGGTATGTTCAATCGATCGACTAAAACCGACTAAATTGGCTGTTTAGTCGGGTGATGAAATAAAGGTGTCTGATGGAACCAAACGAAATAGGTTGATTAATCGGGAGATAAAATTTGTCAATATACCGACGAAATAGGTGGATTAATTGGTGTATGTAGTTAACTTGCCTACCAAAGCCGATCAAATCGGTGGAGGAATCAGATGACGAAATACGTAAATCATACGAAATAAGTGGATTAATCGATGGAGAAAATTTTGTAACCTATACAGATCGAGTAATCCTTAAGCGACAAACATGCTCTTGAGTTAGGCCTTAGAGAGATCGCAATATGTGGAGGCGCGAGTGGAAAAGCACTATCGCAAGCGATTGAGCAGAGAATCATTACTGAACATAGATTGCAAATTGCATCAAAAGTTGCGAAACACAAGAATCTTGCAGACAGGTATGCATTTAATGTTTTTATTGTATTAGCTATTAATATGCTTTGATTTCAAATTCTCTTTTATAAAAATTACTCAATCTGAGCAATTACTTTAGATACATTAATTTCTCTTCCATGAGTAGGTGGTTTGTTGAGTCCTTCAGCAACCGCCAGTTTTAGTTTCATGTATAGCATGTAACCTAACCTAATAACCCAATAACCAACACTCTCTACTTTTAAAAGCCGCAATTACCGTCACCGAGAAAAATTGGAATAATGCGAACGATTGCCATGTCCCCATTATACTATATCTGCTCGATTTTTCGTACTTCTGAGCGATAACACTGATCTTGAATAACTGTCAAGAATTGCGTTATGAAACTCCCTCTTCTGTTGAGTACTCTTACCACTGCGTCCATTATTTTGAACTATTGTGCTATGCCCCGTTTATTTCTTTTACTGTACGCTTCAAGCTTACCTATCACTTGTTAAGTAAGTAATAGGCTCGTAGCTGGAGCGAGACAGGTACCAATCAGGGATGACTTGGTTTTTGAACGTTGTTACCTTGATCGGCGACGCAAAGCAGATCTCCCTTGGTTCTGGTAGACCATTTTTGGGATACTGCACTCTACGTCCTATTAGTGCTCCACAATTGCAGAGCAAGTGTTCCGAGGTATCACGCTCGGCATTACACAAGCGACAAATGTTATCTTGTACGAAACCGAGATTCCGAAGATGGTATTTACTCGCACAATGTCCTGTCACAAGACCGGTAAGCGTGCTGAGATTTCTTGATGTCAACTTTTGAGTAACCCTAATACACGGCGTTATAATTTTTTTGATTGTTTGAGGGATTGTACGGCCATCCAATTGGCCATGCCTGTTCGGCTCTCCCGTTGTGTCAGCTCACTTTTCAGCACACAGTCAGGGATGCAGCGAAATGGATTTGGAACCGTGAATGGAGGGTTAGATCCACATCTGGTTGGTTCGTCTGCAAGTTCATTCCACTCTATAGCGCAATGACCAGGAACCTAGTACAATTTTACCGAGTTCACTTGGCTTAGTTGCCGTAAGAAGCAATTGCAATCCCAGACAATTTTTGAGGAGCACTTAAAAACTTTAAAGGCTTTTAGTGCCGCTCCCATACCAATGAAACACAAATTTCCTCGTAACTCGTGAACTAATCAAGCAAGTGGAACAAAATATGACATATGGGTGTTTTTGGAGACAAGAATGTTTTCTATGATGAATTGAAACCTTTCCCCGCTTCAGGAGAGGGGGCTCCTATACAAATGAAATACAAATTTCCTTATAACTCGAGAAGTAATCAAGCAAATGGAACCAAATTTGGCATGTGGGGGGGTTTTGGAGCCAGCATTCTTTTAATGATGGTTTGAGACCCCTCACCCCTGTGGTAGGGGGATAAGGACTCTCATACAAATAAAACAGAAATTTTTGCGTAACTCAAAAACTAATCGAATTCGAGCAATTTTAGATTCTGTCATAAAACATTAATCTTGTTATTGATTAACCACCAAAAACTATCAATAGTAACATTAGATAATTCAGCGTGCGACGGCCACACGCCGCGAGTGTTGCCGGCGACCTGCAGTCGGAAGCGCCGGCCACTGTGAGGGGCAGCCCCCCGTAGAGATTACCTCTATCTAGGTTTATTTATTTTCCTAGATCTACTGACCTCTATTACTTTCCTTCAGTTGGGTCACCCCTGCGAAATAGTACTTTCTACGAAAAGATTTTCCGTGAAATGGTACATCCCGCGTAAGGTTTTTCGCGAAATAGTATTTTGCGAAACTCTATATATTCCGCGTTATAGTCAACCGAGAATTGGTGTTCCGCAAAATGGTATTCGGCTAAATGGTTTGCAATGATGGCGAATATCTAAATGCTATCCGCTTTATTTTATCAGGCTAAGCAATGGGGGAAGTTTGTCGGGTCAGCTAGTTTGTTATATACTACAAAGTTTTAAATAAACATGTATTTTGTTCTACCAGCTCAATAGGGGCAAGATGGGTTAGACTGAAAAAGACTTGTGTGGCACTCTATGTTTGTCCATATATCTATATTTTTGAGTTTATTTATTGTTGTTATTAAATAAGTTTTTAGCTGGCCCGGCATATATTTTATCCACAAAACAGTTAATGCGGCAAAAGGGTAGTTTTCCGACATTTCACTTTTTGTCTGATATAACTTTTATTTTGTTTCGTTTTATTTATTTTGGTTATTTTTGGATTTATATTATTAGTGATTTATCTAAATAAATGATAAGCTGCTTAAAATTGAATTCGTAGAAAAACGCATCGGGTACTTTCCTTAGGTGACCCGTCTTGCTCCACCTGACCCTATATTCTATTATAGCTGTTATCGCTGCCTGGACGACTGTGGGCCAGTCTCCCATAGCTACAGATATTCTTGTTCTGGGACCGTACACTCCAGCACCCATTTTGACTTCCATTTTTGACCTGTCGGTATAGAACTTGATTGAACCACTGTGGAGGCTAGGTCCCTCCCCAACTCATACCGAACGTGAGGGTTCGTTTAATGTGTATGGGATGTCATAGTTGGTTCTAGCTTCCATCCAATCACTATTCATTTCCGCAGCTGGACCGACAAACAGGTAGAAGATTCAGGATACTCAAGTGACCGGTTTTATCTCCGTCGAGTATTGTCTTCAATCGTTTAAGTGTTAGGACACTTTTCTTAGCCTCTAACTGAACATGTTGGTTCAGGGGTAGTAAGTGGAGGATAGCTTCTAGAACCTATGAAAGTGTGCTTTTCATTGCTCCAGTTACGGCCATGCATGATAATCGTTGAAGTTTGTTCAAATTTTCAATAGCTGTGGCTTTTATTAGTTTTTGGCCACCATACCTACGAGGCATAAGCTATCTTAGGTCTCACAACGGCGGTATGGACCCACATCACCATTTTTGGTTTGAGGACCCATTTTTTTCCTACCAGTCTAGAACATACCCATAAGGCAGTCTGCCTTGCTAATTATTAAATCTAAGTGTGCGTGCCAAGATAGTTTAGCGTATAGGATTACTCCTGAGACGAGACTCTACATTTAATTTCTTCCTTAAGGTGTAGAGATTGTAATTTCAGTTTCTTCTTCCTAGTGAAACAACACAAACAATTGTTGTTATAGAGGGATTGATGCCCAGGCCTTCTTTACTACACCAAGGCCCTCTGCATTCTATCCGATATCACGTCGTCGAATTTTCAAATAACCATGATGACCAAATCATCAGCAAAACCCACAAATTCGAAACCTTTTGCCTCTTAGCTTCTCACAAGATCAGGTCCAAGACTTCCTGCCTCATAGCATTCATGAATGTAGGTTCATTGTTTTTATTAGCAATGTCGATATTGTTTAACGAGAGAAATTCTAAAAGGCACTCATCTCGATTGTTGATGTCGGTGCCAGCGAGGTGGTGTGGCTGTCAAATCACATACATTGTCCATGTCCCACTCATTGGTTTTAATACCTTTGGTGCTGGGACCTACTTAAAGGTTGATTCGTTTTAAAACAACTGAAATTAATTAGAAAGCAGTTAAACGTAGCCTTTTAGTTATAATTTAACTATTATTAGCTGTTATTTTCGATACGCTGGCTGGTTCCAAATTGTCGCCATTCATGGATGTTTAGTCCGCAAAATTTTGACAATTTCACACCCCTGGTCGGTGCTTCCCCACAAAATGCGATAGCGTTGGCTTACTTAATTGGCCTAACGTCTTATGACAAGGCCTGCGCAGTATAATTTCTCCATCTGTTTCGGTCCATGGCAACTGATCTCCAGTTCCGCGGGCACCCGGTGCTCGCCAGATCTCGCTCCACCTGGTCTTGCCACCTCGCTCGCTGTGCCCCTCTTCGTCTTGTTCCTACCGGATTTGATGCGAAAACCATTTTTGCAGGATAGTTGTCCGGCATTCTAGCAACATGTCCTGCCCAACGTATCCGTCCAGCTTTAACCACTTTCTGAATACTTGGTTCGCCGTAGAGACGCGCGAGCTCGTGGTTCATTCTTCGCCTCCATACACCGTTCTCTTGCACTCCGCCAAAGATGGTTCTTAGCACCCGCCGTTCGAAAACTCCGAGTGCTCGTTTCTAGCAATGTCCACGTTTCGTGCCCGTAGAGGACAACCGGTCTAATTAGCGTTTTGTACAGTGTGCACTTTGTACGGGGGCTCAGATTGTTCGACCGCAAGTGTTTGTGGAGTCCGTAGTAGGCCCGACTTCCGCTGATAATACGTCTTTTAATCTCACGGCTGGTATTGTTGTCCTCTGTTGCCAGCGAGCCAAGGTATACGAACTCGTCGACTACCTCGAACTCATCCCCGTCGATTACCACGGTGCTGCCCAAGCGAGCCCTGTCGCGCTCGGTCCCGCCCGCCAGCATATACTTCGTTTTAGACGTATTTATCTGCAATCCAATCTTCTCTGCTTCGCGTTTCAGTCTGGTGTACTGATCTTCCACCGCCTCAAATGTTCTGCCGACAGCATCCACGTCGTCAGCAAAGCAGATAAATTGACTGGATTTATTGAAAATCGTGCCCCGCATTTCGATCGCCGCTCGCCTTATAACACCTTCAAGCGCAATGTTGAATAGCAGGCAGGAAAGACCATCTCCTTGTCGAAGTCCCCTGCGAGATTCGAATGGGTCCGACAATCCACCCGAGATTCTCACACAGCACTGGATCCCATCCATCGTAGCCATGATAAGTCTAGTAAGCTTACCCGGAAAGCCGTTTTCGTCCAAAATTTTCCATAGCTCTTGTCGGTTTACGCTATCAGCGTTGGCATCGCAGCCGATAATACAGTCTTTGTTGACTTCTATGCAGAATTTGACGAACGCCGCAACCTCTTGAGTTGCAACCTTAGGAACGTCTCCAGGAAAATGGGGCGATGCTACGATAATATCGGATTTCCCTTGGCGATTGATACCTCAACTCTGATCGCCACTATGTCTCGTTTGATGAACTCTGTAATGGGCAAACATGTTTGCGTTGGCCAAGACAGCAGCTCTCGGAGGATCATATTTGTCATCATAGAAGAACTTACATGTTCTTGTTTGAATACCTTGTATTCTTCCTTTGTAGACCCAGGGCTCTTGAATCAGGGGTGGTATTGCCATTTTCGTTTCGAATGATTTTAGTTCGTTTCGCCCATTCATTTAACGTGGTCGAAACGAACCAAAATCACTCGAAACGAGAATCGCAATGTCACCCCAGGGCCAGGTCCACACCGTGTTCGATAAACCTCCTGAAAATTACGCCCGAAACAGCTTTCGCAAGTGGAAGGTTTATCTGCACTGTATTTTTGTGATTTTTCCGCTCACTGGTATTTAGGAGAGACGGAATTACCGGAGGTTTGGCCTCATGGAGGCCGTAGTTTTCTTACTACCAGTAGCCGAACACACTTTGGATCGAGGGGGAGCTGGCTTCGTGTGGTCTCGCCTTTCCCACGTATATTACCGGAGTTTCCTAGAGACCACTTTTTTGGTTCCGCTCGAGGTTTCCACTCCTAGCGCCGAGGTTGCGACCCCGTTGACGGCCGAGCGTATCATACTCCACCCGTTTTCGAGGGTCGAAGCATCTAGCTTTAAGCGCACGTGTACTGCTATTAGGTAATTGTCCGAGTCGGTATCCGTACCCCGTAGGGAGTGTACGTTGGTGATATTCGAGAAAAACCGGCCCTCGATGTGAATATGGTCGATTTGGTTCGAAGTTCATTGGTCAGGTGATCTCCAGGTGGCTTTTTGGATATCTTTGTGGGAAAAGAAAGTGCTTCTGATCACCATCGCTGGTGATCATGCATCGCTGGCCGTTGTCGTTCGTATCGGTGTGCAGGCTATGGGACCCGATCACCGGTCTATACATTGCTTCCCTGCCGACCTGGGCGTTCATATCGCCGATGACGATCTTGATGTCCTGTCGTGTGCAGCTGTCGTACGTTGCCTGCAGCTGCACATAGAACGCTTCCTTCTCGTCGTCGGGTCTACCTTCGTATGAACAATGCTCGTTTATGATGGTGTAGTTGAAGAAACGGCCTTTTATCCTCAGCACACACATCCTCTCGTTGATCGCTTTCCAGTCCATTACGTGATCCTGCATTTTTCCCAATACTACGAAGCCCGTTCCCAGCTCGTCGATCGCTCCACCGCTCTGGAAAAATTTGGCTTTACCGCCACGGATCCTCCACACCTTCTCGCCTTTGCGACAGATCTCTTGCAGTGCCGCGATAAAAATGTGAGCCAAAATATTTCGGGGGATGGGCCAAGGCCGCCAGGCCCCCCTGGCTACGTGGCTGCTCCCACCATTATTATTACGGCAGATAAAATAAAGCTAATAGTATTTAAATATTCACCGTGATTATATAACATTTCGCCGAATTTTCGCGGAAAACCAATTCTCAGTTGACCATAATGCGTAATATAGTGTTAGCGGAATACCATTTCGCGAAAACCCTTTCAGCGAAAAGTACTATTTCGCGGGTGCGATCCTCACTTACCCGCCGTCGCTCGTTCGGACCCAACTGAAGGAAAGTAATAGAGGGCAGTAGACCTAGGAAAACAAATAAACCTAGACAGAGGTGTTTTCTCTGGGGACTGCCCCCCCTCGTAGTGGTCAGCGCTTCCGCCGGCAGTACTCGCGACCTGCGGCCATCTCGCCCTGAATCATCTAGTGTATATAAGCAGTTTTTAGTGATCTTGATATTGACTAATGTTTATGGAAGAATTTTTCTCGAGTTCAATTAGTTTTTGAGTTTTGCAAAAATATCCGCTTTATTTGTGTGAGTACAACCCCTTCCAGAGAAGGGAAAACCCCACCTCATCCAAAATTTGGTTCAATTTGCTTGATTGGTTCTCGAGATATGTAAAATTTGGGTTTTATTTGTATGGTGGCTCTGTGTAGTATAGTAAAATATTTATAAACTCTATTATCCGTTGATCTAGTAAACATAGATTCTTGGATATGCTATTTAATATACATACTGGGAAGTACAAACTTTACAACTGGGCGGCACAGACGTATTTTCATTAGCAGCACTAGCTAGTACAATAAGAACCTTCCCTGGCCCTAAAAACCGCATACAAATTTTCACTCCAATCGGTTTAGTAGTTTCCTAGTCTATAAGGCACATGCAGAACAGACAAAATTCATTTTTCTGTATACCCAACAAACATTTTTGTTTAATAGTATACCTTATTAAAACCATTGTATAGCTAATACCGAGTAGCAAACGCCTGATAAGTTGTTATATAACAAAAATATTTGTTGGGTACAATATTTTCTTTTTCTTTATATTTTCCGCAACATATTTTTAAGAAAATTTGCATCTGTTACTTGCTTCCGAAATATCGAACATAACCGGATTGCAGCTCTTTACAAAAACTAGGAATGAGCCAACACCATCCAGCAATCACAACATTTAGCCTCTATTGTGCGAACGGTATTGTTGCCGGGTCCAAGATCCACGTCATAGATCTTCTTGATTCGTCGTAAATACAATACAATGATCACGGTTTGCTCACCAACAGATGTTTTATATCGGAATCCACAGGCCAGTGAAACTTTTTATTTTATTAGGCCAGTGAAAAAAAAAAGAATCAATCCAAAGTTTTAATCGCCGTCATCATAACTCCATACCGTACGAACTACAGGAAGCACCATTTGTGCTTTAGGTAAAGAAATAGAAAAATCATCTTTTATTATCTTCAAATACACCATAATAACTCTTTTTAGGACCAGCAATGAACTCGATTAGGACTGTTTCAAATGGTTGAGGCTAATATGTTGTTTTCCAGGTACAGTGTTTTACTGGATATTTCAGCAAAAAAAACAGAAGTAAATACGTTTCGACAGAGGAAAGCGGCAATATAGTAGACCGACAGGAATCAAAAGTTAGTACATATTTTTCCTGACCGGTAGAGTGGCAGGTGCGGAACAAGCGTAGCATCCAGATGATCAGACAAACCAGTTCGAACATCCTGCCACACGTACAAACAAAAAGCAGGTTCTGGAACTGCCAACGATGGCTGATTCGTGTCGGGAATTGAGGATTACACTTTCGGTACCTTCAGTCGAATAATTCAAAATGACATCCTATGTAACACCAGCTAGACCAGTGATGGCCAAACTGCGGCTCTTGAATTTGGCCTTTGCGGCCCGCGAACTGGTTTGATAGATGGCGGACGGACACTATAGGTTGAATTTATTAATGTCAGAAGTCATTTAGGGCCGCGGATCTATTGGGGAGATCTGATTTAGCCCGCAATATGCTTGTACCGTGGCCACCACTGAGCTAGACCATCGTCAAACTATTTCCGTCAGCAGACACTGGAGCACAATAGACTTCTAAAACCGATCAGAGTCACAATTAGCAACTCCGAGACTTTGAAATATTTCAATCGTAAAATCTACTTCTACCAGCAGTTATGACGTCCTACTTGATCGGAAGATTTCGGCCGGTCTTTAAACTACCCCGAAACTACGGCATATCCAACGAACGAACGAAGTGAGTATTTAATTTTTGTCGTATTTCAATGTTTATTCAATTTTGTTCATTTCAGTCGTCTGTTATTCAAGTTGCTGACACACTACGAACGGACATAACCAAAACATCGCTCACAGTCGATGGTATTTATTATGTGGTTAATCCAGGATTTGTTGAGCAAAAAGTCTTCATCTCAAAAACTAGAATGGAACGTAAAACGCTTCCGATGCTGGTTCCAAAAATTTAGCGTACCGATTTGACCACAATGATATTTCAGCTGGGAATTAACGATTTCCTGCAGTTTGATTTTATGGATGCTCCGCTAGTTGAATTACTGTTGCCTGCTTCAGACCTATTGCACTCTTTATCTGCATTAGACAACGAAAGACAGCCGGCATGATTAGATTGCCGTATGACAGACTTTCCCTTAGAACCGAACATATATAAAATGCTAATTATGTCGGTTGTACCAACCTGTTCTGATGAAATTGATCAGAAACCAATTGTTAAATTACTTGACGGAGATAGCTTTGCTTGCCGTTTATAACAGTTGAAATAACAATATTTTCAATGCATGGTGCACGGTGGAGAATCTTATCCTGTAGTTAATTGGCATCATGGATAGGCTTAAGTTAGACGTGTTGTCTGCAGTCAAGAATACGGCATATGTCCAGAAAACTATTTCCAGGATTATCGATTTTCCCATCCGTACAGGATTCTGCTGCATAATGCCCCCGGGAGATGTTTCCAATTTATTCGAAGTCCCAATAACCGATGATCGTCATTGGATGTGCCATCATGATAAGGATTTTTAGAGTAGTAGCTACACGGGCTCGACAACTTTGAGGTAAATATTGGTATGTGTTAGTTTAGCACACGTCTAAAACCGCTTCTCATCCCAAATAGGATAACGTGAAGTCTATGCCACATTCGATTAATGTTCAGGCAGTTCAAACTAATAGGTAGCCAGTGGTTTCACTTCAGTATATTCCAGCTAAATATGCCAGATCTGACCGGCTCTGCTGCAGGCTGAACATCGCAAATTGTGGTTTTAGCCGCGGATGAATCTATACTCGGAATGCAGGTAACCACAGTCAGCAAACCTACACTGCAGAGCCACACCAAAAACGTACGTAAAATTCCTGTTAAAATTATAGTAATCTACGATATATATGTATAGACATAACCGATTGTTTGTTATTTGGATTGTGAAATAATGAGAAATCCGTCTAATTTATTTATATATTACCGTTCACATTATGCTTACTTCGAAAGAATCATATGAATCTTTTGCAATAATTGAATGTGGTGCATCTGCAAGTATACTTGAAAGTTTCTCTGCAAGTATACCTGCAGGTGCACCACATTCATTTATTGCAAAAGATTCGTTTGATTCATTCGGAGTAAGTATAACGTGAATGATCATAAAAACTATAAAATTTATAGTTGAGATGACTACGTTCATGGTTATTTCAACAATAGTTAATAACGTCATTTTTACCACGAAATTGTCACGACAACCAACTCGTCCCGTTCATTGCGTGTTTAAGATGACTATTTTCTTGTCAGCAATATCATACAAAACCTGGTCATGATAACAAAACCATTGTCATGATGACAATTGTATAGTTTTAAATTATAGTTGTCCCAACCATACATGGTCATTTTTACCATAAAATTGTCACTGCAACCAGCTAGTTCCGTTTATTTTTTTGTCCAAGATGACTATTTTCTTGTCAGTAAAACTATACAAAAAGTGGTTAAGATAACTAAAGCATTGTAATGATGACAATTTTATGGTATACAGATTATAGTTATGCCTACTATGCGTGGTCAACCGTACCATGCGTCCATTGTTCAAGCTTATAGTCGAAATAACCATGAAAATGTTGTCTAGACCAGTTTTCCCAGTCGGTTGAAAACCACCATACTTTTCTGGTCAAGCTTACCCCTAAAATGGTAGAATTTACCATGAAATTTTTCTGTGTGTAGTAACTCCGCCAGGGCGAACTCGACGCTCCTCCAATGAATGTCAAAAGATTGTGCCCACTTGTGCTCAATATCCGCCATTTTTGCTCGTGGAAAGCTGGATAGAACCAAACCTAATTCTAATAAAAATGCTCCTAATAATGCCCTGAAAGTGGCCCTCTTCAACAACTCCTCCTGCCTCAGGAACAGAGATGCCCACTGTTACGGCAGGCGTTACGACCAATACGCTAGCGTCGTATGTTACCGAAGGGCACGCTGGTAAAATGAGAACTGGGACCGGGATCAGCACACAGGCATAATGACAAGATCATTTGCATTCAGTCCGTTAATAGATTGTCATCTCTGGATAAGTGCTAATTAATTTTCTTATAATTTTCAACATTATTAAAATAGTGTAACGAATTTCGTGAGTAGCTTAGGGTATTTGAATCTATTATTACTGATTTTGTTATTCGGACCAGGTTCCAACATTATTAATACGCGGCTGCACGGCGTAGGCAGACCTAGCAAGTGAGGTTAGGAGCACCATAGGACAAAGAAAGTCACTAAAATTGTAAGCCCTTTTGGATAACACGTGTTCCGCATTAAAACTAATATATAAATTTACAGCTTTAAAGCTCGTTATGGAATAAACCATTTAGCTGACAGAACGGTGATTTCCTATTTGCCGGTGGCAACACCCACCGTGCGGGATCGCTCGACCAGTTTAAAAGCGACTTTCGACTTCTGAGAATTGGCGACCAGCGGCCCAAGGCCGAGTTGAACGAAGAAGACTGCTTGAAATAGCACAAGCGACGTCGGCGCGATGACAACAACCTGTAACAATCAGAAGGTAATTAATTGGAATCGAAAAAAGCTGTTCATTGAAGAAATTTCTCTCTTCTGCGGAACATACACGAACACTTATATTGACTCCTATAGTTTAATTTCACTAACCTGCCCATCCTTCATGAAGCCAATCGATCAATTTCCTCCGCAGAACCAATCCGTTCCCATCGTGACAAAGGAGATGAACTTGTCGCAGGACCTTTTCGATTCCATGCCTCATTGACGGCGCCGCAGATCCGGACGGAGTTCCTTTAAGGAAGATATAAACCGAGTCAAGAGCAGCTTGTTACTGGACCTAACCTCTATCTCCGTTGTGTGGCTCCACCATCCGATAGGAAAAAATAGTCACACGATAATTTTCAGTGCGAAATTCCAACTAAAATAGCGATAATAAGTTACAAATTCAATGCAGCTGTCTTTTTATGTAAAGGATACTTACCTAGCTATTCAAATAAAGAACAAGTAAATTAGAAGTAAACTGGCCTTGTTCAAAAATCAATCAAACTTAGCTGTCAAAACATCATTCTGTACAGAGTAAACCGATCATCATCTGATTTAATCGTTCCCCGACGGTAACAGATTAAATATACCAATGCGTCCGGTGACGGACCCAACGCGATCCGACGAAGTCGGTTGATTTCTTCGGCATCCTATTTCGTCGATAGATGCGTAAAACAGCATCTGTCAAAATTTTCTATTGGGCAGCGAGTAGCCTTACGAAAATTATTGCCCTTGCAGTTGAAAACCGTAATAATCGACGTGCGACATTCGGTTTTATTCTTGTTCTGTGTGTCCCAACTACGTCGCAGGTGGTGCGCTGTATTGAGCTTGCTGACGTTTATCGTTCGCACACATCGACGCGCGATTTGTTGTTGCTGTTGTTAGATTTTACATTGATTTTACACGTTTGTTTTTGTTTTCCCCCAGTTATACCCCAGTAAAAAAACATACGTTTGAGTGATAAACGATAAGTTTTTGTAGCCTTTTGCACTGGGCTTAGCAAGCTCTATAGTGCATCAATGTGCGAACACAGCGCACCACGTGCGACGTAGTTGCGACACGCAGATCAAGAATAAAGCCAAATGTCGCACGTCGATTATTACGGTTTTCAACTGCAACAACAATAAATTTCGGTCGTCTGCTCTTGAGTGACTATAGAGCTTGCTAAGCCCAGTGCAAAAGGCTACAAAAACTTATCGTTTATCACTCAAACGTATGTTTTTACCGGGGTATAACTGGGGGAAAATAAAAACAAACGTGTAAAATCAATGTAAAATCTTGCTGACGTTTATCGTACGCACACATCAATGCGCGATTTGTTGTTGCTGTTGTTAGTTTTTACATTGATTTAACACGTTTGTTTTTGTTTTCCCCCAGTTATACCCCGGTAAAAAACATACGTTTGAATGAAAAACGATAAGTTTTTGTAGCTTTTTGCAATGGGCTTAGCAAGCTCTATGCAAAAGGCTACAAAAACTTATCGTTTATCACTCAAACGTATGTTTTTTTACCGGGGGAATCACTGGGGGAAAACAAAAACAAACGTGTAAAATCTAACAACAGCAACAACAAATCGCGCGTCGATGTGTGCGTACGATAAACGTCAGCAAGCTCAATTGAAGATAGAATTAACAAAAGGGCGAATGTCGCAAGCGTAAACAAACCGAGTGAGGGTTGATTTTCCTATGCTGGTCCAGCAAAAAATAACTCACCCGTTTTGTTTACATTTGCGACCTTCGCCCTTTTGTTAATTCTATCTAGAATTTGTTTACAGCCTGAATTCGTTAATTGGGCCACGATTGCACTCCAGTTGATTCGCTAATTGGGCCGACTGACAGTTGTTAGAAATTTCTAAACTCGAAAATTCCATACAATTTTGACATTCAAGTTGTCACATAGCCCAATTAGCGAACACCCAATTAACGAACCGCCCAATTAACGAACCACCAATTAACGAAACTTTGCTGTATTAGTTTTTACACCCCATCGACATCCCTATAACGAGCTGCAGTAAACGTCAGCGACATGTCCTGGGCTCAAAATTTGTCAGCGGGCCCAAATCAGACTGCTGGCAGTTGAGTGAAACGCAGAGCTGACATGCTCTCTCAGTTTCGCACACACGAGATGTTGGCAGCGAAAACATGGTTGCCTGCCGATGGGGTGATTTTTTACGTAGTGTTGGGTATTTTTGTGGTAGAGTGTATACGTAGTCCTACACGCAGAAAAAAAATTGTAAATGCAAAAAAATTCTGTTTAAATTCAACAAAAAATATTGTAGACTGAAGGCTAACCCAGATATTTTTTTTATTCTAACTGCTTGACTTTTTAGTTCAACAATAAGGTTTGTTATTTCGAATAATTGCTAGTTTCTATCAAAGAAATAACTGTAGAATCAAAAATAAGTACTTTTGGGTTTATAAACGATCTAGTAGAAGCAAAAGGAGTATGAATTCAGTTTAAAGAATATTTTTTTGATTCAAAAATATGACACAAGTTGAACTCAACAACAGGGAATTGTTGTTTCAAACTATCATCATTTTTCTGCGTGTATACCATTATTATCAGCCCGGTGTCACCAATACACTCTCACATATGATTTGACAGTACCCCCATACTGATGGGCCCCTCGTTGCTGGGCCCCAAACAACAATGACCGCTCCATATATTGTGCATTGCAAGAAATCTTTTCATTCTCGGAAAGTTCATAGCAAGCTGTCAAAATAATTCTGTATTGAGCGAAGCTGACGAATTTTCGTTAATTGAATATCGATATTTTTCACATATCGATACGTATACTCAGCTGAGAGCATAATCAGCAAAATTGCTCGCATCACGTGACGATCTGCATTTTACATTTATTTTTAACACTCCGTATAACGTGTTAACATTTACAAAGCTGTTATATGCATGCCGAAATTAACTATTTCGAAAAAAAACTATATCGAGATTTCGTCCACGAATATCGATACCAGTTATATCGATACATTATCGCCCAATGCTGACCTCGCCAAATATTGAAGGATGTGCTTTTGTCCAGAGCTGCCATACAAATAGATTAATTTCTAATGTTTAGATATTTGCAACCCCTTTCCGTACTTCTTAAATTGTGTTACTATTTACACATATTTTTATACTTATGATATTCAATGGATTTATATAATACATATTTTTGAATGTAAAAGGTTAAAAGACGTTTTTTTTATGTATTTTTAGTTGCTAAAGCATCAGTAACAATTGCACATATAAACCAAAAAATATTTGGCCACCTTCCCTTGTTCTCTTTGCGGTGATTGACGATGCGGGTTACCGCCGCAACAGGATGAAAATTTATGTATCCCGCATTTTGCACCTTACTGGACACCGCAGTCTAAAAGTGCGACTGGCACAAAAAGTGCGACAATGCGAATGTTGTGAGTGAGAAAGAGAAAGAGTGACAACTGCAATGTTGCTGTTTTGTTTTGTCATAAACATTGGCATTACAGAAAATAATCTGGATTAATCCAGGTACAGCTGCAAAGCACAATAAATAACCGCAATATTTTCTATGAAATGATTTCCCGCCCAGTGTTTTGACGTTTTAGATTGCAGTCATAGAAAAATGGCGTCGTGCCGGGGGGTCGATTATTATATTTAAATATTTATGGATTTGGTTTTCTGCGTTTTCTGGGTTTACTGGTTTAATCACCGGGTTCACAATTCGCGTTGACGAACGTAAGCTGCTGCCACCTCCAAAAGTTTACTGTAGGAGTGAAGCGGAATAGGAATTTCTTAAAGAGCGCAAGAGACCGAAACATTTTGGCAGATTTTCACCCACACGTACATACGGGCATTTCTATGAGTGTGCAAGAGATCGTTTAATGCCGTCAACGCGAATATGAAGTAATTTGCGATTTCGTCACCAACGAGAATGACATTTGCTGAGGATCGCTTATGTAGGAGTGAGAGGGGAGCAAAAAGTGGAGGAGAGGATCCGGGAGTTTGGAATTTGATGTTGTTGATATTACTCCTACTGCAAACAGCCTCAGCGAGCAATGTGATATATACAGATGTCGGTTAAGTAGTGTTAGTGCAATGAAGAAATTTCATCATGGTGTGGATGGAATCGTAAATCGACCAATCATGATGAAGCGTGACGTCAATCTCCAAAAACAAACCCCATTGTCCGACGCGGTTTGTTTTTGTAGTTTGACGTCGTTTTCTGATTTTTCGCTACTAATACCATCAAATGTCCTCATCTGCCACACCTTTTTAAACCTCATTGCTCAGCGAGGGTCTCAGCTAATGTCAAAAAATCTTTATATGTGTGCGTGGTGCAATACTTCATTCACCATCAGTACCAAAAGTTATAAGTTAGATGATAAGTGTTGTAAACAAAAACAATTATTTTCAACCGATTAACCCGATAGTTTCAAATGCGGAAAATTCCAGTAGTGTTACAACATGGTCGAGGCTTTGTTTATGATGTAGACGGTGAGTAAAACATTAGACGGTGAGCTAAACAGAAATAATTTTATAAATACATAACTATCAAATTTTAGATTACAGTGAACTTCGTTCCACACATCGTATTACTGGTAGTTTGATTGGAGTTCCCGTCTCAAAATCAAGAAATGTAAATTTGTCTGCTCTCCCTGCTGTACTTTCTCAGTATGAATTAAATTTGGGTCTTGAAAAAAACTTGATCGTTTTGCTCAACAAAGCTACGTCGCTTCTACTCAGCCCCAAATCGGAAGATGAGACTAGTTTTCGTAACCTTACCAAAAAGCAAACCTCTGAACAACGGGCACCCTACATTGAGAAAAGATTGTTGGAATTTGAGAAAATATTACCTCAAATCATTGAAGGAAAACGAAAAAAGCTTATGAAAAATGGAGCCAAAGAAAAAGGTACATATACGTTGTTATTATTCTTTTCTATCACTTATATATAGAAATCAATAAATACATACAGATATTAGAGTGGATCCTATAACCGTAATATCCGAGGAAAGGCAAAAATTAGAAACAGGAGCATTTACACCATTAGTTCAAATACCCATGGAGCATCCAATTCCAACTGGTAAGATTAACTATCACCGGCATAACATTCGTTTATCTTTCTCGTTCCCTTTATCTAGAATTCTCTATTGTCCATTTGACCGCTGAAGACCGAATCAAGTACAAGGTGTTTAAAGATATTTGGGAAAAGCAAAAAATGTACGTTTCTGGTGGTGATACTTTTGGATGTGATTTTCTGCTTTATCCAGGAGACCCGCTCTATTACCATGCATCACATGTGGTACATGTCCTCAAAGATTCCAAGCTTAGATTGGATTTTAAATATCTTACCCGATGTTGCCGTTTATCAGTAGTAGTTAATAAAATTTGTATCGTAGCGTACGAAAATTCTTTAGGCACAATATGTTATCAGACGATGGAATGGGAGGGCAATGCCATTTCCATTATGTAAATATTTTTATTTTTTTGATAGTACTTACTAAAGTAGATAACTTAATTTTATATGTATAAAGTTTCTGCGTCTTTAAATAGATAAAATAATAAATTTATATGACGTAAAGAAAATATTGAATACCTATCTAATATAGAATAGAAAAAACCCATGAAATCTGAATTATGTTGGATGTAAGTCGAGCATATACATAAAACCAACGAGCAACTTGAACGATGGCGAGCACTTTAGCTTTTTGAATATTTATGCTTAGCTTTTTTCTAACATAAGCGATTTCTGTTTGTTGAAACATTTTTTCTTACTATTGTTACTTTGATCTCATCTACTAAGTGGTATGGTTTCCACGTTTAACATTCAATGTTGTACTAAGTAGCGAATATTTCCCATTAGTTTTTTTCACGATGATGTTGAGAGCATAACATTATTTATAAATCTATAAAATTTTAATTTCTATTGGTAGATGGTATAAAAAATTTGTGCTCAAAAGGAATGAATATTCATTTTTTGACAAATTTTACAATTACTACTATTATTTCGGCCACCTTGAAAGCAAACACAAACTACATTAGGTTTTACTAATATTCTATTTAATCACTACAAAGTTAAAAAAAAACAAAAGTCAATTCGCCTGTTGTGATTCTTTTTGTTTTTCTTTACCCAGCAAAACTGCATTTTTGAACAGCTTGCAATACAGTTCGATTGCCGAAGGACTGTCGTCATTCGCAGGGACAGGGTATGTTATCAGATTAGCGTTACAGTTTGTATCCACGATACCTATTGTTGGGATAGCCATTTTAGCCGCATCCTTAACTGCACTGTGCATTTCAAGAATATTGTTTTGTGTATTCAAAAACACGCATAAATCTGGAAGTCTAGTTACAGCACCAAATTGCACTTTTGAATTGGTTAATATACCTCCACGCCAGAACCTGGTATGTGAATACTCCCCGCATTCCATTGCCATTTTTTCCACTATATGGCCATTTTGAGCACTGCGGTTGAGAAACAGTATGATTCCACCGCGGTAAGCTATATGGGCTGTGACATTAAGTGCTAGTCTCAAGTATTCAGCTGTCTTATCAAGATCAATGATGCAGTGGCCTAGTCTACTACCGTACAAGTAACCTTTCATACTATTATGGAGAGTGCCTTCTTTATGTCCCAAATGAACCTTTGCTCTAAAAAGATCCTCTATAGTAAACAGATGGTGAATGCCAAAGTAATCAGGATGCTGAATAATTTCACTATCTGAAAATATAGGCTTTTTGATTAATATACTAATTAAATATCAGTACCATGAAACCTTTATCCGGAACTGCAACGGATTGTACCGACGTCGCCTGTGTTGAAAGGCAGCGTTTGCCAGCTGAAATTGCATTAATCAAGGTTATGATGTCATATTTCTCCTCATTTAAATATTTACCGAAACTATTTAGATATTGTAATGATCTAAGCAACATTTTGGCTAAAAACCTGCTTTCCAGCTTCAAGACGGCACAAAAGAGTATTCCCTTGATGGCAATTACACTTTATTCACATGTCACTAAGAACAGAGAATGTATAAGCGAATTTTCTATAATATTTAAATGTTTACTTATATTCTTACTTCCTTGTGCTTTTGCTTTGCTTAAAGCCCAAATGTAATTTTTTTTTTGATGTTTTGTCTTTGACCTCTTTTGACAGACGGGGCTGAGAGCTGAGACCTAGAGTGACTATATACAGAGTGGCGACAATGTCACAATTGGAATGATATTTAATTATCTGTCAGTGTCATTCCAATCGAGCAGACGACCTATCCAACGCGTATGCAGCTTTTTACGCGCTATAACGGCGGACGCTATAAATTGTGTTCGTAATATGCGAACAATCTTTTTGACAACTCTGCATACATCAAATCTGGCACTCTTCTCTTGCAACACTACCGTGCTCTTTCTTTCGTTTACGCCAAAGAAGGAAAGCAAAAATTTAGATAGAATTAACAAATGTAAACAAAACGAGTGAGAGTTATTTTTTGCTGGTCCAGCATAGGAAAATCTAGAGTGACTATATCCAGCTTTTTACGCGCTATAATGGCAGACGGTATCCAGCTTTTTACGCGCTATAATGGCGGACGCTATAAATTGTGTTCGTAATATGTGATCAATCTTTTTGACAACTCTGCATCCATCAAAACTGGGCACTCTTCTCCTGTACGGCAGTGTTGCTCTTTCTTTCGTTTACGCAAAAGAAGGAAGGCAATAGTTTTGTTTACATTTCGCACAGTTTTGCTTTCCTTCTTTGACGTAAACGAAAGAAAGAGAACGGTACCCAATAGAAAATTTTGACAGATGCTGTTTTACGCATCTATCGACGAAATAGGATGCCGAAGAAATCAACCTATTAATCAACCGACTTCGTCGGATCGCGTTGGGTGGTTGTCTCCGTCACCCGACGCATTGGTATATTTAATCTGTTACCGTCGGGTAACGATTAAATCAGATGATGATCGGTTTACTCTGTACAGAATGATGTTTTGACAGCTAAGTCTGAGTGATTTTTGAACAAGGCCAGTTTACTTCTAATTTACTTGTTCTTTATTTGAATAGCTAGGTAAGTATCCTTTACATAAAAAGACAGCTGCATTGAATTTGTAACTTATTATCGCTATGTTAGTTGGAATTTCGCACTGAAAATTATCGTGCGACTATTTTTTCCTATCGGATTGTGGAGCCACACAACGGAGATAGAGGTTAGGTCCAGTAACAAGCTGCTCTTGACTCGGTTTATATCTTCCTTAAAGGAACTCCGTCCGGATCTGCGTCGCCGTCAATGAGGCATGGAATCGAAAAGGTCCTGCGACAAGTTCATCTCCTTTGTCACGATGGGAACGGATTGGTTCTGCGGAGGAAATTGATCGATTGGCTTCATGAAGGATGAGCAGGTTAGTGAAATTAAACTATAGGAGTCAATATAAGTGTTCGTGTATGTTCCGCAGAAGAGAGAAATTTCTTCAATGAACAGCTTTTTTCGATTCCAATTAATTACCTTCTGATCGTAACAGGTTGTCATCGCGCCGACGTCGCTCGTGCTATTTCAAGCAGTCTTCTTCGTTCAACTCGGTCTTGGGCCGCTGGTCGCCAATTCTCAGAAGTCTAAAGTCACTTTTAAACTGGTCGAGCGATACCGCACGGTGGGCATCTCTGTTCCTGAGGCAGGAGGAGTTGTTGAAGAGGGCCACTTTCAGGGCATTATTAGGAGCATTTTTATTAGAATTAGGTTTGGTTCTATAGACTTCAATATAATGCTCGAATTGATCCACCTATTTTGTCTGTATTGATAAATTTTATGTCCCGAATAATCGACCTATTTTGTATGGTTCCGTAGGTTACAAAATTTTCTCCATCGATTAATCCACCTATTTCGTATGATTTACGTATTTCGTCATCTGATTCCTCCACCGATTTGATCGGCTTTGGTAGGCAAGTTAACTACATACACCAATTAATCCACCTATTTCGTCGGTATATTGACAAATTTTATCGCCCGATTAATCAACCTATTTCGTTTGGTTCCATCAGACACCTTTATTTCATCACCCGACTAAACAACCAATTTAGTCGGTTTTTGTCGATCGATTAAACATACCGACGAATCGGTAGATCGCCCTGTTAAACTCCCATAAGCGTCGTTGCAACAATCGGCCGATTCGTCGGGTCCAAAATCGGGCGATTCAGCCGACGCGAACCTACTAAATCGGGGGAAAAGTAGGGGGGATTTTTTATCGGGTAGTGTTGCAAGAGAAGAGTGCCAGATTTGATGTATGCAGAGTTGTCAAAAAGATTGTTCGCATCTTACGAACACAATTTATAGCGGCCACCATTATAGCGCGTAAAAAGCTGGATACTGGTGGCCGCTATAAATTGTGTTCGTAATATGCAAACAATCTTTTTGACAACTCTGCATACATCAAATCTGGCACACTTCTCTTGCAACACTACCGTGCTCTTTCTTTCGTTTACGTCAAAGTAGGAAAGCAAAACTGTGCGAAATGTAAACAAAACTTTTGCTTTCCTTCTTTTGCGTAAACGAAAGAAAGAGCAAGAGGTGCACTGCCGTACAGGAGAAAAATGCCCAGTTTTGATGTATGCAGAGTTGTCAAAAAGATTGTTCACATATCCAGCTTTTTACGCGCTATAAATTGTATTCGTAATATGCGAACAATCTTTTTGACAACTCTGCATCCATCGAAACTGGGCACTCTTCTCCTGTACGGCAGTATTGCTCTTTCTTTCGTTTACGCAAAAGAAGGAGAGCAATACTTGTGTTTACATTTCGCACAGTTTTGCTTTCCTTCTTTGGCGTAAACGAAAGAAAGAGCACGGTAGTGTTGCAAGAGAAGAGTGCCAGATTTGATGTATGCAGAGTTGTCAAAAAGATTGTTCGCATATTACGAACACAATTTATAGCGGCCACCATTATAGCACGTAAAAAGCTGGATTACGAACACAATTTATAGCGTCCGCCATTATAGCGCGTAAAAAGCTGGATAGTAATCACAAGATATTGATTAGTGGTAATCAGAGGTAATCAGTAAAGTAATCAAAAGTAAGTTTTTTCAAAGGTGCGTAGTAATCATTGCTGTTAGAAACCCCTTGCCCCTGCCTGATCCAATCTAGATAGAATTAACAAAAGGCGAATGTCGCAAATATAAACAAAACGGGTGACAGTTACTTTTTGCTGGACCAGCATATGAAAATCAACCCTCACTCGGTTTGTTTACGCTTGAGACATTCGCCCTTTTGTTAATTCTATCTAGAATTGTGCTCGTAATATGTGATCAATCTTTTTGACAACTCTGCATACATCAAAACTGGGCACTCTTCTCCTGTACGGCAGTGTTGCTCTTTCTTTCGTTTACGCAGAAGTAGAAGGGCAATAGTTTTGTTTACATTTCGCATAGTTTTGCTTTCCTTCTTTGACGTAAACGAAAGAAAGAGCACGGTAGTGTTGCAAGAGAAGAGTGCTAGATTTGATGTATGCAGAGTTGTCAAAAAGATTGATTGCATATTACGAACACAATTTATAGCGGCCACCATTATAGCGCGTAAAAAGCTGGATACAGAGTGGCGACAATGTCTAAATTGGAATGATAATTATCTGTCAGTGTCATTCCAATCGAGCAGACGACCTATCCAACGGATATGCAGGAAAGAGAAGCTGGTATCCAGCTTTTTACGCGCTATAATGGCGGACGCTATAAATTGTGTTCGTAATATGCGAACAATCTTTTTGACAACTCTGCACTATTGACAACAATTTATCGCCATTATAGCGCGTAAAAAGCTGGATAGTCACTCTAGTATATGATAGCGAATTCATAAATTAACCTGGGTTCATGCTAACTGGAACCCGAATTTTATGAACGATACGGGCAGTTTGACAGATCGACCAGTAAACCATAATGCTAGACAGTTTTAACCTGCGCTTCAAATAAAATGCTGTCCAAGGGGTCGGACACTCAGCACATAGTGCCCCGGCACTGCAGAAATATCAAACGGCACACCTCTAAAGCCTTATAAAAATAACATTTATAGGGCTTTACACACCTCCGGTTCAATTTTACATATGAAATGGGAGCACTGCCAGTTGTCAAAATCATCTCGCACGGTTGCCAGGTCTATCAGATTTTAACAAATTTAACAAATCAACGGCAACGGAGATTTATCCGACTAGCATTGCGACACTTGCCCTGGGAACATCCGGATATCTTACCTGCTTACGTAGATAGGTGCCGTTTACTCGACTTGGACACCCTTGAACACCGACGCAAGATGCAACAAGCAATATTCGTAGCAAAAACTATCAATGGCGAAATCGACTCTCCAAACTTGCTTTCCATGATTAATTTTCGCGCATCACAACGACCGTTGCGATCAACTGGACTAGTTCAAACGCAGTTTCATCGGACGGCGTTCGGATATAGCGAACCGATAACTGAATGTATCAGGACCTTTTCTAATGTAGAGGAACTTTTTGACTTTGGTTTACCGTCACACTTGTTTGCACAGAGATTGCGTAGAGCTTATTTAGAATAAGATTTTCTTCATGTAGACAATTTTAAGGTCAGATGAATTATATATAATAAATAAATAAATAAATAAATAAACAAATCTTGCAGTTCGGCACTTTCGGTACAGCACCGGCACAGTTCGGTTCGTTTCAAGTCGCCTAACATAAAAACGGCTGTGCCGAGTGTCCGACCCCTTGATGCTGTCAGTTTAACCGAAATGCAATCTCGGTTAATTTATGAACGCTTTGACAGCACTTCGATTAAAACTGAGTGCTAATCGACCTGAGCCAGGTTAATTTATGAATTCGCTATTAGTAACGAAAAATCAGGAAACGACGTCAAATTACAAAAACAAACCGCGCCGAACATTGGGGTTTGTTTTCAAAGTTTGACGTCACCACGGGGCGAATCACTTCAAATTTATTATTGTGCTTTGCAGCTGTACCTGGATTAATCCAGATTATTTTCTCTGATGCCAATGTATTAGACAAAACAAAACAGCAACATTGCAGTTGTCACTCTTTCTCTTTCTCACTCACAGCATTCGCATTGTCGCACTTTTTGTGCCAGTCGCACTTTTAGACTGCGGTGTCCAGTAAGGTGCAAAATGCGGGATAAATATATTGCAAATTACATCAAAAACGCGAAATGCAAAAATCTTGCAAACAGTTTACAAGCAAAATGCTAGCAGCGAGCTGTCAAATATTTATGTCAACTTATTGCAAGTGTCAATCCCAATAAATTGACATGAATAATTGACGGCTCACTGCTGGAATTTTGCTTGCAAAATGTTTGCAAGTTTCTTGCATTTCGCGTTTTTGATGCAATTTGCAATAATAAATATTGTGCTTCCCGAGAAAATCTTTCGTTTTTCAGCTTTATATAGTTGTGCGCAAAGGCAAATCATGTATTATTGACAGTGTAAGCACGAGTAAGTTTTCTATGTTTATACTCTTATTCTTTGCTTAGATAACATTCGTTTTGTTCTATTACATACAGACTTACAAACAACACAGTCACAATGTTTTACGTTAACCGAAAATGATAAAATTTAAATGCTGATTGCGTTTGTAAAAAAATTGTGCATGTTTGAACGGGCAAACACAAATCAAGCTACCCTAGCATTCAGGTGATGAGCGAGAGAGAAATATTGTTGCTTTTCTCATCACCCTTGCGTTGACAGTTTCTTACGAAATTTCGTGTGAGTGTAAAAGAGATACTTTGACTGCGAGCAACCAGAACAGAGCTGCGCGCAACTGTTAGGCGCACAACTAAACCTACGAAAGAAAAATTTTAGATAATAATCGCAATATATTTATGCATATTTCCACGCTTTTACCCGGGGTAAATATATTTACCGGTATTGATGAATATTTTACGAAAGTTTCCACCCACGGGGCGAATCACTTCAAATATATTTATGTATATCAACCCGGTAACAATGTGACAGCTCCCATACTAATCAAACGTACCTAAAACTGCTGGTTCATGGTTCACGACAGATGTTTGAAAGCGGCGTAAATATCGAAGAAAGAGTTTATTATCATTTGTTTTGGCAAATCCCTTGTGCATATAAGATCTGAATTGGTTTATTATTTCAATAGAGTATTTTACGAACTGACAATATTATGTCAAGTACCAAAACGTTTCCGTGGTAATGACAATAGCAGCATAACTGGTTCTTCTATCATAATGACATGCTCTATTTGGTTCTGTCATATAACAGTGTGTTTTTTGTACAACTGCAACGATCTCTATTGCTTGGATTTACTCTTGAATTTTGCTTAACTTGTTCTGTTAACGACAAAATCGATCCAGCAATCATGAAAGAGCATTTCATTTTGAATTGCGCAGCGGATAACTTTTAATGAAACACGCAATATTCAAATACTTTAGAGCAGACAACTCGTACACAAGAATGACAATCTTGTAATAAATACCGCTTTTTATCTTGTAAACAAATCAATCAAACAACCCACCAAGAATTCAAACAGTTTTACCGAAAACATGAAATAATGCTGAAATAATCAATACGCACTTTTCAAATCGTTGTCCAGACAGCTTATTGCGTTCACATTTAACGTAACAAAAATTAACATTTCCTTTGGAAATCGAAGGTGCGTCAATTTTGACTGGCACGTAAAAACGATCGTCGCGACATTTTTGACACTGGCGGGTGTTATGGCAAACTGTTAATAACTGTCACTTTGTTACGGGGTAGATGTATATTTCCATGGTTTTGCCCGGGGTAAATATATTTACCGGTATTGATGAATATTTTACAAAATTTTCCACCTTTCCAATACGATCTTGAGCTGTCAAGTCCCATAACAGTATGTGGCAAGAGTTGTTATGATGAGGTGGACACATTTAAAATAGTAAATATTGTTATCAATATTTATCACTTATTGTATATTTATGCAGGAAGTGATTTACCCCGTGGATGTCACTCTTGATCGTGATTGATCGATTTACGATTTCACCCACACCATGATGAAATTTCTTCTTGGTACTAACACTAGAAATACTCAGAGGTGAGAGATACGCGGAAGCAGCCATCTTGGGAGCCAATCGAGCAGCGAGAATTGTCAAAAGTACGCAGAAAAATGATGATAGTTTGAAACAACAATTACCTGTTGTTGAATTCAACTGGAATCATATTTTTGAATCAAAAAAATATTGTTTAAACTTAATTCATACTCTTTTTGCTTCAACTAGATCGATTATAAACCCAAAAATACTTATTTTTGATTTTACAATTTTTTCTTTGATAGAAACTAGCTATTATTCGAAGTAACAAACCCTATTGTTGAACTAAAAGGTCAAACAGTTAGTGTTCACATCACCGGGCATTGACTGTAGGCGGTCGGTGTAATCGTCGTAATCAGCGAATACCGTGACGGGTGACATTTCGGCCATGTAGAAAGCGGAAGTGAACTGTCAGGTGGAAGAAGTAGCGAAGAAAAGTAAACAATCGAAAATTGTGCAAACGTGGTTATCTAAATTACAAAAAATCTATTAAAATTAATTATAAACAGTGTTAAGAGCGATAAGGTGGAAATTTCGGTGGTCCCAATTGATCTCCGTGAGTACCTGCAAGTAAAGAAGAGAAAAAATATTATATAGTGAGTAAATAATGCAAGATTAACATGAAAATACTTACCTAGATCGAAACACTGCTGCTAACCCTCCATTGTACTACTGCGACGATACGTGGACTAGTACGGTGATTAATTCGTGAGTATCTGAAAAGAGAAGAAATAAACAAAAATAAATATCTAATAAGTGTATTAAATAATAGGAAAAGTAAGCAGGAAAGGAGTAACGGTAGGAAAAGTTTAGGAAGGACAAATTCGTAAGGAAGGAGGAGACTATTTGAGTGAGTGATACAAATTGTTTGATCGTTTGTAAACCAACTAAATAATGAATATAATTTCAGTTTTTGAGCCACTCCAAAAGTGCTGCTACAAAATATTTAGTTATCCGAACAATCTCAAAAATCAAATAACGAGATTTCGGAGGCCTCAATCACGATGAGTAGCAAATCCCTGGACCTGACTACCACTCCCTGCGAGCAATGTAAGCAGATTTCAACGGAGAATGAGGCTATGATTGCCTGTGACAACTGCGATCAGTGGTATCACACACGCTGTGTGGGCATAACTACGATGCCAAAGAAGGACAAGAAGTGGTTCTGTCCGGATGATTCGTGTCAAGCTGTATACCAAGAAAAGCTGAAGAAGAACCGTGATAAGAAGAATCCTACGCCCATCCCTCCAACCGTCGCCGAGAAGCTGAAAGCTATGGACGCGGAAAGGAAACGTAAGGAGGAAGAAATGGAAGCCGAGTGGATGATCAAGCAGAAGGAAATTGAAATTAACAATGCGCTAAAGGAAAAGCAAATGCGCCTTGACTGTAACCTACGCGAACAACAGCTAGAATCCGCCAGGCAGTTGCGCGAGAAGGAAATGGAGGAAAAGCGGATCCTGTTCGAAACGGAATTACGAGAAAAACAGGAGCACTTCGAGGAAATGAAGTTGATGGAGGCCGCGCATCGCGAGAAGCTGTCTAAATTGAAAATGCAGATGGCGAAGGTAGATGTCAAGCAAAAGCCGTCGAATAATAAGAAGTCTGGATCCCAGGACATCCAGCCGAGTACTTCGAAAAAGTCTCCGAAGGAACGAAGACCGGGTAAGCTGACGAAGGAGATTCTCGATCGCTTTGACAAGAACAACGGCGGTGAAGAAGATGAAGAAGACGAGAGCTCCGATGATGACTTCGATGATGATTCCGATGCCAGCGACAACGAACAAACGGTCGACGGAGATAACGACGACGATGAAAATAAAAGTCATATCAGCTCCCCAAACGGGCAGGGGCCCCAGCGTATCGGGCCGAGTAGAGCCCAGTTAAGCGCCAGGAATGGGCTTACCAGGAAACTTCCCACCTTTACAGGAAAGCCGGAAGAGTGGCCTCTTTTCTTTGGGGCCTACCAAGCATCTAATGAGGCGTGCGGCTACTCGGACGTAGAGAACTTGGTGCGACTTCAAGAAAGCCTAAAGGGTGCGGCGCTCGAGTCAGTTCGCGGACATCTCCTCCTCCCCAAATCGGTTCCTAGGGTCATCACGAAACTCCGACAACTTTACGGGAGACCTGAGCAACTGCTGCAAAGCCATCTTGAGAGGGTTCGGAAGCTGGACTCCCCGAGAGCCGACCGGTTGGCCAGTTTCATCCCTTTCGGAAATGCAGTGGAACAGCTCTGCGAGCATTTAGAAGCTGCCGAGCTCACACTTCACCTTGTGAATCCAATCCTGATTCAGGATTTGGTCAGCAAACTTCCCGACGGTGAAAAGCGACAATGGTTACATTACAAACGGAAGAAGAAGGAAGTGACTCTACGAACGTTCACGGATTTCATCTCCAAGATCGTGTCTGACGCTTGCGAGGCGAACGTCAACTACGAATATAAGCCGGACATAAAGGCAGCAGCGGGGACCAGCGGCAAGGCTAAGCCGAAGGAGAAAGCAGCTCTATACAGCCACAGTGAGGCGAGTGGATCCAACGGTCGGAACGATCGGCAGAAGCAGAAGCCGTGTAGAGCGTGCCAGCGAGACGACCATCGGCTTAGATTCTGCCAGGATTTCAAAAATCTGTCCTTCGCAGACAGAATGAAGATCGTCACCAAATGGAAACTGTGCAGGGTCTGCCTGAACGAGCACAGTGGGCAATGTCGTTTCAAAATTCGGTGCGACGTGGATGGCTGCGGAGAATCTCACAATTCGCTGATCCATCCGGCCACGGTGGCGGTTGCCATGCACGCACACATCAATCCCAGTGGTTCAACGATGTTCCGTATGATTCCAGTTATGGTTCATTGCGGAGAAAAATCGCTGGTGGTACTTGCGTTCCTGGACGAAGGAGCTTCCATCACCTTAATAGAGACTGATTTGGCTGATCGTCTGGGGCTAGGCGGAGTGAAGGAAAAACTAGTTCTGAACTGGACGGCGGACGTTTATCGAGTGGAAAAGAACTCCAGGCGAATGAATTTATGGATGTCGGCGGTCGATGAGGAGAATCCGGAGAAGACTTTGCTGCGCTCGGTGTATACGGTCGACAAGTTAAGACTACCGCATCAGGCGCTCAAGGCTGACGAACTATCGGCGCAGTACGATCACATGCGGGGATTGCCGATCAGTTCGTATGACGGTCGACCAGCAATTTTAATAGGGCTAAGCAACATCCACGCCTTTGCTCCGTTAGAGGCGAAGATTGGCACGACAAGCGAGCCAATCGCAGTACGGTGCCAACTGGGCTGGACAGTGTATGGGCCACGGCGAGCATCACTTGAGTCGCAAGGCCATTACCTAGGCTACCATCAGGAAGTCTCAAACGAAGATCTTCATGATCTCCTCAAGAATCATTACGCACTGGAAGAATCGGTAGTCCGAGTGCAACGGGAATCGGCTGAAGACAAGAGGGCTCGGTCGATCCTAGAGCAGACTACGAAACGTGTAGGGGATCACTTCGAGACGGGTCTCCTCTGGATGAAGGACGACGTGAGCTTCCCGGACAGCTACTCTATGGCGCTGAAACGGCTCAAGCAGTTGGAGAGAAAGCTGGAAAAGTCGCCGGAGCTGTACCAAAACGTTCGGAAGCAGATCAATGAGTATCAAGCAAAAGGATATGCCCATGAAGCCACTGAAGCAGAGCTGCGCTATGCAAGTCCCGAGAAGGTGTGGTATCTTCCACTGAATGTGGTGCTAAATCCGAAGAAGCCGGACAAAGTAAGACTCATCTGGGACGCTGCGGCGATGGTCCAAGGAATCTCCCTCAACTCGATGCTGCTGAAGGGGCCGGATCTGCTGGTGCCGCTGGTGTCGGTGCTTCTCAACTTTCGGGAGCGGCGGGTTGCTTTCGGTGGGGATATCCGGGAGATGTACCACCAAATGAAAATGGTTGCCAAGGACAAATCCGCCCAGTGGTTCCTGTTCCGGAACAACAGCGCAGAAAAGCCGAAAGTGTATGTAATGGATGTTGCCACATTTGGTTCAACGTGCTCGCCTGCATCCGCACAGTATGTCAAGAACCGAAATGCGGAGGAGCATGCCGGACAGTTCCCGGAAGCAGCGGTGGCTATCATCAAAAGGCACTATGTCGATGATTACTTCGACAGTGCCGACACGGTTCAGGAAGCGGTTAAACGAGCGAAGCAGGTGAGGTTCATTCATAAGAAAGCCGGTTTTGATATTCGAAACTGGGTATCCAATTCGTCAGAAGTTTTGACAGCATTGGGGGACGCCAAACCTGGTGGAGCAGTCGTCTTCAATCTAGATAAGTCCAGTTCCCAGAAGTCCAACGAACGTGTACTTGGGGTAAGCTGGGAGCAAGAAGCGGATGTCTTTGCGTTCTCCGCAACACCCCGACCGGAAATGCAAGCCTACTTGTGCGGGGAAACACGGCCAACAAAGCGAAATGTCCTAAGCTGTGTTATGGGATTTTTCGACCCTTTGGGGCTACTGTCGCCATTTACAATCCATGGCAAGATACTCGTTCAACATCTCTGGCGTAGTGGTTGTGAGTGGGATCAAGAGATTGATGAACGCTGCTGGAACCTGTGGCAGCAGTGGGTTGGTTTGCTTCCGGAAGTCGAGACACTACGAATTCCACGATGTTTTCTTGGTTGCGCTAAATCTACGGCGGTAGAGTCCCTCGAGCTGCACATCTTTACTGACGCCAGCGAGCACGCTTATGGCTGCGTGACATATCTTCGGTCGGTCGTCGATGGAGAAGTGAACTGTAGTCTGGTCATGTCGCGCGCGAAGGTAGCGCCGTTAAAACGTCAGTCAATTCCCAGACTGGAGCTGATGGCTGCTGTCCTCGGTGCTCGAATGAGCCAAACCTTTCTGGAAACGACTACGCTGCACATCGATCGCACCACTCTGTGGACCGATTCCCGAACTGTACTGTCGTGGCTGCAGTCAGATCAATATAAATATAAACAATTCGTCGCATTTAGAGTTGGTGAAATTCTGGAACTAACCAACATGAGGGACTGGCGATGGGTACCGACCAAGCAGAACGTCGCGGATGTTCTCACCAAGTGGGGACGAGGACCTCCATTGCAGAATGAATCGGAATGGGTGAAGGGTCCGACGATGCTGTATCAACCGCGCGACCAGTGGCCAGTGATCGAACCAAGCGAAGAAACCATCGAGGAGGCGAGAGGTCTAGTGATGTTTCATGAAGTGGTGGATGTGAGCGCTGTTTCTCGTTGGTCGAAGCTGGTACGGGTGACTGCAACGGTGGTGCGATTCATCACCAACTGTCGCCGTAAAAAGACCGGCGAGCCAATCGTGACATCACAAGCTACGGAGCATCATCGTCCGCTAATCAAAGCAAGGTATTCAACGGTTCAGCTGCCACTTCGACAAGAAGAGCTCCGGCAGGCAGAGACCGTTCTCTGGAAGCAGTCGCAATTCGCCAGTTTTCCGGAGGAGATGAACGTGCTTACAGCGAATCTCAAGCTAGAAGCGGGACAACCACCGAAGAGAATCGAGAAGTCAAGCGTCCTGTTCAAATGTTCTCCCATACTAGACGCTGAAGGTGTACTGCGAGTACGAGGAAGAATGGAATCCAATGAAATGATTCCGTTCGACAAGAGATTCCCGATCATATTATCGGGGAGACACGAGATAACCCAGAAGCTGATCCTGTATTACCATGAAAAGTTTGGACATGCTTACAGGGAGACCGTGTTCAACGAGCTTCGTCAAAAGTTCTGGATACAGAACGCACGAACAGCTATTCGACGAGCGACCGAGACTTGCGTGTGGTGCAAGGTGCATCGATGTGTTCCCGCTGCTCCAATGATGGGACCGCTACCCGTTCATCGTACCACTACTCACCTACGGCCGTTCAGTGCGGTAGGAGTCGACTATCTAGGGCCAGTCGAGGTAACCATAGGTCGCAGAACGGAGAAGAGATGGGTGGTAGTCTTCACATGTATGGCTGTGAGGGCCGTGCACCTGGACGTGGTTTACAGCCTTAGTACGCAGTCCTGCCTGATGGCCATCAGACGATTCGTGAGCAAGCGAGGCGATCCGGATCATATATTCTCTGACAACGCTACGTGCTTCCACGGAGCAAACACCGCGATGATGAAGGAGATCGAGAAGGTCCATCGAGAGTGTGCGGAACAGGCTACTTCGTCCATCACAGCGTGGCATTTCAACCCTCCCAGTACACCACACATGGGCGGTGTCTGGGAGCGGATGGTGCGGTCCGTCAAAGAGGCACTACGGGTTTTGGACGACGGGCGGAAGCTGACAGACGAGATTCTCGTCACGGCCTTGGCAGAAGCCGAGGATATGATTAATCATCGACCATTAACGTACATTCCACAGGAGTCCGCCGGGGAAGAAGCCATATCACCGAACCACTTCATTCGTGGAACGGTAACTAAGGAAGACGCAGTGTTGGACAACCTCGACCAATACCACGAAACCCTGCGCAACATGTATCACCGATCGCGATGCCTGGCTAGCAAGTTATGGAAACGGTGGTCACAGGAGTACTTGCCTACTCTCAACCATCGCCCGAAATGGTTCGAGGACACGAAGCCCCTAGAGGTCGGAGATCTGGTGTTCATGGTGGAAGGAAAGAACCGGAAGTACTGGAGACGAGGACGCGTACAGGAAATCGTGAAGGGAGCAGATGGAAGAATCCGGCAAGCGGATGTGAGGACGGCAGATGGCAAGGTGTATCGACGAGCTGTGGCGAATCTGGCGGTGATGGAGATCCAGGATGGTAAATCCGGAAGTGCTGGAGGCTCTACCGGATGTTACGGGCAGGGGAATGTTCACATCACCGGGCATTGACTGTAGGCGGTCGGTGTAATCGTCGTAATCAGCGAATACCGTGACGGGTGACATTTCGGCCATGTAGAAAGCGGAAGTGAACTGTCAGGTGGAAGAAGTAGCGAAGAAAAGTAAACAATCGAAAATTGTGCAAACGTGGTTATCTAAATTACAAAAAATCTATTAAAATTAATTATAAACAGTGTTAAGAGCGATAAGGTGGAAATTTCGGTGGTCCCAATTGATCTCCGTGAGTACCTGCAAGTAAAGAAGAGAAAAAATATTATATAGTGAGTAAATAATGCAAGATTAACATGAAAATACTTACCTAGATCGAAACACTGCTGCTAACCCTCCATTGTACTACTGCGACGATACGTGGACTAGTACGGTGATTAATTCGTGAGTATCTGAAAAGAGAAGAAATAAACAAAAATAAATATCTAATAAGTGTATTAAATAATAGGAAAAGTAAGCAGGAAAGGAGTAACGGTAGGAAAAGTTTAGGAAGGACAAATTCGTAAGGAAGGAGGAGACTATTTGAGTGAGTGATACAAATTGTTTGATCGTTTGTAAACCAACTAAATAATGAATATAATTTCAGTTTTTGAGCCACTCCAAAAGTGCTGCTACAAAATATTTAGTTATCCGAACAGTTAGAATCAAAAAAATATCTGGGTTAGCCTTCAGTCAACAATATTTTTTGTTGAATTAATACAGATTTTTTTGCATTTGCAATTTATTTTTCTGCTTGAGGGAGCCAATCGAACACGCATACTCTTTGCCTAAATGTTTGATTAACAAGTATTGAAATAGTTATGAAATCTACTTAAGCTATTGTCACGCACCTTGAATATTATACTCGGACACAGTGCGTATAAAGCTTTGCGATGCATTCCATATTGATTAAGTTAAAAGATATACCGTGAACCCCTGTTCGTTTGACCGTTTTTAATCTGAACACTTTTTAATTTGAGCCACAGAGAACAGACTACCAGGTAATTGACAAAAAGTGTGTAAAAGGTCTTTATGTAATCTACGAGTAATCCCTCAATAGAGCACCCTCGAGCAGTAAGTGGCAAACTAAATCTTGATGTCGCTGCCATCGCTGCTATATCTAAATCCAGCACAAAGAAATATTGATAAAGGTACATGGATATTTTTTTATGCGTTTGGCAAACTATTTCTGGAGGGCGCTACCGACAGATTTTACACACAAAAAATCGATTACTTCTTTCGAGCCTGTTAATCTGTTTTCTGTGTTTGAGCCCCGCTGGTTTGCACGATGTGCAAATTAAAAATGGTTCAAATGTCATTCTCAACATGGCATCATTTGCCTTCGCAGACAATGCACATAAACACGATTTGTTTGTACTGATCTAGCGTGTTTAATCCTAGTTTAATCAGTTTCACATTTCGTTTCCCAACGATTACGATAGAAATCCGATCGGAGAATAACATATTCGCTGCTTACAACTACCAACTAAACGAGATTAAATCAAACCACCAAAACAATAACAAAGAGCAGGGCGGCCAGTTCATATAAGTTTCAGTATATTTAGGGTTGCTAGTTGTTCAAATTCCGTTAGTTTGCATGAGGAATCGTTCAAACGAACGGGGGTCCACTCTATTGCTCTATCCAGCTTTTTGCGAGCCATAATGGCGGACGTGTTCGTAATATTTGAACAGCATTTTTGGCATTTCCCCAATCCAGCTTTTTACGCGCTATCCAGCTTTTTACGCGCTATAATGGTGGCCGCCTTGGTGGCCGCTATAAATTGTGTTCGTAAAATGCGAACAATCTTTTTGACAACTCTGCATACATCAAATCTGGCACTTTTCTCTTGCAACACTACCGTTCTCTTTCTTTCGTTTACGTCAAAGAAGGAAAGCAAAACTGTGCGAAATGTAAACAAAACTATTGCCTTCCTTCTTTTGCGTAAACGAAAGAAAGAGCAACACTGCCGTACAGGAGAAGAGTACCCAGTTTTGATGGATGCAGAGTTGTCAAAAAGATTGATCACATATTACGAACACAATTTATAGCGTCCGCTATTATAGTGCGTAAAAAGCTGGATAATCAATAATGGAACATTATTGCTCCAAAAAGCGCGTAAAAAGCTGGATACATCGCACGTTTTCTTTCCGCACGTTCACGGTAAAACTAAAGGAATGTAATCAATGGTAATCAGTAGAGTAATCAATGATAATCTTAAGTAATCATTGGTAATCATGAATAATTTATAGTAATCACAAGAGATTGATTACTGGTAATCAGAGGTAATCAATAAAGTCAAAAGTAACTTTTTTCGAAGGTGCGTAGTAATCATTGCTGTTGGAAACCCCTTGGTTGAAAACTATCAAGTCACACTGCTACAGCATTTTGCACCGCAGCAAGTGCAATGAGGTTTAAAAAGGTGTGACAGATAAAGTCATTTGATAGTATTAGTAGCGAAAAATCAGAAAACGATGTCAAACTACCAAAACAAACCGCGTCGGACAATGGGGTGTGTTTTTGGAGTTTGACGTCACGCTTCATCGTGATGGTCTATTTACGATTCCACCCACACAATGATGAAATTTCTACATTGCACTAACACCACTTTACCAACATTGCCACACCTGTATATATCACATTGCAGCTAGAGTGACTATATACAGAGTGGCGACAATGTCAAAATTGGAATGATAATTATCTGTCAGTGTCATTCCAATCGAGCAGACCAGGGGGGATCTATTGCTGTCAAATTCCATACATGTGTGCGTTACCGCAGATGGTGACGTTTGTACTGTCATGGACCAAACGGCGTGTGATTGATTTCGAGCCAAGGGACTCGCAACTCTATTTTTGTCTGCTGCAGTTGACAGAAACTCAAACCCAAACACGCAGCGCATTTGTCGTTTGTATTGTTTTGATCCCGATAATGGATTTATCTGCTTTTTAGCGTAAATAAAACAAACTAATAAACTTTTCGGAAGCTACATATACAGGTAAGAGCAGCAAATCGGTAAGAAAAAAAGTAGCAAGAGCGGAATTGAAAATTATGGTTACCTGTCTGCCCCTTCACATGTGAGTTTCACAATTCCTTACCGATAGATCCCCCCTGGAGCAGACGACCTATCCAACGCGTATGCAGGAAAGAGAAAGAAAAACCTTTGAAAAACCGCATTGCATACATTTGGGATGACTTGTCGCCACTCTGTATATAGTCACTCTAATTGCAGCAAGTGCTAGCAGTTTTTGTACACTGATGCCAAATCGTTGGCTTTAGTTTCAGCGTATCTCTTACTATGAGTATTTCTAACTAACATCAATTTACCAACATTGCCACACCTGTATATACCATACTGTGCCTGATCCGCCTGATCAAACCCTTCAACAATCACAACTCACAACAATACCGTCAACGTGAATACCGCGTGTGAGATCAATTCGTATATTTAAATAAAATTTAATAATCACTTCCAAAAGTGTTTACAAGTTTAAAATATTTGAAATGAACTTTTGCTCTATTTACGAGCTGTACAAAAAACGATCATAATTATTTATTCCCGGAAATCAAACGAAATGGAATGTAAGTCCAAATCAAGAACATCAGAGATCTCGAACAACGAAGGAGACCGAATAAAGTTTAGCAAAACAGCCGTTCGTAAACGAAGTCGGGACTTTGCTCATCGGCAATGCCGTATCATAGTCAGGAACCTTCCCTACAAAGTTACTCAGGAGAAGCTTGCAGAGCAATTTGGCAAGTATGGCACTGTTGAAGATATCAACATACTGAAACGCTCAGATGGAAAACTCGTCGGATGTGCATTTTTACAGTATGCTAAAAAGGATCAATCCTGCCAGGCTGTGGAGAATATGAATGGTATAGTTTTGATGGGAAGGAAATTAGAAGTTGGCTATGCTCTACCCAAGGAAGCATACAATAAGATGAAAACAGAAATAGGAATCAAGCAAGAGGAAGTAAAACATGAAAGTGATGTAACTGTTCAAGAGGCGGATGTTAGCGATGAAATTGAATATAAAGAAGAAAAGCCAAACCTAGAATATAAAGAAGAAGATAACTGCCACTCAAACTCTGTAAATGAAGAAACCAAGCTACTGAAATTTAAACGAAAAAATTATCATACAGAAATTGAGGAAGGTCGTACAGTTTTCGTAAAAAATGTACCTTACGATGCAAACGAAAACGCAGTTAAAGATGCATTGAAACATTTTGGAGCCATAGAGAAAGTCTTAATCAACAAAGAACGCATTTCTGGCCATTCTAAAGGCACAGCTTTTGTCATTTTCAATTTGAAAGAGTCGGCCAATATGTGCAAAAAACAAAGTTTTAAAGTGCAAATTAATAGCCAGTTTATCGAAATTGTTGATGCTCTCAAGAAGAAAGAAATTAAAGACAAAGAAAAGCAAGGGAGCGAAAAATCTGGAAAAGATTCGAGAAATCTTTATCTGCTAAAGGAAGGAGTAATCATGGCCGGATCACCGGCAGCGCAAAATGTATCAAAAACGGATATGGCGCAACGGCTTAGATTGGAACAGCGTTGTGCACAGATGTTAAAAAACTTAAATCGTTTTGTTTCACGTGAACGTCTAACAGTGCACAATTTACCAGAAAACTGTACGAGCACCGCTCTGCGCGCAATAGTTCAACAGCATGCTGGGATAAATCCACAGGAATGTCGAGTAATGCGAGAAAATAACCCATCCTTTGGAAATCCCTCGGGAAAGTCACGTGGGTATGGATTCTTGTCGTTCAAAAAACATGAAACCGCATTGGAAGTTTTGCGAAAACTTAATAACAATCCGTTGGTGTTTGGAAAGAGCAACAGACCAATTGTTGCATTTAGTATTGAAGACCGAAAAGTTCACAACATCAAGCAGCAGCGTTTACTGAAGTCGCGACTTAATAATCCCACGTATCAGGAGAAACTGAAAAAAATTCAGTCTAAGAGAAAAGAAAGATTGCAAATGAAAAAACAGCAAAAGAAAACATCTGCTGAACAATTAGCGATCATACCCAACGCAAACGTATACCTAGCCAATAAACCCAGCAAAAGTGGCAACAAAGAAACTGTGAAGAAAGAACGCAAACGATCACTTCTTAAAACTACCGAATCTTTTACTGGTGAGATTTCACGTCAAGGTAAAATTGGCATTCGATCCAATCGGAAAATCAACACGCAAGCAGAAGCGCACATGGAGAGGATAAAGGTTGAAAGAAAGGAAGCTCGTAAGAAACGAATTAAACGGGAGCACGAGCGCAACAGGCAAGTGAAAGCGGCGCGTCGAACCAAACCAAAACAGGTTGTTTCAGCTGAGGTCAAAAGAGAAAATCAATACTTCCAGCAAACTGTAGGAAAATACAAGGACATGATTCACCAAGCAATGGCTAAAAACGAACGCAGCAAATGGTATAATGGATAGTTTTGCCTGTTTATAATCAAATATATATATGTACTGAAATTATTTTGTTTACTCTAAACTGGAACATTGTGAAATAGCCATAAGTGTGTGAGTTCTAAAGGAATCTTTTCTTTAATTTTAAATATTAAAAATGTACATTTTTATAATTATCATAGGATTATCGAAATATGATAGTAAAATTTAAGGACTTTACTTTCTGAACGCTGCATTTTAATTTACTTTTGAATATTATGCCGTGACGGGCATAATATTTGGGCGCCTAATTGTGTGCACGTGCATCGAAGTTAACATACGACAACTGGCTTGATAGACCAGCATCGTACCTCGAAGCTAACTGGGCTGTCAGGGCTATAAATTCAAAAAGGATATAAATTCGGTTTGAGAAACGATTTTTTTATTTCAGAATACAGGGTATAAGAAATAATCAACAATTCAGAATCAATTCACTTTCGCTCGATAAGGCCCCATTTTGCCTTGAGGCAATCCAAAAAGGAATCGCAATCTTCCCGAATGTGACTTGCCGGTATTTTGGCCCACTTACGGCCAATGGCTTGCTTCAGCATCTCGAGGCCGATGTAGACTAGCTCGAACGGCTTCATTGGATTTGCATTTGGTTAATTTGCCACATTGTGCCATTGTTGTCAACATACAGTTTAGCACGTTGTTTTTCAACCATTCATGGTTCACTACGAGGCGGTGCCGAGTCTTACTTATACGTCAATATGTCGCATTTACCTGATGTCGGGCTCAATGAATCCGATTAGAGAACGTCCATCCGCGGTTACAGCGACCCAAACTGTTATTTGTGGCGAGTGCTGCTTCTTAGTGACCATCCGATGACTTAAATTCACGTAACATAATTCGGTCTAGTAAACTCAATCATTTTGAGATTTTACGAATTACGCTCAATTGGGTAGTTGTTCTGTAAATGTATGGGGGTAGCCACCATCACCTCAAGGGTTTCCCATTGTATACAAGTAGAATTACTGCAGAATCGAATTTATCTACCTAGTAACTTTCATGTCAATGCTGTTCGTGAAGGATCAAAAGGGGTTGGGTGGATCTATAAGCAATGTCACTTATATGATTCCACGGGAATATAAAACACTCCTTCCAGCATAGACTTCCGGTTTCTAGATACATAACTTCGCCGTGCAAACTTATCTTCTAAAAATCTAAAATCTAAAAAATGCTCTCCGACCTTATATGACTTGGGCTGGTTATCACATCCCTCATCCAGTCTTCGATTCATTCGATACCCTGATGCTCCTTCCCTTTACGATAATAATGATATATGGGTGGTAGGGACAATATGGGCCATCTAAGCAAAACGCGTCATAAAACATGTAGCGCGTAATCAAAGTTCTAGTAATTGCCATAAACTTACGATTTGATATGTCTTTGATAAATTAACAATGTTAGAATATTGATTAACTATGAACAGCCATCAAATTTGAATGTTTAAAAAATGATACTTTTTGCTTCGTTCAAAAATCATACGGGGCATAATGGGCCACTATACGGGGCAATATGGGCACACCACTTTTGCTCTGTAACCGCTATTTTCGGGTTGATTGTTGCGTGCAATCACGCAGCATTATACTTGACTGTGTTGTGGGAGATAAGAATAATAATAATAATTAATGATGAATAAACATCATGAACAAAAAAAATAATAAAGCGATTCACATCGGTCTCCTCTGACAACACTGTCAATGCAACGTATTATAGTCCAATATGGCAACGGCGCGTCAGCTGCCGAGCGATACTATATAAACGGACGCCACCCGCACGGACCCTCATTCTTGTGACGAACGTTGGAGAAGCAACAGCAGCAGCAGGACGGACATCCACTGGAGCAGCAGCAGCAGGCAGGACAATCAGTGGCAATACTGATATTGCTGTTGCAGTTGAAAACCGTAATAATCGACTCGCGACATTCGCTTTTATTCTTGTTCTGTGTGTCGCAACTACGTCGCACGTGGTGCGCTGTGATCGCACGTTGATGCGCTATACAGCGCACCACGTGCGACGTAGTTGCGACACACAGAACAAGAATGAAACCGAACGTCGCGAGTCGATTATTACAGTTTTCAACTGCAACAGCAATAGCTGGTCCGAAAGTGCCGCAGCAAAAGGTGGCTGATACCCACCAGCGCGGACCTTTCGGCTTACGGCTTAGCAGCAGCAGTGGATGAACGCAAGCCAGTCACTTCGGTTCACGACATGTGTCATTTTAATGTTTATATTACTTTCCAGCGTTTATTGGTTTTGTACATAACCAGGTATGCTCATTATGCCCCTTACAGCTATGCTAATCAAAAATAATTATAATAATGCGATAAAACAAAAAAATATCTCAATTATACACAGCGATTGTTCATATATGGTAATAGTTACCATATATGGAGTGGAGAAGTCCAGAGCACGCAACAAATAGCTATAGAGCTTATTTTGTGGGTTGCAATTCTTATAGTATTTTTACAATCCTGAGTCGGCTAGTTTTTTCTCAATATCTCAGACATATCAACGAATTTGGATGCAGTTTGTGTTAGGATGCTTATTAAGAACATTATCAACAAGTTCATTAATCAAATTAGCGAAATAGATTGTCTAATATGCCCAAACGAACGGTGGCCCATTTTGCCCCGTATGCTCATTATGCCCCTATTACCCCTATGGCAATGTAATAAAATATGTGTTATATGAATATACATTATATGAAGATATATAGACAAAAACAGAACAATCGCACCAGCAGTCCTTCGAATGGAATAGAGTTGCATCATTTGAGTTTACACGAGTGCTTCCATTATTAATTTAATTTTTTCTTCTGGTATCCATGAGCATTATTTAAACTTTCTGTACAGTAGGAGGTGCTTGCTTCATGAGCTAAAATGAAACAAATCATTGAAATAACTTATGTTAAGCTTACCTACTAACAAGGTCGTGTGGCTCAGCCGTCATCCAAACCCGCAGTTTTGAGATCAGGCAGCCGGGAACCACCCATCAACGCACCTCCTAGCTTGGTTACTCAATAGAGCATTACCGGGTAAGGCCACGTGGAGGCGCTTGGTAGGGGCTTGGGATGGCTGGAACTATATTGGACGCTTCCTCATTTGCCTTCCCCATTTCATATCCACGCTCAATTGGGAAGTTGTTCTTGTCAGAAACACGATGTTCGAAAATTGGCAGCTGTCGGTCAAACGAAGCAATTCCTTCACTCTCTCAAATCTAACTTGTTGCTGCTTCGATAAAAGATTATGCACCTTGTTGCAAACTTGTAAGGCTCCTTGACCATGAGCGCGTTTTTCAATATGCGTCGGAGGCTTCGATAGGATATTTTCAGTTCTGCAGTCATTTGGTTGGTACTTCGTCGTGGCTTTCGCTCAAGTCGCATCTTCATTCTTCGAATCATTCCAAGTGACATTACAGTCTTTGGATGGACACCTCCACTGCGTTTTGTGATGCTCCAGAGTATCAACACGTATCGACATGACGAATTTTAATTGTATTATTAACGTCATCAGGTAATATATCACCCCAATGGCAGAATTAACTAACGTATTTATATTTCTCGGTTGTACAGATATAACAATAGATATTAACATAAAACACGAAACCCATTGTGTCTCTCCTCTAGTAATTCCAGACCGATTAGTATGCAACGGCTGGGTAAGTTCTGATCCGTCCATGATCTGAGATGACGTAATAGGAAGCGGATGAATTTTCACTGAACAGCCTCGACACGTTGAATTTTGTTCTGGTAATAAGGAGACCAGACGGCTGACGCGTATTCCAACACAGGTCGTACAATTGAACAATAGAGTTTTCAAGCAGTAGATATCCTTAGTTTTTCGCAAAACGAAATAAAAAGACCAGCTGTGAAGAAGCTTTTGCCACCACGTATGAAATGTGATCCTTGAATGTTAATTTTGCACCGATTTAAACTCCCAAATGCTTAACTGTGGATTCACGCAATAAACGCACACCTGCCAAAGCATTGTCATAGTTGAATAGTGATTTGTTTTCGTCCGAATAAGATTACAGATTCAGCGATAATCGGTTAATTAGACGCTATTTAGCGAAGACTTCCAGCTGTTCCTGCAGAAAAGTCATGCTGTGGTTGCTTTATTGTATGGTGTAGTTTTAAATCGTCAGCGTATGAGAGTTACATGCAATTCAAAATGGAATTAACGTCGTTCATATGCACTTATGTGTCCATGTCCGCCGGTCCGGCAGAACGAAGGGATGAAATCAGATCACTGCTGATGATTACCCGCCTTAGCTTTTACTTGTCGCCAGGACAGAGTCTGGTCTACAACCCGGATGTCGTTGGCTAAACTGCGTCGCCATGAGTCTCTGGGTCTGCCTCTTCTACGCTGTCCTTGTGAATTCCAGTCGAGTGCTTCTCTGCAGACCTCGTTCGCTCCTTTCCTCAAGGTGTGTCCGTCCACTTCCACCTACGTTCATGAATTTCTGTAGCTATCAGCCGTTGATTGAGTTCCTCATTGGATATCCAGTTGCCAGGCCACCAGGCACGAATGATATATCGCAGGCACCGGTTAATGGATACCTGCAGTTTTTGTGTTGTATCCGCTGAGACGCACTACGTTTCGCAGGCATACAGCAGTACGGATTAAACGTTTGAATATAAGTTTCGGGTTTTCGTACGTAGAGTGATCTGGTTTGAGCACCAAATGTTTCGCAGACCTGCAAAGCTACCCCAGATCCGCGTGGCTATATCAGTCTTGGTACCACCATCGGGCGTTGTCTAGCTACCAAGATATTGAAAGGTGTCTACCTGCTCAACTTGTCCCGCTACTGTGAAATTGGTGGAATTGTCAGTGTATACTACCATAGACTTAGTTTTTGCTACATTCACTGTGAGATCTGCTACCTGGGAGCTCTCGGAGAGGTCATCTAACTTGCTCTCGTTCATATACAGCAGGAATAAAAACGGTCCTAGGTGGCTTCCTTGTGGAACTCCAGAACATACTGGAAACGGCGAAGAAATGTGATCACCAATTTTCACAGACATGCTTCGACTACATAGGCATTTAATGCAGCTATACCCCGATAGTTCGAGACTACTCGTTTGCAACCTTTTCTAAAAACAGGAAAAACATGACTGTTTCCAGCAGCTTGGAAAAATGCCAGTAGCGTGATACAGGCGATCATTGAGTTGCTTATAGTATTTGTTTCTACGTATCTTATTATCGCGGCACCAGTGCGGTAATTACCGTGAAAGCTGCATGTTTCATTGTTTTAAGGTGCTTGAGATTAGTGTTTGCTCAGGCTGGTTTAGGAGGTACGCTTAGACTGCGCCTATTCAAAAATGCGCTCATGGTCAAGGAGCCTTACAAGTTTGCAACAGGGTGCATAATCTTTTATCGAAACTAGCCTAGCATCATTAAATAATCGCGGAGAGCTTCCTCCCAATCAACGCGGGCCAGAAAATCGTTCATATCGTTGAAATTGGTCTTACTTACTTACTTTATAGGCCTAACGTCTTACGACAAGGCCTGCGAAGTATAATTTCTCCATATATTTCGGTCCATGGCAGCTGGCCCCCAGTTCCGCGGGCACCCAGTGCTCGTCAGATCTCGCTCCACCTGGTCTTGCCACCTCGCTCGCTGTGCCCCTCTTCGAAAGGCTATCCTTGATATTGGTCTTACTGAAGTAATATGAGAAGCTTTCGGAAGTATCCCGGAAGCGTTGCTGTGGCCTGATCTTTAATTGCATTAGTAAGGGAGAATGATGCCTGAGCCTTACGAGTGATACCGGGGCTTCTGTAACCGTACTGTCTACGCACAACTCGTCGCTAACGAAGCACAGATCTGATAATTCTCGTTTTCAATTTCATTCATCTGCCTAAGTCCAGCGGTGCTATATGTAGGGGTAATAGGGGCATAATGAGCATACGGGGGGAAATGGGCCACCGTTCGTTTGGGCATATTAGAGAATCTATTTCGCTAATTTGATTAATGAACTTGTTGATAATGTTCTTAATAAGCATCATAACACAAACTGCATCCAAATTCGTTGACATGTCTGAGATATTGAGAAAAAACTAGCCGACTCAGGATTGTAAAAATACTATAAGAATTGCAACCCACAAAATAAGCTCTATAGCTATTTGTTGCGTGCTCTGGACTTCTCCACTCCATATATGGTAACTATTACCATATATGAACAATCGCTTTGTATAATTGAGATATTTTTTTGTTTTATCGCATTATAATTATTTTTGATTAGCATAGCTGTAAGGGGCATAATGAGCATACCTGGCAATGTATTTGTACATAACCAATAAACCCTGGAAAGTAATATAAACATTAAAATGACACAGTCAAGTATAATGCTGCGTGATTGCACGCAACAATCAACCCGAAAATAGCGGTTACAGAGCAAAAGTGGTGCCTTTCATCTATCTGCCACTTGAACCGCCATGTTGCCTATGTTGTTCAACTGAAAAAAAAAATCGGTAAATAAAAACAATCATAAAACAACCACTAAATGAAATGAAAATAGTCACCATTTCTCTTTTATTTGTATTGACATAATCTTTTATGTTATTTTCTAGTAAAAACTGGCTAAAATGGTAACTTCAACTAAAGTGCCCATATTGCCCCGTATGATTTTTGAACGAAGCAAAAAGTATCATTTTTGAAACATTCAAATTTGATGGCTGTTCATAGTTAATCAATATTCTAACATTGTTAATTTATCAAAGACATATCAAATCGTAAGTTTATGGCAATTACTAGAATTTTGATTACGCGCTACATGTTTTATGACGCGTTTTGCTTAGGTGGCCCATATTGCCCCTACCACCTCTATCAAGTAGTTTTCTCGGGGCTTGGCCGATGGAAGATCGAGAGTCCGAAGGGCAATCGGGAATAGAGAACCGTGGGAATTACGCTGCCAAGAGATCGCGCTAAAGTTGAAATGACTCAAAACAATTTTATCTCTACGTTTCAATTGCGACAGAACCCAGTTGATTGTTTCAAGATGGTTCTCTATCAGGTTTTCCTCGTTAACTTATAGCGTTTTTGTTTTTTAACCTGGATTAGTTCCAACCCCACCACTGCAAAAATAAACATTTTCGGGAGGATAAACTAACGTTTTCGGGTTGTCCATGTATTACTAAAAGCGGGGTTAAAACTGTGAAAAAACTCAGAGCGAACCCGCCGTCTAAAAAGTTCAAATCAGGGCGAAACCAAGTTCAACCTGACTGAGAAACAAATGTATTGACAGCCGTTCGATTGGAACTAGGGCGAACCTAGGTTGGATCTAAGCAAAAACAAAAACGCTATTACAAACGATATTTATTTACATTGAGATGTTTGAGCTCACCAACAATCGCCGATTGTGATTTTTCAGCTATATGTAAAAAAGGTCATGCTATTACAGGGTGTCGATTATCCAGCGAAAATAAAATTCCCTGACTTTTCCAGGTTTTTCCAGGTGTATTTCTAAAAATTCCAGACGCAAAATATCTCCTTAATTTCACTTATCAAAGTGTTTATTTGGCTAAATTGGTTGTTTACTCTTGAATTATCATTTCCTAATGAATTTAATTTTCCTTTTTATTTCAAATTCATCTTTTTATGCAAAATTTCTAAGTGCAAAATTAAAATTGATTCGAACTTAATTAAGGCACATCGGAATTAAAGAATCAAGCTTAATAAAAATTGCAAGATGTCCTTTCGGAAAAAAATGAAATAGTCTGCTGGTTTATCAAAGGGTTGTGGGATGAGCCGTTTTGCCTGTTAGATCACATGTAACGAATGGGTATAAATCCGCTTCAAACATTTAACTATGCAAAACAATAAACTTAAAAGTTGGTCTTTAGTTTAGAACATAATCAGAAGACATTTTCGAACACAAAGTCCGATTTGTCTGAGCAGCTATTTCGTTTTGTTATCAAAATTTGAGGAAATAATTGTTCCTCAGGAATATAAAAAATTTTGAGCCCAAATGCCTCAACGAGCATCGCAGCATCGTTATATTATTTAGAACCTGACCTGTTTTTATTCGACCTAGTTGTAGCCAGCTTTTGATATTCAGGAACACTTCGGGTTTGCGACTCTATTGACCCTTTGCTCGAAGTCGAATTTCGAAGATATGACTAAATTGTTAGACTAAATCAGAATTTTGAAGCTGAGGGTCTTTCATTAGAATACGCATTCGTAGGGTTTCACTGGTGATCGATATGAGAATTAAAATGAAAGTCCGGGTTCCGGCTCGTTCAGGTTGAACATCGTAATAAATTTTCAAAGGCTTATCTAGGTTCAGTTTGATTAGTCCTCGTTCCAGTTACAGTCCGATCTCGGTCCGGAAGTCTGGAATTATCTGGAGGCACAATTTGCTGGTATGGCCTTTTTATGCCACTTTCCGTACAAAATAAGAAATTTTCTATTCACAATTTGTGATCTAAACATCCAATTAATATCAAAGAATCCAAAAGATATTGGTAATGATCGATTAGATTGTGAGCACTTTCCTTTGAAACCTGAATCGATCAAATCGGTTTAACCGTTGTTGAGGTTTAAAGCAGGTCAGTCGCACATTCATGCATTTCGAAATTTCGAAACTCGGGAATTTATACACAGCAGATGGTTGCACGTGAGTAAAAATAACGTGTCGTATTCTAATTGATTAAGGCATACGCGAAAGCCTTGAATGAAAAGGTGCCAGATATTTGAAGTAAATGTTATTCTTGCGAAGTCTTAACTTTTCCGGTATATTTTCTTCCCATGTCAAAAATCCCTGACTTCAAATGAAATTCCCTGACATTCCCTGACTTTTCCAGGTTGAAACGAATTTCCCTGACATTTCCAGGTTTTCCCTGATTTTCCAGGTAATCGACACCCTGTATTACGTTCAAATCCAATCGCTTATTGCTTTTTGTGCATTCACTTTTGACAAAATGCTTCTGTAAAAAAATACTGCCATTTAGTGCAAGCTGCAACAATAGTCTGAATTAGGTTACACTTTATTATTATTTTATATTATTATTTGAATGATAAACTTTGAAAACAATAGAGAGAAAACAAGAAAACAAAAGAGAAGAATTTTAGCCAAAATGCTGATTAATCATTTTTAGGTAAATAATATCACATGAAATATATACATCCCTACTCTGTATTTCGAGCGGATCTTTATTTCGTTCGACTTGTATCAAACGAGTTGTTTTGCCCATTTGATTTTGCTGACGGAATGAAGAATTTTGTAATTGTGTACAATGACCCATCTTCAAAGGTTTTCTAATATTTTAAATTTGATTTCCACAGCGATATGTGACAATCATTAATCATTATTTGGTTCTGTCATCAATTTGGTACCAATGGTATTAATTTAACTGTTATGTAAAACTTTCTCCATTTTATTGCATATTTAATCAATTCATTTGAACAGTAAAAAGCATATCCTACAAAAACACGCGATTGTTTTAAATTTTATAGCAAAAAATGGCAGGTAAAGTAAACGTACACAACAAGCAACTGTTCGAAACTAGATTTTTTCTTATATTATCCATTGATATTGCCTAGATACCTTATCATGAAAAAAAGAAAAAATTTTAACCGATGTTTAGAGTTGGCGTGAACTAAAATTTTCACCGGCACTTCAAAAGTATCACTTCTATCCTTGACGACTTTTTTTCCTTTTTGCGCATTGTTTTACTTTTGCAAAATATGACATGAAAACCTAATTTTGTTTCATAAGAGAAACTAAATTTATCTATCGCACATTTGCGGGCTGTCAGTCAGACCATTAGGCTCTCCCCGAAAATTCTTAAAAAAGAAATCTTTTATTCCTGAAGTGCTTACATGCAGCAATATTTCATTCCCTGCCGAACGCTATGTCGATATATACTTCCACTATTTATATTCTAAAATGAATACAATTATCCTTATCGCATATTACAATTTGTGTCCCATAAAATAGTTATGAACAGCGCGCACCGCACACTCACTCGCAATCGCTCTTGACTTTTCTTTGATATTGTAATCGACTTAACCGCCACAAAACTAGTTGTCACTATTAAGGTCGATCCATTCAGGGTAGCGGTAGTTCCGGCAGTTTGATGTCCGACCACTTGTCAAACCGAAAATCAATTGATGGACCGCTTGCGTTGCTGGTGAGTACCAATGGAAAGCGACTTCCTTCTAGTGGTAATAGTAGAAGATCGCGTGGTGTTGCTTCTATTGGTGGCCACAGGACAGATGCTGACCGTGGATGATCTTCTGGTGGAGTGTATGGAAGGACAAGTTTGAGAGGAATGGTTGTGGGGTGATTGGTTTGTATCTTTGCTGGCAGTGTTGTTGACGGATGAAGAATTAGAATGAAGTGCAGCACTGGCACTTCTGCGGCGGGATAGTGAAATGGCTGTAATATGAACGATGAATCGTAAACACGTGAAAAACATCGAGATGAATGCATGGTGGATGAGCGTGAAGCGGTGTCTATATGTCAATAGAGCTACGCACAACATCGACTCAACAAACCGAACACTTACCAGTTTTGTCCGGGACCACATGTTGAGCAGCGCCAGTATTTTTGGCGGGTGTGATTGTAGGTTTTACTTTCTTTTCGCCACCTGAACCACCGGAGCTACTCTTATGTGATGGAGTCGATGGAACTCCACTAGCGCCTGCGCTAGTTTTGTCCGTAGATTTCTCGGTCTTTGGCTGAGACTGCTTATGCACTGTTACGTCGTTCCAATATTTCATTTGATCCACACGAGTTGCAGCCACCTGCTTCTGCAGATCTGGACTTTCAAACAACAGTTTCTATAAGAAAGATCCTTATGATAAACACATATAGTTGGATTGAAGTATAAATAATGATAAATTAGAAAGTAAATTGTAGTATGCTTTATGTTACGTTACGTTACGTAATATGTTTATGCACTCTCTTCCGTTTCGCTCATGGTTCGTTACTCATATTTCCGTTAGTTTGGGCGCACTACCTAACTCATCAAACTATAGTACGCGCCAAAAGTGTTATGTGTGCGTGTGTGTATGTGTATGTGTATGTGTATGTGTATGTGTGTGTGTGTGTGTGTGTGTGTGTGTGTGTGTGTGTGTGTGTGTGTGTGTGTGTGTGTGTGTGTGTGTGTGTGTGTGTGTGTGTGTGTGTGTGTGTGTGTGTGTGTGTGTGTGTGTGTGTGTGTGTGTGTGTGTGTGTGTGTGTGTGTGTGTGTGTGTGTGTGTGTGTGTGTGTGTGTGTGTGTGTGTGTGTGTGTGTGTGTGTGTGTGTGTGTGTGTGTGTGTGTGTGTGTGTGTGTGTGTGTGTGTGTGTGTGTGTGTGTGTGTGTGTGTGTGTGTGTGTGTGTGTGTGTGTGTGTGTGTGTGTGTGTGTGTGTGTGTGTGTGTGTGTGTGTGTGTGTGTGTGTGTGTGTGTGTGTGTGTGTGTGTGTGTGTGTGTGTGTGTGTGTGTGTGTGTGTGTGTGTGTGTGTGTGTGTGTGTGTGTGTGTGTGTGTGTGTGTGTGTGTGTGTGTGTGTGTGTGTGTGTGTGTGTGTGTGTGTGTGTGTGTGTGTGTGTGTGTGTGTGTGTGTGTGTGTGTGTGTGTGTGTGTGTGTGTGTGTGTGTGTGTGTGTGTGTGTGTGTGTGTGTGTGTGTGTAGGAAAGCGAGGTAAGCGCATTGTCCTAAGACAAAGTCTGTTGAACAAAGTTTTCATGTAACTCGGTTGAGGGCTACCGCTCTCCAATTCCTCGGACACCGAGTACTCTCCGCCAGATCTCGCTCCACCTGGTCTAACCATCTAGCTCGCTGCGCACCTGGTCGTCTTGTTCCTACCGGAATTGAGGCGAACACCATCTTTGCAGGGTAGTTGTCCGGCATTCTTGCAACATGCCCTGCCCATAGTATCCGTCCAGCTTTAGCCACCTTCTGGATACTGGGTTCGCCATAGAGCTGTGCCAGTTCTTGGTTCATCCTCCGCCTCCATACTCCGTTCTCCTGTACGCCGCCAAAGATCGTTCTTAGCACTCGTCGTTCGAAAGCTCCGGGCACTCGGAGGTCCTCCTCGAGTATTGTCCATGTTTCATAAGCGTCTTGTACAGGGTGCACTTTGTACGGGGACTTAGTCTACTCGACCGCAATTGCTTGTGAAGCCCATAGTAAGCACGACTTCCGCTGATAATACGCCTCCGAATCTCACGGCTGGTATCATTGTCCGCTGTTACCAATGAGTCAAGGTAGACAAATTCATTGACTACCTCAAACTCATCGCCGTCGATCAAAATACTACTGCCCAAGCGGTGTCGTTCGGGCTCGGTTCCACTGGCCAGCATGTACATTGTTTTAGACGTATTTACCTTTAACCTAATCTTTTTTGCTTCGTTTTAGTCTGGTGTACTGTTCAGCCACCGCCACAGAAGTCCTGCCGATAATATCCATGTCATCGGCAAAGCAGACGAATTAACTAAATTTGTTAAATATCGTGTCCTGCGTGTTGATATCCGCTCGGTTCATAACGCCTTGTAGCGCTATGTTGAACAGCAAGCTTGGAAGACCATCACCTTGACGAAGCCCTCTGTGTGATTCGAATGAACTTGACAATCCACCCGAAATCCGAACACAGCACTGTGTACCATCCATCGTAGATTTAATCAGTTTGGTGAGCTTCCTGGAGAAGCTGTTCTCGTCCATGATTCCATAGTTCTTTCCGGTCGATGGTATCATATGCGGCTTTAAAGTCAACAAACAAATGATAGTACATGATAGGACATGAAAGATTATTCCGTATTGTACGATTGTTGGAGGCAGACGCTATAAAATTCAGTTTGCAAGTGTTTTCCGTCCTCCATAATGTTTCATCTTTCATAGTATTAAATTTCCACTACCACAACTTCAGAAGTGGGACAACACGCCAATTATTAGTGCAATTACAAATCGTATGGAAAATCGAACTTTCGTCATTGGTCGATTGTGCGGCATTTGCTGTCGATTTACGGACGCCGATTTACGGAGGCATCTGACAACGGCGACGATTCAGGGCGGAGCACCCGTAACGAGTAGCAGTTAGATGCCGAACTATGTTGGAATTCCGGATTATAATGACGCTTCGGGGCGGAGGACCCCCGACGAGCACCAGTTAGATGCCGAAATTAATAGGAAAACGATTGCTAGTTTAGGTCATGGATTGGTTGGAAGAAAACCAAATCAAATTTCCGTCATCGACAACAGTGAGGCTTTTACGACTACTCTGCGAAAACTACAGTGGAACACCGGATTGTGACGACGCTTCGGAGCGTAGCTCCTTCAACCAAAAGATGTTACGAGGAGGATGATAGTCAATTTACGTCGAAAATCGAAAGATACGAAACAGAACGCATATCCGCCATCTTCAGATATTTTACACATTAGTAGTTTGGCGACTCGGTATTCCGACGCGTTAGTTTTGTGTATATTCAATTAGAGTTTTCCGGACATTCCGTTTCCGTTTAAGCTTGTTCCTGATTCCGATATTCAATTAAGTTTCGTTTCTGTACGACCAAATTTTATTCCGAAGGGAGACAGTTTACCCATTCCGATCAGTTTTGACTGTTTTCTGCTCCGGGTTTGTTTTATGTTGACTTAGGTTATGATTACAATTTTATATAAATCCAATAACACTTAATGTTAATGATCACAGTAAATGTTGATCCGGAATCGATAGGAAACTATTAGGCGATCTTTTCCGCGTATCCGATAGTAATGAGTACGAATTTTTCCGTGATTCCGCTTGTAATCCATATTTATAAACATCTATACTCAGTAGAAGTTAGTTGATCGAGACGATCAAAGGTCGGGAATGGCCGAGTTACGTTACGTTATGTAATATGTTTATGCACCCTATTCCGTTTCGCTCATGTTCCGTTACGCATAAATATTTCCGTTATTTTGGGCGCACTGCCTAACTTATCAAACTAGTACGCGCATGGCGATGGTGTGCCTGTTAAACTCCATATATTTGATTGGCACGGAGATCAGCAGAAACAGGATAAAAATTGGGAACGATGGTCAAGGTGTGGAGCCACCAACACAGTAGGAGGTTATGAAAGTAATCAGTGAGCTGATATATGGATGTTTCGGTGGCGACTCAAGAAGCTATGGAAGAAATTGCATGGAACATCTGAACCGGTTCGAAGTAAAAGAATAATCGTATCTGTCGAATCGTCTTATTACTGTGACTATCGTTAGGTTCACCTCACCGGCTTGCACCGCTTTTCCGGAGTCTCACAAGGTAGCCATCTCGGACCGTTGGTTTTGCTTATTTATTTCAACGACGTCAACTTAATGCTTGTGTTTGCCGACGACTTGAGACTGTTCTCGAAAGTCAACGATTCATCGTACACTCTCGGACTCCAGGAGCAATTGTTGATATTCGCTGGATGGTGCAAACAATCGCTTTTGGTACTAAGCCCCTACATTTAATGTGAAGTGATTAGGGGAGACCAGGTAGACTTGATCCCTTGGGACACTTGATCCATTCATTGTTTCTCAGTAAATACAATGTTGTTTTTATGTAGAAAAAAACAAAGTTGTACATTTCATTCAACTAACAAAATTGCAAAACGAAAATGTAATAAATTTTTACATTGCAAGGAAAATATAATATAATAAGATTTGCAACGGAATAATTCTCTATACTTATTTTTTTAGTGAAGTTCAACTTTTTGGCTACGGAAAACTGCCTTGAAATTTTTGTATTACTTTTCAAACAAAAAATTAGCTAAACATGTTTATTCATTGATGCTGTATACATTTTACAATAAAACTTGTGTATATTTTACAAAATTAATTTTCAGTAAAACTTACTACGACAGGTACACTTGATCCACATAATTTCAGTGACACTTGATCCTTTTGTTAGGTAGTGAAGAGCTTGGAGGCCGTTATGTCGTAAATAATAAAATGAACAATTTTCCATGTCGTAAACATTCATTATGTAAAAATCACGAATAGTCTGGAAATCCGGTCAGAACGACCGCAAAAATGTTCAATTTGATTGTAATGACACTTAAGCGATATGTGAGAAAGCGAAAAAATGCTTCTGAAAAGATCATTTACCAACCGGACTACGGAGGAGCAACCTGTGCATTTTCCAAGGATGAAGAAAGACTGCTCGGACAAAGAATTCATCTGCACAAAACAGCTCATCTTCTTTGAAGAATTCTATTAATCAGGTACCAAAATCGATGATTCCAAACAATACAATTATCAAAACACCTGTAAATATAAAACTATTACCAAAGGAATCACCACGTAAAAACATGCGAAGAGTATGAAAACGAGGAGATACACATCCTTACAGATGCACCAACGAAATAGAAGCTGGAGGCTGCTCTGATTATTAAACAGGAAAAATATAATGCTTCAAAAATTAAAACCCAACGAAAAAGTTCTCGTCTCAAATTATAAAAGATGTCCAAAGCTATACTTTTACAGATCGATGCACTTAACGATTTCTAAATACTTTTTATACTTTTGAATTAAACTGTTATACACTAAATAATGATACTATATGAACTAGGCCTATTTTAATAAAACTTCCAAATGAAAGTTGAGCTTTAAAAATATATATTTCCAGTGGATCAATTGTGCCTAAACAGGGGATCAAGTCTCCCGCATATTTTGAATATGTACAATTTTCTGTACTTTTCAAAATATCTCATATCTTTTGTTTAGCGCTACGTATCACTAACTGATAAATTGTAGGTAGTAAGCTGTACTGTAAACTGCCGAAAAATTGAAAACCCAGGCTTTTTTTCTAGTAGACTTTTGAGAAATATACAAAAAACAAAATGGGGATCAAGTCTCCCTTGTTTCCCCTACGTTCTCGAGAAAGCTGAATCCTGTATTACTCGATTACCGATTATCAAGCGTACCTTTACGCCGTGTAGATAGCGTCAAAGATCTTGGGATACTGCTGAACTCTAAATTGACTTCCAAACAGTATGTTTCATTCGTTGTCGACAAGGCCTGCAGGAACGTGGGATTTATTATGCGTATCGCCAAAAACTTCAATGATATTTGTTTGAAATCACTTATCTGTGCGTTGGTTCGCTCCAACCTCGAGTATTGCACACCAGTATGGAGCCGGTGCCAGCCGAATAGAGTCCGTGTAACGGATTCTAAAACTTAATGCTACTTACTATCTAAATACCAAATGTCGAACAAAATAAAAATTCTATATATACACAGAAAATGTCTGTCGTTCAAAGCTTGAACTAGCCAACGAAACATATTATCTCTTTGCGAATGGGTACCCTGAATAATTCATAAAACAATAATTTACCTGTAGTTTCCTAATCGCCTTTTGCATGACTTCGGGTGAAACTAGCCCAAAATCGAACATCGAAGACATATGCAGCACAAAATTGCGATAGAGATTTTTTCTCAAGAGTTCCCGTCCGCGACACTCAATGAACATCTCCAGGGCAATGGGAATTTGACAGTCGCCAACGTAACCGAACTTCATGACGTGCAAATTCCACATTTTCATCAGCTCCTTTTCGCCCTCGTTCACATCCGTGAACTCATCGATCATCTGCATAGTTTTATGTTGCAACCAAAGTGGATCACTTTCTCCTTCCGAATCAATATCTAACTCCTTGGGATGAACTGGCAGACATGTCATCGTATGATGGTACATCCTGTAAAGCAAATATGCGATATCAAAACTAAAGGTGTCAATCTAAAATAGGTTTTTCTCTTTCACCTGTTATGACCAGTGATAAATGGTCGTTGGTTGTCGAATTCATTTTCGTCACACTCGATAAACTCGATCAGGCTGTGCTTCTGGCGTCGTGGTCTGCACACGAGAAGATTCGTGACAACAGTTCTTCGTACAGGACCACGACGTGAGAAAGCACTCACCGTATCTAACAAATCATGCGGTGAACCATTATATGAACCATCATATAACTCGTTGATCGAAACGTCGATCCGCGCTCCGTTTGGTATTGGGATATAAGTAAATATAAACCGTGCATGACAAAGCTTAAGATGCTTAAGTAGTGGATATAGTGAGCTACAATTTAGACTGCACCAAGGACAGTGGAAATCCAACTTTGTTTCTGTCTGCTGGCGGGAGTTGTTATTATACACGAACTGGTAAATGATATGATCGATCTTAGGCTCATCAGCGTACCGTTTCAACTCAGTTGAAGAGCCATTTGATTTGGTGCTTATATTCAAAGCTCCCGTATTCACAAAAGCACTAGAACTGCCATCTAGCTTTGAAGCAGTATTAGAAAGACCATTCGCGGCAGCTGGAGTCAAAATGCTGTTGTTATTGATATTGAGGTTCTTCTTAAATGAGTTGGACAGAGTTTCAGGTTTATAGTTTTCCTTATCGTTACTTTCATTGTTGTTCAGATTAATAGCAATAGGCATTGGTCTGTCAACAAAACCTGGAAGAGCCTCTTTAGTCCATTGCAAGCGGAACTTCAAACTTGGTGACTTACTAAACAGTAATACGGTGTTCTGATCATCTAGCCCCTTGTGTTGTTGTTTGTAGATATCCAAGATGTCTATATTGTTACGATCACCATTTATTGATTGAATAGTTTCCCAGGTAGAATTTTTCTTCGGTGAATTGTACTTTTGTAATTGCTGCTGATGCGGTAATATTTCTTGTACATTGAGTTCGTAATCTCCATCCTTTAACAAGCACCTGCCATACTTATCAAATATTATCAGTTCAGTGCTATATAATTTAGTTATTCCGCTAATTTTTTGTCTCTTGGCTGCAGGCTCATCGTCGCTTCCAGCGTTTTCATACCCATCGGTGGCGTTCGCAATAGCGCAATATCCGTTACCTCCATTGGTGTGCATGTGCACCCGAAAGAGCAGTAGGAAGGAAAGTTGCGGTCCAGTTACTTGGTTTACTCCTACTGAACTAAATGATTCTGTGGCTATGCTAATCGTTGGTACTTTTTCTTCCGACGGGCGTTCCATAGGGTTCAAGATAACGTCTGATTTACCAACGGCGACTTGCATCAATGCAGACGAAATGTCCTTGCGTTTATTATGTGAGATCTTCAACAGAACCGTTTCAACCTGTACTGTTTTTGTATTCTCAACATCGGACTTTTTAACGATGCCATCCATTAGATCGTCATCTTGTGTTTTGTCGAAAAATCCCAAAAACAGAAGTGTCAAATACTCGCCGGTCAAAGATATTCCATTTGCTTTATCGTTGCGGATTTTGTTCATCTTCTGCGCCAACATAATGTCGATTTTGAACGTATTACGCGTTTTGTGCGAACGTGACATCCGGTGGCGCATGTAGGACAAGTTTCGATTTAAAAAAATAGGCTGCAATAAAAATGTTTAGATTAATGATATATGCACGTGCGAAAGAACTCAATCAACTCACCGATATCATGTTGCGCGTTCGTAAGTAACGATAAATCTGGGTAGGTTCTGGAAGAAATAAAAAAGAACTTGTGAGGTCCGCTGTATGGAAATCTATACCCACAAAAATGGATTTGTGTCTGTCGGTATGTTCCTTATAGAATCAAAAACTACTAAACCGATCGGTGTGAAAATTGGGGCCGGGAAAGATTCTTATGATAGTTAGAGAGCCCTCCAGCCCTTTAAGGGGGGGGGGGGGACACATTGTATTCCCATACAAATGAAACACAAATTTCTGCATAACTAGAGAACTAATCATGCAATTGGAACCCAATTTGACATGTGAGGGATTTTGGAGTCTTGAATTTATTAAGATTAAGATTTTTTTCTATGGTGAATTGAGACCCCTCCCCTCTTTAGAAAGGGAATTATGACCTCTTCCCCTTTTAAGAGAGGCTCCCATATAAATGAAATACAAATTTCCTCTTATCTCGAGAAATTATCAAGCAAATGAAACCAAATTTGGCATGTGGGGGATTTTGGAGTCTTGAATTTATTTTATGATGGTTAGTGAGAGATCTACCCCTGTGGTAGGGGGATAAGGACTCCCATACAAATAAAACAGAAATTTTTGCGTAACTCAAAAACTAATCGAACTCGAAAAATTCGACTCTTCAATAAAACGTTAGTCAAAAGTTTTCCGTAAAATGATACATTCCGCTTAAGCTTTTTCGCGAAATGGTGTTCGGCAAAATGTTTTACAATCACGGCGAATATTGCTATCCGCTCTCTGGCTAAGCAATGAGGGGAGTTGTTTTCTACTTTACTGTGAGCAAAAATTGCAAATCTGTATATTAAACTACCCATCCCAGGTAACCAATAAGCATTAACATAAGCAGCAAATCAGCATACCTGGCATTTTATTCTGCATGTTGTTGTATGTTAGCTTTCTGACTGCATAGATGTTGTAAATTGGCATTTAACATTCTATTCAAATTCTTCGTGTCGGTGCAAATTAGCATTGTCAGCACCATACGAAGGTCAGCAGTAAAGTCGCTGTATATTTTGCAAAAATAGCATTTGAGGCGACTTAAATGCTTATTGGCTTGCATTTGAATAGCATTGGTGATGCTTATTGGTTACCTGGGATGCTTTTGTAGTATGATTTAGGTTACGTTACGTTATGTAATATGTTTATGCACCCTATACGTCCTAGACCGTGTGGCATCAAATCGACGTAACGAATAGTTTGACGAGGAATGCCAGCAGATATTGGCTGAGAAGAACGCAGCACGGGTACAAATGTTGCGTAGAGCCACCCATCAGAATGTGGAGCGATACAAACAGAAGCGGAGGCAACAAACCCGACTCTTCAAGGAGAAGAAGCGCTACCAAGAGGAGAAGGAGTGGGATGAACTCGAACAGCTGTACCGCTTTCACGACACATGGAAGTTCTATCAGAGACTCAACGGATCTCGCAAAGGCTTTGTGCCGCGGGCCGAAATGTGCAGAGATAAAGATGGAGGTATCTGACGACCGTGCGGTGATCGAAAGGTGGAAGCAGCACTACGATGAACACCTGAATGGCGTGCAGGCGGAAGACCATGAGGAGAAGCGGAGGCAGCGACCACATTGGTGTAGCAAGCAACAAAGATTTGCCACCCCCATTGATAAGGGAAGTTAAAGAATGCATCTAGCGGCTGAAGTACAACAAAGCAGAGGGAAAGGATGGCATTAGAGCGGAACTTAATAAGATGGGCCCGGACAGATTGGCCGGCTGTCTGCACCAACTGATTGTCATGATTTGGGATACGGAACGACTACCGGAGGAGTGGAAAGACGGGGTTATCTGCCCTAACTACAAGAAAGGTGATAAGCTGGATTGTGAGAACTACCGAGCAATCACTATCCTGAATGCCGCCAACAAAGTGCTGTCCCAAGTATTCTTTCACCGACTATCGCCAACAGTCAATAGATTTGTGGGAAGTTACCAGGCCGGCTTCATGGAGGGTCGGTCTACAACGGACCAAATCTTCACCCTGCGATAGATCCTCCAGAAATGCCGCGAATTCCGAGTCCTCACGCACCACCTGTTCATCGATTTCAAAGCCGCATATGATAGCGTAACCGACAAGAGCTATGGAAATTTTGGACGAAAACGGCTTTCCGGGTAAGCTTACTAGACTTATCATGGCTGCGATGGATGGGATCCAGTGCTGTGTGAGAATCTCGGGTGGATTGTCGGACACATTCGAAACTCGCAGGGGACTTCGACAAGGAGATGGTCTTTCCTGCCTGCTATTCAACATTGCGCTTGAAGGTGTTATAAGACGAGCGGCGATTGAAATGCGGGCACCATTTTCAATTTATCTGCTTTGCTGACGACGTGGATGCTGTCGGCAGAACATTTGAGGCGGTGGAAGATCAGTACACCAGACTAAAACGCGAAGCAGAAAAGATTGGATTGAAGATAAATACGTCTAAAACGAAGTATATGCTGGCGGGCGCGACCCAGTGCGACAGGGCCCGCTTGGGCAGTACCGTGGTACTCGACGGGGATGAGTTCGAGGTAGTCGACGAATTCGTATACCTTGGCTCACTGGCAACCGAGGACAACAATACCAGCCGTGAGATTAAAAAACGTATTATCAGTGGAAGTCAGGCCTACTACGGACTCCACAAACACTTGCGGTCGAACAATTTGAGCCCCCGTACAAAGTGCATACTGTACAAAACGCTAATTAGACCGGTTGTCTTCTACGGGCACGAAACGTGGACACTGCTAGAAGAGGACCTACGAGCACTCGGATTTTTCGAACGGCGGGTGCTAAGAACCATCTTTGGCGGAGTGCAAGAGAACGGTGTATGGAGGCGGAGATTGAACCACGAGCTCGCGCGCCTCTACGGCGAACCAAGTATTCAGAAATTGGTTGAAGCTAGACGGATACGTTGGGCAGGACACGTTGCTAGAATGCCGAACAACTATCCTGCAGAAATGGTTTTCGCATCAAATCCGGTAAGAACAAGACGAAGAGGGGCACAGCGAGCGGGGTGGCAAGACCAGGTGGACCGAGATCTGACGAGCACTGGGTGCCCGCGAAATTGGAGACCAGCTGCCATGGACCAAAATAGATGGAGGAATTATACTGCGCAGGCCTTGTCGTAAGACCTTAGGCCAATTAAGTAAGTAATATCGCTCATTCCGTAGCGATATTAGCAAAAATAAATGCAGCCAGGATACAGCAAACACCCGGGTGATATCACAATAGATTAACTGTACTGTACTGGTAGCAGTGATGAGCTCACACAAAAAATATATAAAAGATTGCAAGCCCATAAAAGCAGCATGTAACAGGAAGGATAATATTCCAGCATTTCCAAATCGCGATTCAGGAAGCCAAGAAAGATGTAATCATGGATATGCAGTTATCGGTCTTTTTCGAGCCAGCAATCTTGGTTTCACAATATACAATAAATAAATTCCAACCAAGGCTATATCTCGAACACATGCCGAGTGCCGAATGTTCGGCTGTTGAGATTTCGGCAAAATTTTACCGAATTCGGTGCTTTTCTAAGTGTGCAGTGTGAGGTAAACTGAGCTAAATTACTAGATATCGATTTACCTGAAAAGAAGCCATGTTGATTGATGGATAGATAAGATTTAGCTACATATAACATAATTTTCCCTATTAATATTACGAATAGCTTGCAGGTAGCGCACAGAGAACTTATACCTCGGTAACTTGCAATGTCCTTTTTAAAGGCCGGAAACAGTACAGATTTCTTCCAATATGCCAAGAACACAGCTTGTGATAATGATTTATTGAAAATTATTCTTAACGGGAAGCAGAAAGGCAATCGCGCTTTTATTTAATACTATTTTGGGAATTCTGTCAAGTCCATATGTGAGGCTGATGACTTTTTTTTTCCATGTTGGGTATTTTTATCACTGCGACCATTTGTTTGATCTATTGTGATATATCCCCCATTTTACTATAGCTATGTTGTCAAGATGACGCACCACTATTAGAAGCGACCGTCATTATTTGACTAATAGCATTTGTCCAGTCCGGTGATACATTTCGGATAAAGTGCACTACCGTACTGGGAATTGTTCTCCAAATATCAAAGGGTTCTAACAGCCCTCTGTCGAAGAACCTTAATCTTTTATTAAAAATTGCCGGACATCGGCATAACAGGTGTTCCGAGTCTTCCTTTTCTATGCCACAGAAGCGACATATATCATCTTGAAGTTTTCCCATTTGCTTCAGATGATAGCGGCTCGGACAATGTCCTGTTATTAGACCAGTATAGATGCTTAGATCTTTCTTTGAAAGCTCCAGTATTTTGCGAGTCATAGAAATGTTTGGAGAGATAAATCGTTTCGACTGCCTAGCATTGAAGGTGTTATTCCAATTTGATTCCACTTTCCTACATTCCCATGCCTTCAGCTCCATTTTTAAAACAGAAGCAGATAGGCCGCAAAAGGGCTCAGGTCCTATAAATTGATGAGAAGATCCGAATCTTGCAAGCGCATCAGCCCTTTCATTTCCATCAATTCCACAGTGACCTGGGACCCAATATAAGTTGACTTGGTTACGGCAAGATAATTTTTGGAGTGATTGAATACATTCCCAGACGTGTTTTGATGTGCATGTCGCCGACTTTAAAGCATTTAGAGCTGCTTGACTATCGGACATGATGCATATATTTGAATGTCTATAGTTTCTGCGCAAGCACACAGTAGAACACTCTAGAATTGCTTGAATTTCAGCTTGGAACACAGTTGGCCATCTACCCATAGAAATTGACATGTCTATTCCTGGGCCAGTTACTCCTGCTCCCACTTGGTTGTCCATTTTTGAACCATCTGTGTAAAAAACCGTCGAGCCTTGGCGAAGATCGGGACCACCGTCTTCCCAGGAATCACGCCTAGGCTCAAATACACGAAAAATTCGGTCAAAGTTGTATTTTTTCGCCATCCAGTCTTCATTATTGATTACCAGAGGATTAATACTAATAGTCTTTAGAATACTGAGATGACCTGTAAGATCACCATCAAAGAGGTTCATAGATCTTTTGATCCTCAGAGCACTCTTTTCAGCTTCTAATTGTATGAACTGATGCAGTGGAAGCATATAAAGTAAAGCATCCAATGCCTTCGACGGTGTACTTCTCATTGCACCTGTTATTGAGAGAGTGGCTAGCCTTCGAAGTCTTTCTAGCTTTTTCTGAGAAGCTTTCTCTTTTGTTTTTGGCCACCAGACCAACGAGGCATAGGTAATCCTGGGTTTCACAATAGCCGAATAGATCCACTGGATCATCTTCGGTTTCAGTCCCCATTGCTTACCAAAAGTTCTTTTACATATCCATAGAGCATTTGTAGGCTGATGACTTCAGCTTACCGATCGCGGATAACGCTCTCGACTCCTGACGAGCTTTTCATTTCGCCGAATACCATTTCGCGGAATATACTGTTTCGCGGAAAACCATTTCGCGGAATACATTTTCGCCGAAAGTACTATTTGGCGGAGAACCACCGCTCATTCAGTTTGGAAGCCGTAAAAAGCGCCGCTTTGTACTCAACGACAGTTAAATCGATGCGAGGACTAGGGAAAACTAACTAGAGGTCAGTAGACCTAGGAAAACGAATAGACTTAGACAGATGAGATCTCTGCGGGGGGGGGGGGGGGGCTGCCCCCCGCAGTTGCCGGCGCTTCCGACGGCGGGTCACCGGCGAACACTCGCCGTTGCCTGCGGCCGGCTCGCCCTGAATCATCTAGGAAACGTTTGCTACTAACATGGTTTTCCGCGAAACAATATTTTCCGCCAAATGGTTCTTTCCGCCGAAAAGTTTTCCGCGGAATAGTCCTTTCCGCGAAAGGTTTTTCGACGTTTTGGTACTTTCCGCGAAAATGTTTTCCGCGAAATGGTATTCCGCGAAACGGTACTCCGCGATATGGTCTTCGGCGAAATGTTATACAACCCTTTATCACGAAACATACCTTTTAGATGGGAGTCTATTCTCTTTTCGTTTTTCTTTGGGATTTTGTTTAAGCTTAGATTGGGTATACAGTAAATATCTTGAGTAAACAAACCGGTTATACGTCCTATAGGAATTGCTGGCATAACTAAATTCGAGTTTGCCAGAGCGTCACGCAGATACGTATAACGACGAAGGGCCCGGGCTCTCAATCGTTTCAACTCGCGTAGCCGTCTATTTGACCAGAGAGGCTTCGGTCGAGGAAGGGGTGCGGGAACGTGAGTTCTGTAAAGTTGGGTCAGCGCGAAAGAAAATCTTTGGTCTGCTTCGTTGACATCGGCGGTGTTATTCAGCAGTAATTATCAGTCCGTATTTTTTTAAAGAATCTTGTAGATCGCAAAAGTCCGCTTTCGAGAAGTCAAATTCCCTATCATCGGACATCTCTTCAAAGTGTATCGGGCAAGGATAAGCGAGTGTTACCAGTAAAGGAGGATGATATACATCAATATCATGCACGTGATGATAACGATGATGATGATGATGATGATAATAATGATTTTAGAGGAAAAGGGATAGATGTAAATGTACTTTTTGTTGGACATTTTGTACTACTTGAGTGGTAAAATGTGGTATAATGAAGAAGTGATCTCGTCAGCCCCGCCTAACACCGGTTGTCCATAATCGCTGTACAAATATTTCAATTTCAATAAATCAATTTTTAGAATTTATTCAAACGGATAGACACAGTGAGGCCCGTCTGCAACCACATAATTTAGACACTTACAGCCAATCGAAGTGTCCAAATTATGACAGCTTCAGATGGATCCAAATTAGGTTGGTTACTCTATTTTCAAAATATTAATTTTTAATACAAAAATTCAATCTTTTTTAAGTCGACGATTTTTGTTGAAAAAAAATATGGTCAAACTTTTCTTCTATGTACGCCAGACAGACGCTGGCTTTAAAAAACCACTGCGACAGTTTTGAAAATGGTCAAACATAACTCCGTGGTTTTTGCGATGAATGCAATGTTCATTCTATAGAGTCAATAGAATTGTACTAGCCCCGTAATTGTCCTGTACTCTAATAACCGGCTGTGAAGGCTGTGAAGCCCAAGGCTTTTTTTGCAATGTTCATTCGATCTTTCAGTGAGCGGACGAGCAATCTGTTCCGTGCCGGCTTGGGTGACTAAAAAAGCTCAATTTCTATTTCCTTGGATAGGCGATGCTTTGGTAAAATTAGAGCTAGGTACCTAGTTTATTTTTGTACCTGTATATGCAACATTTCATTTGTACCCAAATGACTTGGCCACTATAATTGTCGCCCGTGTTTTAGCAAATTAAGCAATTGAAGAATAAACGTACAACTTTTATCATTCGTTTGGCAATTGCCAAACTACTAATACCTACATTATTTTTTTAATGAATTCTGCTGAAAAATATATTGAAGACTCCAAAAAATCATCAAGAAATTAAGATAAAATATTAACCGGATGGGTATCATTAATGAATTGTGTAAATCTGTAAGCGCTATATGGTAAACGATTGATTTGCACAAATTTGTCCCTAAGTAGACCACCAAAATCACCAAAATGTAATCCTGAGTGGATAACTAAATACCAAAACCAATTTAATATGAGCGGATACAAAAAAACTTGCACTTTTTGCTGACGCTAGCTTAAATCCAAATATTGTAAAATAACATTCTCTGAAAATGCTACAGTCCATACACTACAAAAACGACAAGCAACCCATTTCGAAACCAAACGGTGAGTTCGTCTTATTCATAAAGCAAGGCAGCTAAGTAGCATACCATTTATAAAGTTTCTTGTCGCCTCTGTAAGCAATACGTATTCCTACGCCAAAAACAATTCTATACACACATACAAACAAGAAAATACTCACTTTCAAAGGCCTGCATAAAAAGCTCGTGATCAGTCTGGAAATGGTCAATTTTTGGCTGCTTGGGCAATTCAGCATCCTTTTCCCGTTTTTTAGGAACCGTTTTTCGGTTTTTATTATTTCCGCTAACTGTAGTTCCATTACCACCTACCCCGCTGCTATTGCTGCAGCTTTTCGCTTCTTTTCCGTCCAGCTTGAAAGCAATTGATGGTATTGGTTATGTACCGATTATGAATTGCTGCTGCTAGCTAAACGAACTGGCGAGGGTGAGAAATGGGCGGATGGTGGAGAGTTCTTTTTTCTCAGTAAGAGCCTTCTGTTCTTCAATCGATCCCACGCTCGACAAAACCTTTCGAAACACAATAGCCAGTTTGCTACACCTCAATAGTTTACCGCGCCTAAAATCACAATCAGCTATTGAAACTATTATTTTTATTTGTATTAAGTACTTCTTAATGAAAAACACTTTTTTTCACTTGGCCGGACTGAGTGCTTCGTTTAGCAAAAGTCGACGTTCGGAAAATAAAACCCGCTCAAAAGGTGAGTAAACGTTTGACATGACGCTAGCTGGAATCTAGTACTGCCCAGAGATGCCATATTTTCTAAAAAAATATCTGCAACTGCTCGAAAACCGAAAAAATCGAGCAGTTTTCCGGCTACTCGAATTTTCTGGTTTAAAAATAATCTGCGAAAATCTGCACACTTTTTTAGGAAGTCTGTGAAAGTTTAAAGAGCTTCGAACAAAAATCTGCACCAAAACAATAAAAGTCAGAAAAACTGCAAATATCTGCAAATTTATAATGATCTGCAAGACCGTTCCAAAAATCTGCAATTTGCAGACAAATCTGCAAGTCTGGTATCCCTGGTACTGCCAATTTGAACGTCATTTGGGTTTTTATTCTGTTGTGGCGGGTAGGCGAATCAGCGCTGCCATCAGCTGCCACAAATACAGATTTGTGCATGCATAAATTTGGGATCCTGCCGTTTTCTCCGGAGTATTTTATTTACTTGGTCTAACCCATCCTACCCAAGTAACCGCTAAAGCGGGGTACGCTGCTGAAAAGTAATGGGTAAAAAGATAGGACAAGAAATGCTCAAGAAATCGATTTCTTTTACGATTTCTTAAGCAGTACGCACCTCATAAGAAATATTATTTCACGTCCAGATGACGTTGGTTTACACACAAGTGAATTAAAACGTCACTTTTCCGTACGGAATAATATCCGGCGCAATTATTACCACAAGAAAAAATGACAGGTGGTTGCCAATACCTGTCATTTTTTCTTGTGGTAATAATTGCGCCGGATATTATTCCGTTCGGAAAAGTGACGTTTCAATTCACTTGCGTGTAAAACTGCGCCATCTGGACGAGAAATAATATTTCTTATGAGGTGCGTACTGCTTAAGAAATCGTAAAAGAAATCGATTTCTTGAGCATTTCTTGTCCTATCTTTTTACCCATTACTTTTCAGCAGCATACCCCGCTTAAGCATTGAATTAAAGATTTTTTGACATTAGCTGGGGCCCTCGCTGAGGCTGTTTGAAGTAGGAATAATATCAACAACATTAAATTTCAAACTCCCGGATCATCTCCTCCACTATTTGCTCCTCTCTCACTCGTACGTCCTACATAAACGAGCCTTCAGCTAATGTCATTCTCGTTAGTGACGAAACCGCAAATTACTTCATTGCCGTTACCAGCATCAAAAGAGATTTTGAACCACGGGTTCAAGCACAGGGTAAATCACTTCCTGCATAAATATAGCACAGACTAACAGACGTAACACTGAAGCCTCATTCCATCGCCAATAAAAACGATCATTTCAAATTTTCACTTAAGCCAAGATTCAAACAACAGTAGCTGCGCGAGAACGCCGTTCGTTTGCGCTGGCGTTGTTGTCAGATAACGTACAACTAAATTTACGGCATTGCTCAATTTATAGCAACCTGCTCTGCGTAGCGCGAAGACAACACCAGGTGATGCTAGTGTTTTTTCCAAGTTTTAAGGGTGTCATTGAAACGATGTTATGTTAGAAAATTTGTTCGAAGTGTTACGTCTGTTAATCTGTGAATATAGTGTATCCAGCACTAAATGGATCATTGTAGGCAGCTTTTGCTCATGCTTACCGCTAGATGGATACTAAAGCCCCTACGTGACATCTTATATATCCAGCTTTTTACGCGCTATAATGGCGGACGCTATAAATTGTGTTCGTAATATGCGAACAATCTTTTTGACAACTCTGCATCCATCAAAATTGGGCACTCTTCTCCTGTACGGCAGTGTTGCTCTTTCTTTCGTTTACGCGAAAGAACACTGAGAAAACTTTTCGTATAGTTTCTATGTGTCCCACACATAGATTTTTGCAATGTGCCTAGTCAATGAACTTTATAGCCCACACAGTTATAATTTATGGATACGCGAAACTTTTGCACATACTATTCATATGCGCATATTTTTTATGTGTATAATTGCACATACTACCCAGGTAACCAATAAGCATTTCCAATGCAATTTAAAAGCAAGCCAATAAGCATTTAAGTTGCCTTAAATGCTACTTAAATGCTATTTTGGCAAAATATGCGGCTACTTTACTGCTAGCCCTCTTATAGTGCTGACAATGCTTATTTGCAGCTAGTTACCAACAACAAGAGTTTAAATAGAATTGTGGATGCCAATTTACAACAGTTATGCAGTCAAAAAGCTGATAAACAACAACCTGCAGTATAAAACGCCAGGGATGCTAATAAACGACTGATTTACTGCTTATTTTAATGCTTATTGGTTACCTGGGTATTCATATCCGTATAATTTCTATGTGTATTTCTAGGCGGATTGTGTTTATATGCGGCACATGATAATCATCTAGAATTTCATATGGAAATTTACCATTAGTTATGTGCAGAATATTTTGAGTGAAGGAGAGCAATGGTTTTGTTTACATTAATTAGGCCCCGTACAGAGTAAACGCGACAGCGACGCGACACGACTTCGCTCTCATGTTGCTAAATGCACAGTCCTGCTTCGGGCGAAAAAGGGCTGCGCGTATAACTACAGCAAGAAATGTCGCGTCGCGTCGCATGTCGCTTGCACTCTGGCGGTACCCTTAGAGAGCCTTAGAGAGACGCCATCTGAAACAAATAATCTAGCAACAATGCAGCTGCGTATGTCAGTGTTGCCGCACGCACAGATTATTCTGTGATCAACAGACATTTGGAATAAATAACTTTTATAAAATCTGGATATGTAATTCCTTTTCATGATAATTTTACCACAGTTAATGGTCGTACCGTAAGTAGTTATGCTGCTGTTGTCTGTTATTGCCAATTCTTTTGAGAACCAGCGATTTAAATTAAAGATTTCGAGTTTCTCGATGCTACATATAATAATAACATCCTCAAAGAACCTTCCTCTGAAGCTTTTATCTTTGATAATTCATAAAAAGCTGCTAAAAATTTAGAAAAATCTACTCAAAAAAAATCATAGGGGTTGTGTACAAGACACGACCGCATATATAGATGACGCAGGACTACGTAAGTCTCTTTGTAGTGATAGTAGCATGTATTCATGCTTGTAATCATTCGATTCTTCATGTATACATGCTATATGCAACATATATACATGCTATATGCAACATATATACATGTTACATGCGTTGTATGTAACATTTATCAAAGTAGTAGCATTGCATACGTTCAATTCTCAAAAGATTGTGCATTTGAAAACAATTTAACAAAATCTAGAGCATAAACTATTGCTTTCCTGCTACCTTACTGAAATTAAAGATTGTTTTTATTATCCATATTTCCCACGTTGAAGGGATTTTACCAATTCAATCCTATTTTATCAACAGCACATCTTTTCACTACACTTCTAATGAAATGGCAAGCATGCGTATTCATACAGAGTCGTATTATAACCGAACACTACAGCTGTAGCACATTTTTCCAACACAGATATCAAATTCGCCGAGGTTTAATCGTCTCGCAGTAAAGAATTTGCGATCTGTTGGGACAACGTACTTGTGTCATTTTTTCTGGCACACTTCCCTAACACAGACATCAAATTGAACTAGGTTTAAGCGGGGTACGCTGCTGAAAAGAAAACAGCTCAAGAAAAAATCTTGCTATTTACCGAAGAAATTTTGACAACTCCAATGCAAGCAACCACCTGTCATTTTTTCTTGTGGTAATAATTGCGCCGGATATTATTCCGTACGGAAAAGTGACGTTTTAATTCACCTGCATGTAAAACTGCGCCATCTGAACGTGAAATAATATTTCTTATGAAGTGCGTACTGCTTAAAGCATAGTATACAGTTCCAAGCGAAGTGAAAATCGAAGCAAGTGAAAAAGCGTGTCTTTTCGCTCGCGGAAAATAAAGACTGTGGATCTCTTCATAATTTCATGAGCTTTCGGTTTACAGTTCATGCGAAGTGAATTGAAGGGTTTACAGTTCGAGCGAAGTGAAAACAAATTTAAAGCCAATGCGGTATTTACAAGTGGGGCAATGGTGCTGCAGTAATTAAGTGTAGCGCAAAACATTATCAATACGTTTTTAAAACTTAAAAATCAGTAATAACGGTTTGGCGTGACGTCTAATTCTACAAAAAATCCACATTGCTCGTTGCGGTATGTTTTTGGAGTCATGAAGTTTTTTTTGCCAATATTAATAAATATTTCCCTTTTCCACACCTGTACACACTCATTGGCTTGAAACGTCAAGTTTTCGCTAGCTGCAGCTTTGTTCACGAACGTAGACGCGCGCGAAAGAAAAGTACCCAAGTGAAAAAGATGTCATCCACAATCTTTAATTTCGGTGGATCACGTTTGTTTACAGTTCCGAGTGAAGCGAAATGCAGTTTTTGCGCTAGTGAAAAAGTTGAACGTTTTGTATGGGATTTTCACTTCGCTCGGAACTCTATACAGGGCTTAAGAAATCGTAAACGAAATCGATTTCTTGAGCATTTCTTGTCCTATCTTTTTACCCATTACTTTTCAGCAGCGTACCCCGCTTTAATCGCGTTCGTAAGAAATCTGTTGGCACGAGGGGGCTTTGTCGCTCTCTCTGGCGTACTTCCCAAGCAAGGACATCAAAAAGGTCTAGGTTGGACCGCGGTGTTAAGAAATCTTGTTGAAATGGGGAAACTTTGTCATTTATTTTGGCTTACTTCTCAAGCACAGATATCAAATTGGTATAGGTTTAGATCATCATAAAGAATCTTCCAACCAATCACGAAGCGAGAATTCCTGTAAAACATAGGTTCATTATTTTCAATTTTTCAATAGTTCAACATCAAGAATCCATATTTTTCTTCATTTGGGTCAATTCTTAGAAGATTTTCCGATCGATTGGTGTAAGAATATTGAAAATCGATCGGAAAACCGCTGAGCTATTAGCGCTCAAAACCTTTCATTTTTCGTGACGCTCGCATTTTTCGATTTTTTGGAATGACACCCTATCTCAAAACTTGCCGTAAGACGTAGTCCTACGTCAAAATGTTCTTGATTTGAGATGGCGTCTCTCTATCTTTAACAGGCTCTCTAGTCGTTACTCTTTTTAAGGCTCTCTAATCGGTGTTTTGACAAGTCTCTTGTTCGATTGGACTTACTTTTGACAACTGATTCTGTTCGATTGGAATTTTCGGTTTAAGGTGGCGACTCTCTAAGGCTCTCTAACATTAATTTATTCCGCAAAATTTTGACAATTTCACACCCCTAGAAAAAGTGGGCAGATTTTTTCGATAATCGAATCATTGTCAAGCGAGGGGATGCGCTGTGCTATCCCTCGCTATGTATTTGACAGAGGATAACATCGCGCTTCCAAAACTGTCAACGCTTCCAAAAGTCAAGAGCAACATTTCAATAGGGCCCAAGTGCAAAATATAAAAAAACTGGTTTTTTGGTTATATTTAAAGCTTTTTTAAGTATCTATAATAATACCAAACATCATAGCGATTTGAAAACTTTATAAGTCTTAAAAAGCAAATTTGAAAAAGCCTTATGTGAAAACTGGCAACAAAGTTTTCATTTTGTGCGTTGGCCCTTCTGTATGAAAAAGCCTATACACAGTTTATGTTTTGTTTTGCATTCGGCCCTATTTTTGTTGTGGGATTTCTGCTGCTTGCTGCTGCTGCGAAGATGATCCCCGCAGTACAATTGCGCGAGAGACTCGACGGACGACCAAAAAAAACAATACGATGCTACCTGCATAAATAACACAGTCATTCACAGACACGACATGTTCAGTATTTAAGCCTGCGCGGCAACAAAAATTTGTTACTTTTCCGCTTACACGAAAAAAGTTATTTCGCTGTATATATATATCACCTGTGGAGGAACCGGACAGAGTTCGTTAGTTGCGCGCCCGAGACATTTACTATCGCTGAACTGCCAAGGCGTGATGCACTTGCACGCTGTGGTGAGTTAGAAATGCTAAATGAATGAACTGCTGCTGCTTCACACTACCAATAGCGACTGCCGCACTGCCGCACCTCACGGGTAACACGTTCTGCTTCACAAACCTGTTCAACGGTGGCAGATTTGCCGATAAAATTAAACCCCAACTTTTCTAGTAGAAATAATAAAGCTGATCGGTGTCCCAGTCACGAATTTTTAACCTTTTCTAGCCAGCAAAAAAGGCCAAACGCGAAACGCTGTCTAAAAATCGGCCCAACACCAAAATCATATCACCACTGACAGTAAATAAACGTGAGTGGGAGGACGATTTACGGAATTTCGTCCTGCCACTATGTACAGAATGCACACCAGACTTCACGCAAAAATACTCGCTGAAGCAAATAATCAGCAAGCAGACAGAAAGCCAACATCGAATCATCACACAATTGCAGAATATCACGCATATGCAGGACGCCGTGGAACAAATCGAAAAACGAATGGCTGCCATTGAACAACATTGGCATGTGGGAAATAAGCAAATAGCCACCACATTAGCCAGTATATCAAAACATTCTTTGTCAGCAAACGTAAGCGACCACCTCTCGGTCGTCGTACGAAATGCTAACAGCGAATTTTTTAAGCCGCTTAACGCGAAAATGGCAGAATCATTCCATCGTATCGAAGAAAAAATATCAGAAAACGTGAATGACACAATTGTAGCAGAAATCCAAAGACACACAAATAAACTCTTGGAAAAGCATTTTGGAAACGCTTTTGCTACACTTGAATCAAAAATTGACGCAATTGAATCATCAATTGAAGCCTCGTCAATTAGTAAGCTCAATTGTAGTATTGCAGCAAAAGAAGTACTAGACGAACTAAAAGTACTTTCTGCTGAAACCTCCAAAATGCATACAACACCAGTGTCCGTCAATCACCTTAGTCTTTCTGAAGAGATGGAACGATCACTGCATCCGTCCGCACCTGTAAATGACGCGAAAAATGACCCTTCACAAAATTCCGGCTGGCGTATAGTAGGCAGCAAAAAAATCTGGAAAGCTGACTGGAGTTCTTTTGACTCCAGGCAACGAACCCGCCGCTTTCAAGAAAAACAGGCAGAAATTGCAGCGCGAAGACGCAGACAACAACGTAGACGACAGCGTAAAAATTCGGACAACATCAATAATAACACACGTCACAATCATCACAATAATAACGACTATACTCAGCACAATAGCGAACACCGCAATGTCAGTAATAATATCTATAGCAGCAACGACTATGACAACACCAACAACAATATCCATAGAACTGTCGAAAGCAATCAGCCAATGCTTCCAAAAAATTATGCATTACCTCTGGACAAGGACCTGCTGGCAGCTGCAAAACTTCAATTTTCTGGACCACCAACAACGGACATAACATCCAAATTCATAAATTTCCAAAAAGGCGAAACAATTAATCCATATAGAACCGAAAACCAGACCAACACCACCCTGAACGAAAACGGAAATAACAACGCCAGCAATAACAATACCTCACACCCAGCTCCAGCACCTCCTCAAGACAGTCTATTTGAATGCGACCCAATGCGTCCACCTATAGTCCGGCTCACTCAGCAGTCAACAAACGGCGACGGACGCTTTCTGAAAGCTAGACTGCGCGACCCAAAAATAATGAAAATCGTCCGCCTGTACTTGGCATATATGAAAGACCAGCAGCCGTCAGTCTGTATAGAAGGACTAACATCAACCAGCATTCGAATGCTTTTGGCATCCGAAGGACTCCCGACGTCTCCCGAACATCTAAAGCGCATCTTTCTAGAAGTCTACCAGGAATATGGACTTTTACCGCCGGAAGCAGAAGCTGACTTGCAGTCGTACAGACAATTTTTAGTAAGCGAACGAACTCACCGCCTTCAGCAATTGCGCGAAAGTAACAATAAATTTTCGACAAGCGTTGTACCGTCACGTAAATCTTACAACGCGAATTTTCTCTACCATTGACGCACAACACGGAAGAATTTGAATCACCAAACGACGACGCCCAGTCTAATGAAGAAGAAATTTTATCGACGCGCTCTTTGGAGCTAGTAAACGTAAATGTAAGTAGTAATAATTTTCCAAAAACTTCTTCTGCACTAAAACAGAATGCGGCTGAAATTCTTGTGTATTGCCAGAATTTCAACCGCATGAAAAGTCCAGCCAAAATGAAGGAAATTCATCAAAATGTAATATCATCTTCTTTCAAAGTCATTCTTGGAACCGAAAGTAGCTGGGACGAAAGCGTCAAAAGCGAAGAAATTTTTGGAAATCTATTTAACGTATTCCGGCACGACCGTAATTTGTCTTTAAGTCAGAAAAAATCTGGAGGAGGTGTCCTCATAGCTATAAACTCTGACTTTACTTCGGAAGAAATAATTACTAGAAAGCACATCGAATTTGAAAATATATGGGCCAAAGCAACCATATACGGCGAAGTACACATTTTTTCAGCCGTGTACTTTCCTCCCGAACATGCTAATAAACAGTCTTATGAACTCTTTTTCGAAGCAGTAGAAGACATTATTTCAAATATGGAACCCGAAGTAAAACTACATATTTACGGCGACTTCAATCAGCGTAATGTGGACTTCATTGTAGACATTGACAATGAATCCATTTTGCTTCCAGTAGTAGGCGAAAATGAAACATTGCATTACATTTTTGACAAAATTTCACAATTTGGCTTGCATCAAATAAATTCAGTCAAAAATAGTCAAAATGTTTATTTGGACTTACTTTTTACAAACTGCACAGACGACTTTGCTGTAAATGCTTCACTGTCTCCCTTATGGAAGAATGAAGCATTTCACACAGCAATCGAATATTCAATTTTCACACACAATAGCTCTTACCCTACTGACTTGGAATATGAAGAAGTGCCGGAATATAACAAAGCAAATTTTATAGAAATTAAGCGTAGACTATGTACAACAGAATGGCAACATGTGTTTTGTACTGAAGGAAATGTCGACTATGAAACAGAAAAATTCATCCTTTTCTTGAAGTGCCTTTTACACGAAACTGTACCAATGAAAAGAAGAAGACGAAGTAAACATAGTAAATGGCCTGTGTGGTTCAACCCACATCTAAAAAATCTTAAAAATAGAAAACAAAAAGCACACAAAAAATTCAAAAATGAAAACAATACCATTAACTTGAATAATTATCTCAATATTAGCGAAGAACTCAACTCGGCCACTAAAATCGCGTATGAAGAATATAATAGTAAAGTCGAAAATGAAGTCAAATCATGCCCAAAAAATTTCTTTAACTATGTAAATACTAAATTGAAAAGCAGTAATTTCCCATCCCAAATGAAACTTGACGGGCTTATTGGAAATAATACTAATGAAATCTGCAACCTTTTCGCAAATTTCTTTCAAGAAGTATATACAACATTTACTGAAGAAGACCGCGACCAAGAATATTTCTCATTTATCCCCGAATTTTCTAACGACATATCTGTCTCTCAACTATCAGAAATTGACGTATTTGAAGCACTCAAAGGCTTGAATGCGTCAAAAGGGCCGGGGCCTGACGGAATAGCACCCATATTTCTCAAAAACCTGGCCGAAGAACTTGCTACACCATTACAACGCCTATTTAACATGTCTCTGAAAAATGGAAAATTCCCGAAAATATGGAAATCTTCGTATTTAGTCCCTATCTTCAAATCAGGAACAAAATCAGACATCCGAAACTACCGTGGAATTGCTATTATCTCTTGCATTCCTAAACTATTTGAATCAATTATAAATGAAAAAATTTTTCAACAAGTAAAACACAAAATTACAAGTCAGCAACACGGCTTTTTTAAAGGCCGCTCTACTGCCTCAAATCTTCTGGAATTTGTAGCTTTTACTCTTAATGCAATGGACAGTGGCAACCACGTAGAAGCTATTTACACGGACTTTAGTAAGGCATTTGACAGAATAGACATACCATTATTAATCTTCAAATTAGGCAAAATTGGAATAGAACCGAAGCTCTTGAAATGGCTTCAATCATATTTAACGGAACGTAAACAAATTGTTCGCTTTCAAAATGCCCTCTCGGACCCTATTCAAGTCACCTCTGGGGTTCCCCAAGGTTCCCACTTAGGGCCACTTCTTTTCATTTTGCACGTAAATGACATTTCCTACATACTTAACCACTCAAAAGTACTTGTATATGCAGACGACATGAAAATATATATGGAAATAAAAAATGCCCATGACGTCGCAGTATTTCAGAATGAAGTCAATGTATTCAACACTTGGTGCAACAAATCTTTACTAAACCTCAATGTAAAAAAATGTAACTCAATAGCATTTAGCAGGAAAATTCAAACTCCCTCTATTGACATATACTTAGGAAACAATATTGTACCAAAATGTAAAATTGTAAGGGATCTAGGAGTAATCTTAGACTCAAAACTAACATTTACAGAACATTACAATACCATTATTAACAAAGTAAATAGAATGCTGGGCTTTATCAAACGCTTCAGTCATAATTTCAAAGACCCATACACAATAAAACTTTTATACATTACATATGTAAGACCTATTCTGGAATATTGCAATATTGTATGGCACCCACAGACTGCGTTACACGAAGGACGCATTGAATCTGTTCAGAAACAATTTCTACTATACGCGCTTCGAAAACTTAACTGGACAGTATTTCCATTACCATCTTATGAAGCGCGCTGCATGCTTATCCATATACAAACACTTAAAGAACGTCGCGAACAAGCAATGCTTTACTTTATCAATGACATTATTTCTCAACGCATCCAGTCCGCAGATTTGCTTGCTCAATTAAACTTTTATGCGCCGAGTCGTAACCTTAGAACTAGAAAAATATTTATGGAAAAATCATATAAAACCAATTATGCGAAAAATGGACCAGTCAATAACATGATGCGCCTTTATAATCAAAATTGCGAAAGAATTGACATCACTATGTCCAGAATCCAAATTAAACTACGACTTAGCCATAGGAATAATGTATAGTATATAAGTAAACATTGTAATAATATTATTGTATGTAGTCTACAAATGCTTGACGAATAAAACAAAATAAAAGCCTCATGTCAAAGGCCCCATCAACAATCGATAATCAAATCAGCCTTATGAAAAAGTCGTATTACCGAATGATCTCCAAAAACGGCCAAACGCATATTTTTGCAAATTACAAAGTAAATCAATGTTTTTTCTGCTAGTTGTTGCATTACACATTAAACTATTATGTTTTTGCATCATAATGTGACATTCAATTCTAAGCAGCACTGTTTATATCAAATAAGGAGTTAAAAAATGATGCTCAAGTTTCAACATCGATTTTCTCGAAACTGTCAGTTTTGACTTCGGCCTATTTGAAATGTTGCTCTTGAAGTGTCAAATTTCAATGGCAGTAACATAGCGAGAAAAAAAAGAAAAAAGCAAAACATCGATTTTCATTGTTCGATGTTGTACTCGCTGCTCTCGTTAATGGCGCATTCCCTTGTTGTCAAGCAGTTATAGATATTTTTTCAGTGGCTTGCGATGGGTGCCATGTTTTTGTTGCCAACATCTCAGCACATCTCGACATGGTTGGCATCAAATTTACCTGTCAGACGGGCGCTTTTCCTGCAGCGGGCTGCTATCCAGGGGCTTGCGATGGGTGCCATGTTTTTGTTGCCAACATCTCATCAGCACATCTCGACATGGTTGGCATCAAATACCCTAGACAGACATACAATTGTACCAGCGTTGTACGTGTACAGCGTTGTACATGTACAACGGAAGGGTGACAGACATACTACTGTACGTTGTACGTGGTTGTGCTCATCACCGATAATCTATAATTGCATGGTCTAAGCGTTGTTTTTTGTTCCTATTCTCGAAATGTAAACACAAATTTCAAGATGCCGAGCGTTTAGCGTTAAATCTTTGCCAAAATCTTGCAAAATAATAATTAATTTAAAATTCTGCTTAGTTTTTGTTATCACAACTACCAGTCATTGGCGCTGCGCGCAGTAAAAATCGAGCAGTTGTAGCTTCGTACAACGGTGAAATACAGACGGTAGATAATCTACAGACGCGCAAAGAGCGTGGCATAAAACACCAATCGAACCGTCAAATCGAGACACCAAATGAGCAAAGTAAACAAACTTGTGTTTCGTATAGGCAGGGAAGACTAAGTTTTGTAATCTACCTGAAATATTAAAACTTTAACTATTGATTTACTAACAACATATGGATTAGTTACACTCGATATATCATATAATGCTTTGAAAAATTCAATTGGCTTGTTCAATTTGCAAAATATGCGTCGTAATTCGCGAAGTTCCATGGAACATACCCTGCGATTCACGCAACTTACTGCTGATTATAGGGAGATTGATCCAATTCTGACTGGTTGCCAAAACTGTTTAAATAAAATAAACAAAAAAAAGTGTTGCCGAATTGGTAATTTTTCTCTTTGCGCGTCTGTAGATTATCTACCGTCTGTACGGTGAAAGAGGTAGGTATCAGGGGCTTGCGATGGGTGCCATGTTTTTGTTGCCAACATCTCAGCACATCTCGACAAAGGTTGGCAGCGACCCCCCGGCACATCGCCATTTTTCTATGACTAAAATCTAAACGTCAAAAGCACTGGGCGGGAAATCACTTCATAGAAATTCTATGGAGCCGCCATTGTTGTTTGGGGTCCAGCACCGAGGGGCCCATCAGTATGGGGGTACTGTCAAATCATATGCGAGAGTGTATTGGTGACACCGGGCTGGTTGGCAGCAAATTTACCTGTCAGACGGGCGCTTTTCCTGCAATAGCGCCCTTCGTTAAGTCGACTGTCAAACACCGTTCGTTAAGATAGGGATAGCACCCCGCTGGCATCAGATGCAGATTCTCTGTGACTGCCAATGTGATATATACAGGTGTGGCAATGTTAGTTAAGTGGTGTTAGTGCAATGAAGAAATTTCATCATGGTGTGGGTGGAATCGTAAATCGACCAATCACGATGAAGCGTGACGTCAAACTCCAAAAACAAACCCCATCGTCCGATGCGGTTTGTTTTTGTAGTTTGACGTTGTTTTCTGATTTTTCGCTACTAATACCATCAAATGTCTTAAGTTGCCACACCTTTTTAAACCTCATTGTGTGACTGCGACATTCAGTGACAGATGACAGTGATTGTGTGCACGCTTAGCCAGGACTACTCAGTGACTGAGTTGAAACTACTAATTTTTTAATCGTTGTATGGGGCTGTCAAAAAATGAGTAGAATTGCATATTGTCACTGTGCAAAAACTACTCAAAATTGAGTGTTGCCGCAATCAGATTTTTTCGCGAAAATTTGTTGTTGATTTAACGCTTGTTCGCTCTCGTTTGTTTTTTTTTAAGTTTTTTAAAGTAGTTACTGGTTTATTTTTGTGAACAAAAGTGAACGCAAGATGCACGAGTCATCAAACTTTTTAAATACTGCTGGTGGATGTTCGGTGCAAATCGCGAGTTGGAGCGGTTAGAGCTGACTGTTTAATTACTGTTGGAGATGACCTTGACCTGCTTTGGACTGCAGCAAATTCATAGATGTGCTGCTGCTGATGAAACGGACAAGAGAACATATTGTAAGTGCCGGTGAGATTGTTTTGAACTTAATTATTTCACATAACTACGATGTTCTGCGTGCTAAACGCAGAATCGTAAATTGTATAGTTTTAAATTTGACTTTTTATGTTTTACTAATTTAATTTTGCAGAGGTGTGCACCGCTAATCAGCTAACCGCGAATTAGCTAACGAATAGTGTGTTCACTAGGTTTTAAATGGGTTAACGCTTCCAATTAGCTTCCACTAAATAAACTTTAGTTAAATAAGTATAGGATTTTTTTGGAAATAATGCAACTATCTATTTATATCAATTATATTTACTCGCATCGCGACCGCCAATGGTCAATTTTATCATTTTTTCCATCTCATGCTTATTTTTGTTATTATTTTGAAAATATTTAATTTATCGGAGGCTTCCAGAACTTTCTTTTTTCTTTACCAGCCGAGAGCCGCGGTGGCTCTTGCCGCATCAAGAATTCCTCTCCATTGTACTTAATCCTGCGCTACTAGTAGCCAATTAATTGTGCGTCTCGACACACGCAAGTCGGCTTCAGCCTGGCCAATTCACATTTCCGCTACTCATTTGACTTTCGGCAATGAATTTACCCAAGCGATATAAATGTAACAAGTTGCCTAACGGGAAGCTGACAAGATCGTTTCATAATCGAGAATGCCGAACAGAAGAAGAAAGCCGCTGTCGTATCGACGGAGGGGAATGCTGAAGCAGCGAATTTTTTTGGCTAAATTGGCGATGACGGTTTTGTAGAAATGCGAAGAATTGAGGCTGCAGAGGATATCGCGAGGTGTTGCCTATATGCCAGTCGGCCAAACGACACTGCTTAATTTGCCCCAGAACAGTGACGTCAGAGAGGAACCAGATGGAAAGCAATTCAGTTTTTGATTGATTTAAATGTTTTAAGATCTGTTTTGTCAAATTATCTCTTGTTTATTTAAGCGGTTTTCTTATTATCGTATCTATTTTATAATGATTACTAAAAACAGTTTTACTTATTTGGGTGTCTGGCAAACGATATTCGCTTACAAAGCCAATTAAACCGTGAAGGCTGCGCTTTGATTTTTGAGTGGCTTCTACGATAAAAATTAAATATGCATTTGTTGGTAATCTATACCTATAAAAATGGGTTTCTGTCTGCCCGTATGTTCCTTATAGAATCGGAAACTACTGAACCGATCGGAGTGAAAATTTGCATGTAAAGGTTTTTGGTGCCAGGGAAGGTTCTTATGATGGTTAGAGATCTCTTACCCCACTAAGAGGGGGGGGGGGGCTCCCATACAAATCTATACCTATAAAAATGGATTTCTGTCTGTCTGGCCGTATGTTCCTTATAGAATCGAAAACTACTGAATCGATCGACGTGAAAATTTGCATATAGGGGTTTTTGGGGCCGGGGAAGATTCTTATGATGGTTAGAGATCCCTCCCCCCAAAATTTGACATGTGGGTGTTTTTGGAGACAAGGATATTTTCTATGGTGAATTGAGACCCCTCCCCTCTTTAGAAGGGGAATTATGACCTCTCTCCCCTTTAAGAGGGGGGGCTTCCATACAAATGAAATACAAATTTGCTCATAACTCGAGAGCTAATCAAGCAAATGGAACCAAATTTGGCATGTGAAGGTTTTTGGAGGCAAGAATTTTTCCTATGGTGAATTGGGACCCCTCCCAACTTGAGGAGGGGTGGGGCTCCTATATAAATGAAATACAAATTTCCTCATAACTCAAGAACTAATCAAGCTCTATAGTTTCTCAACTAATTTGACATAAGTTTTATCCTAGTGGGGATCTTTTGCTTGAATGTCTATTCTCTGTGTCTAAACATTGCTTCCTTGCCGACCTGGGCGTTCATATCCCCGATGACGATCTTGATGTCCCGTGGTGAGCAGCTCTCGTACGTTGCCTAGAGGTGCGCATAGAGCGCTTCCTTCTCGTCGTCGGGTCTACCTTCGTGTGGACAATACATGTTTATGATCCTCCATTTTGCCCATCACTACGAAGCCCGTTCCCAGCTCGTTGGTCGCTCCGACGCTCTGGTAAAATTGCACGTTGCCGCCACGGACCCTGCATACCTTTTCGCCTTTGCGACAGTCCTGCAGTGCCACGATGCTAAAATATCGGGGTTCTAACTGATCGAGTAGCACTCTGTCGCCACCGAACGAAATTTAGCGATCTGCAGTTCCAGTTGCAGTTGCAGTACCAAGATTCCATTGCATGTCCTTATTTCGTCGCCTTTGTCTATGCCGAATGTTCTGAGTACAATTTTCTTGACTTTCTTAGTTTTTTAGATTTAGACACTACTAGACGGTACTAAGGCCTACGCTACCAAGTCTCGTGATGGGGTTGCCATCTTAAAGTGTCGAGACAACACTGTGCCTCCTTCCCTGTTGGTATACAACCTCTGTTTCTACCGGGGTTGGTTACCGGATCTCCGCTGAGGTAGCTCGTATTTCGGCTGGTATCACGTGGACGTAGGGATAGGAGGCTAAGCACAACTATGGGATCTGTTTTGCGCTTTATCCAACCATTTACCATCTTTTACCATTTACCTTATGCGTTCATAAGATTATAAAAACCTATTATACCAAGCTAACAAAACTACTAACCCATTTGAAACCTGACGAACGCACTATGCGCTAGCTAGTTCGCGGTTAGCTGATTACCAGTGCCCACCTCTGTAATCTTGCATCAATTTCGAATACATCAATTATTGCACACGAATATCAATAATAATTTATATGCATTATTTATTAACCAAGCTTTGCAATGAATGCACTCTCATCATTTCTTTATGTATGTATTGGTTTATTAAGCAACTACTTTACTACTTTTGTTTTTTTATTCTTACACATCTTTAGTAGTTGGTACGTCTTTCTATTTTCAGGGAGCAGAATAAGATGTTGTATCCTTGGCCTATTGCAGCCTGACCTTGGTTATTACCACAAATTTTGCCCCGGAATTGTTTGGAATTGATCATTGGCGGAATTTGCGCTCATTTCTAGGGTCAGCAGCAGTCGAACCGATCGCCCTTTTTGTAGATGGAACAAACCATTCCTTCCATCCAGTCCTCTGGTAGCTTCTACTTCTCAAAAATCTTGGAATTTATCCAATCTATAGCCATTGCCAGCGTTTCTCCATGTTTATACGACACTACCGGTAGGTGGTCCTCATGTTCATGAGCATTATTCATTGGGGTGAAAACGACCCAAGTTTTGAGCTGGCTCTCATTCATCCATTTTCAATCCGAATTTTGTTTTCTTTGCCTCGTTTAAAATATATGACCCAAAACTGGCCTCTAAAGTAAGTTGGGGAATATTTTGTTGATGTTGACTAATGGCGACTTCAGCGTCGATCCCGGAACAAATGATGAAATGAGACTGATGTACAATAGGAACATTTTGGAGTCGTATAATATACGGTTCCCGAGTTTGGGATGATTTTAGGCTACATAAGTTATTTAATTTATTAATTTATTAATGAATCGTAAAACAACTGCTTGTTTCCAGGCATGATGGGGGGAGGGAGTTTAATCATTTCTTACGTAAGATTTTCATGCACGAAAAAATAATGAAATCACATCACATTTTTTAATAGCAACTCATACTCATACTTGTTGCAAAAATTATTAAATTGATAAGTTAAGTTGTGAAGTGACGAAATCCTCCATGCTGCAAGGAAATGCCTATAGCAACCTGCTGCGTATTTTAGCCTGGCCCTCTCAGGGAAAAGGCAGCCAGCCTACATGTTGCAGAGCCATCTGATATCTTCGGTTTACGCTATCATTCCAACATATTTTGTTGCAATTGCTTATCCCATTCCCGCACGGCAGCCGCAAAATCACGTCACGAGAAACATTTTTGTTTACAAGTAGCTTATTCAACTAATGTATAGCTTCTGACTACCAGTGCTACCAGTATAGTAAACAAAGACGTAGTCCTACGTCAAAAAGTATTGCCTCCTAAACCCCCCACAGGACAAATTTGTTTCCATTTGCTTGATTAGTCCTCAAGTTAAGAGCACAGACAAACAGACATAACACTCGTTTTACATTCTTCGTACCGATTAAACCGTCATTTCAAATTTAGGTTAATTGGGAATGTCTCCGTTTTGGTCAAATTGGTGCTTTTTGACGAAAGAAGTGGAATTCCCCATAAAAAATACTTGCTACTTCGATGGATACCCATGTTGCTATTTGATATTTGGGAATGTCGATCATAGATGGTGCTAATGTTCAGGCTAAATGTTAGGTACGATAATTATTGTTGATTTTTCTTATAAGAGTTATGTCTGTGTTAAGAGGAAATTTGTATTTTATTAGTATGGGAGCCCCCTCTTAAAAAGATGAGGGGTCTCAATTCACCATAGAAAAATTTCTTGCCTCCAAAACCCCGCACATGTCATAGTTGGATCCATTTGCTTGATAAGTTCTTTAGTTATGCAAAAATTTGTGTTTCATTTGTATGAGAGCACCCCGTATTAGGAGAGATACGGTTCTCTAATTATCATAAGAACCTTTCTTGGCCCCAAGAACCCCTAAATGCAAATTTTCACGCCGAACGGCTTAGTAGTTTCCGAGTATATAAGGAACATACGAACAGACAGACAGATAGACAGAAATCCCGGTTCGGTTTCATTCAGTAGTTTAGTAGTTATTATTGTCAATTGCAAGGAAAATTGTACCATCCAAAGTGCGATATCGCTCATAAAAGTGCTATTTTAGCTTAAATCGTTTCGGTGTCTTCGGCGCACTTTTTCGTTATCTTCCAAGCAATAAGTGCGCCTAAGAGACTGAAACGATTTAAGCTAAAATAGCACTTTTATGAGCGATTGCGCACTGATTAATTGGACAATTTTCCTTGCAATTGACAATATCATTTAAAAGATTCATTAAAACGTTTCACTTCTATTTTCGTTTTCACAAATTGCTACCCAGTATATGTAAACAAAGACGTAGTCCTACGTCAAAAATGTCACCCGAAACAGTTACCGGATGTTCCGAAACCGACGCTGAAGTGGCCATTAGTCAACAAAATATTCCTCAACTTACTTTAGGTGCCAGTTTTGGGTCATATCTTTGAAACGAGATAAAGAAAACGAAATTCGGATTGAAAACGGTAGAATGAGGGCAAACTCAAAACTTAAGTTCAAATAATGTGAAACTTTTTCCGATGTTCGTAATGCATTACATTAATTTACAAATTAATTACAAATAAATATTCATAATAATACATCATACTAAATTGGATATTTTAATTGAAATAACATATTCGAAATGAGTATTTTCTAACCATTTCCTTCAATAAAATGAGTAGTTTCCACCCATTATTCTAGTTAATTAAACTGAGTAGAAACTACTCTGTTTTGACAAAATGCCCGGTTACTCAAAAATGAGTAGTTTCCACCCATTTATCCAAGTAAATAAAACTGAGCAAAAACTACTCATTTTGGAGAAAATGTATGCCTACTCATTTTTGAGTGACAGCACCTTTACTCATTTTTGCGTACCCACGGTTTTTCCGAAACTGAGTAGTTTTTTACTCAATTTTGAGTAGCCGAGGTTAAGCGTGTGATGATTTCTGATGTGAACTGTAGTTCACTTGTAGTGAATAAATAAAGGAATAAATCGAATAAAAATATCAGAATAATGACAAGTTTTTATTAAGACGTCAAATTTAATATCGTACTTCTTTTTATAGACCTTCAAATATTTAGTGAAAACGGCTGTTAGTTTAAAAAGTTGGCGTGGTGTATTTCGGAAAAAACGTAAACAGAAATATTTTGAATATCACTCAACGTCGTCAGATTCGACAATGGAATCCAATCTGAGCAGGATATTGAACATGAACCGACAGCAGCTCAATGGACAGTTGTATAAATATACAAATGTAATGAAAGGTATTTAACATTACATACCTACCTTGAAACAAATTTTACATCACTTTCCTTACAGGATGGCAATATCGTTGGTTCGTCGTAGATGCACAAGCTGGTCTTCTTAGTTACTATTTGTGCGATCAATCGAATGACGATACCAATCCTCACATCGTCGGTAACTCACCCAGAGGTCAAGTTCATCTCGCTGGAGCAGTAATCTGTCCAAGCGATGAGGATTCAAAAACTTTTACAGTAAATTGTGCGTCGGGTGATATGCTGAAGTTACGAGCCGGTGATGCTCGCGCAAGACAAGAATGGGTTGACGGCTTACGAGCTATCGTAGAAAGTCATTCAAACTCAGCAACATCACTTGCTCCAAGAGATCAGCTGGCGGCTCACGATGCATTTGGAGCAGCACGACAGCAAATGCAGCAAACAGAATTAAGTAATGCGGCGCTTGCTCGAGCAATTGAAAGCGTTAGTAATCCGTTATTGCCAACGGATCCAGATTTACTAATGTTGAAAGCCCTCTCTGCTGCCAGTACACACTGTTTATTACAGTGCTTAGGACTTTTGCAGCGATATAATGAGTTTGCTGATACACGAAATGAACCAGCGTTTTAACATGACGCAATTTGTTTTTCTTGAGATCTTATTTATGGCCATTATTACAAATATATTTCAACGGATATATATTTATCAAAAGAAACATCTGTGAGCCGAAACAAAAACAGCGGATCGTTACGTTTGCTTTATCTTTGAAAATGTATTCAATAAATAGTAAGCAACAAAATATCTCTAATATAAAATTTTCAACATTACATGAGTGCAATAGCTCTCTATCGTTTACTTTTCTTCTTTTCTTTCTTATGTTTTTTCGACTTTTTATGATCTTTATTTTTTTTCTTTTTGCTTTTACTGATTACAGCGCTGTCCTTTTCTATCCATTTTTCTACAACACCATGGGAAGCACATTTTTTAATGGCTGCTTCCAAACGGGCATCCAATGCTTCATTAGATGCCAAAGTTGGCAAAATGGATTGTTTCACTGCGATTGGATCGGGAAGCTTTGGGCCATAATACTCCTCAGTTACTCCTGCGCGTGCTGAATGGGAAGAAGACTCTGCTGATACAGGTTGTTGAGGTGCCTTGGTTCCTAGTGATTGCGGAGTTACTTTAATTTCTAGTATACTTTTGAAGATACCACGCGGTGGGGAATCGTTTCTAAGGACATTAATTTCACTCGCTGGTTTTATGGCAACAAGACTTTCAACCAGCTTAAGCTTTTCACTTGCGGTCATTGATGATGCTTCCGATTTCTCCATTACCTGTTCGTCATTGCTATCTTCTTCATCGCTACTGCAAAATATTGATTGAAAAAGATCCTTCTTTTCTTCTGGTTTTTTGTTGACACATTCTAATACTATCAGTTCTAACTTCGATTGTTTTGCAGGTTTCTTTTCAATAACTTTGATGGTACCTTCGTTGGAAACTAAAGGTTTCCTTGATATACCGGCGGAGCTGGTTGAAGGTATATCTGTTTCTATAAACTTTGTTATCGTTGATTCTCTCACCGGTGCATATTCCACCAGTTTCGCGCTACTTTGTGGAATTACCACTGGTGTTACAAAATTGGACTTATTGTTTATTGGTGTCTCAAGGTAGTCGAAAACAGAAAACTTTATTTTAGGTTTTTCAATTTCCTTTTCTATCGTTCCGCCAAAAGGCTCCGGAACATTGAAGCGTTTGCAAAGATCCTTATTTGGTTTCCACATAGATTTTGATCGTCTCATTTTAATATCAGTTTTGGTTGAGCTTTCGATTTGCTTTTCCGCCACTATACTAGACTCGGTTACAAAGCGATCGGACATAAGACCATCCATAGGCCGATACATACGTTGAGCTTGGACAAATTCATTTAACTCACGTTCTCTATCCCATTCCGACATCCCAAGAGGCTGAAGCGAAGCAAGAAAATGTCGGTTTGTGCTATACTGCTCATTTGGCTTGAATAAAATAAATTGTTCGTATCGGTCTTGTTTGTCAGGATCAGTTATGAATGGCTTGAAACCTTCTTTAGTAGACCCCAAATTTGACATCTGTGTCTGGAAATTGGACAACAGAGGACCCTTAAGATTCTGTTTTACTTGTTCGCATGAACTGCCTTTATGAAATATTTTGGCGGCGGCATCGATTTCAGTTTTCCTATCCAGTATACGTGGAGCTATATTTTCTGACGATTTCGATTCTGCAGCCTGAGTTTCTCCTAAAACATGGCTACGTTCTATTGGAGTCATGTCATGCCGTCCAAGACCATGAATATGATGCTCTTTCTTCTCCAAATTCTTGGCACGTTTCTCATCCAACGGCTCAAACCTGCTAAATCTTTTTACCCAGTTTCGCGGTATAAAATTTTCTGGGATAGTTATATTGTATACTTTTTTGGATTGTTTGCAGGTTATTTTTTTTGGACAGAAACCTTCTAAACAGTTGAACTTAGCATTAAGCTCTTTAATAGTTGTCTTTTTAGATCCGTTTTCTAACGAAAAGTCGTACTTAGACATATCATCTTTAGCATATATATCTTCATCATCGTCTTCCAAAGCCCCGACTCCAAAAGCTTGACCGCGAATGGAAAGTTTCTTATTATTTTGGTCAACGACTTCTAATGTATCAAATAAGTTGAACCCGCTCGCAGCTTCACGTTGCAGTCCACAGTAACCAAGACCAAAAGTGTTTTGTTTAATCGCTGCTACAAGAGGGTCGAAATCGTCTGGAGCAAAAGTGACCTCATAATCAGAGAAATCACTTTCGGAATCGGTTGAGCTATTACTTTCGGTATTTACAGTTGGAAGTGCACATCCGTACATTTTCATTACATATTCTTCCTTCTTGTTTCGTTCCCTTGTTTTCTTTTTTGCAGTCCTACTCTGTCGATCACCAATACCCTGTCCTTCTCGCCATCCCATTTTTTTCAATATACAGACAGCTGTTTTTTCTTTTGCTGGTCTCAACAATGATTTTAAAACTGGTTGACCAGGAATTGGACCAGCCATGTTGATCTGAGCTATAGAACGTTTCACACCCTTGCTGCAATGTGCAAAATCCTCCTTTGCCTGAACTCTCTGAGGTGCTATTCCAAATTCGCCTAGATCCTCATCATCCATAAAATCCATTGGATTCTGCAATTTGAACGTACCTTTGTCCTTACGGGAACTCTTGAATTCTGTAGGTCTCCATCCTTCTTCCGAACCGACAGTATTCCAATACCCCGCTGAAAAGCCTCCGGTAAAAGCACCGTGGAAACGTCTTTTACCATTAACATCAAGTACTATTTGATCTTCAACAGAGACTGGTTTCTTTGCGGGAATTTCATCTGAAGACAAATTTCCAATCTTAGACAAAATAATTAAACAAATATATATTTACTAACCTTCTCCATATGAGGGCAATGGAGTCCCATATTTGCAAAAGATTTCTTCATTGTCTTCCATATTTTGAAAATATTAAATCGCAAGAACGATAAAAGTAAATATTCGTGAGATTTCTCTTCTCGGTCTCGCTCGAACCAAAACAATAAAGCAGAGATGCCATATTTTCTAAAAAAAATATCTGCAACTGCTCGAAAACCGGAAAAATCGAGCAGTTTTACGGCTACTCGAATTTTCTGGGTTTAAGCTGACTAAGAGCATCCGTAACGGTGCGCTAGTATTTTAGTTGCTCTGGTGACTTTGAACAGCGCTGCTATATTTTTAGTCACTCGTTTTCGTACCGGTCGTTGCTATCGCTATCAGTGATGGTCGCATGCATTTTCAATGAGCGCATAGAGCTTTCTGACAGCTCAAGCACCCACACTAGCGAACACGAAATACGCGTGTATATACATGATGTTTACCTCATTTTGGGAAACAGCTGATGCTGGAGGCAAAGTAAATTGATATATACCGGGTATGTGACCATCGAGGGTTGCATTAGTGTGTGTAGAAAGAAGAAGAAATAGTTCTGAAATATGGTGGAACTTGCATGAAAATTAAAACTAAATTAATTGTAATTAATGAATGCAGCTATATTATTCCAGAGAAATATTTGAACATTTACAATGAAATGTAAGGAATATATTTTAAAGTCATTTGCACTTGTAGCCTTCTTTATTATACGTAAAAAATTTGAGAACATGGATGACTAACTATTTCGATGTGCAATTGAAAAATGAATTAATGTTTCTAATACTTCACGATCAATACGGTATAAGGTTGCTTAAATTAAAACACGTTCCATCCAACATTTTGCTTGCATGATGCTCTTGAATATCTGCCTTTGATGTCTTCTTTTAAAAAATAGTTTTATTCGAATAGATGCTTGTGCTACTGCTTGAAAATCCTTAAGTTGAAGTCACTGTTCCAAGATGATACCTTTTTATCATAAATTTACCCGTCTCAACACTACGTAGAAAACCATAAAAAGTAATCTTAGATTGCTACAAAACGGTCTTAGAAGATAATTAACACTTTAAAAGCTTACCAGAAATCAGACGAAAAATATCGCGGGCGGATAACAATGTTGCTCATGCTGCTTATTGAACAATCATGTCCGAGCATTTTAAAAAAAATCTTTTTTGTTTTACTACTTGTAGGAAAGCGATATAACGACATTTCTTTGAGATATCTTGATACCGTTTTGACAAAAAAATTACCGCTTGCAATTTGGAATGTTGCACTTCATTGTATTCATGAAAATACATACTAGATATAATGTTCTAAGCATAAACATAAAAACTGTGAGAGAAAAAATAGACAAATTTTGCGTATCCAACGATTTTTTTAAAAAATTAACTAATTTTCCATACAAAATGCTCGAAATCTTAGAACTAGTGTAGATGTGTTAGTGCAAAGTGTATATGACAGCTCGCATTGTCATATACCTGGTATATATCAATTTACTTTGCCACACAGCGTCGGTGCAGCGTACTCAAAGGTGAGTGTGTTGTTTCTTCACACTCACACTTGTTAGTCTCCTCTTTTCCATCGTGTTTCGCTAGTTCGCACAGAGGAAGCGTGCGCTGGCACGAACAGCCAAAACTGCGTAGATATCACACAAATGCAAGACGGCACGGAATAGAAGACATAGCAGTAGTATTCGCGTAGCGCTTGCTATGTTACATAGATGATGTATTTCGTGTATATACTGCCGCTATTCGCATAACAGTCCCAGTTTCTATGGAGATGGACTGTTATGTAAATAGCGGCAGTATAAATTCGTAATACATCATATACGCAACATTGCTAGCGCTACGTGAATACCCCTAGCATATTTTTCCGTTCGATGCAGCAAGTGAGTTTGAATAAAATAGTATAAATTTTGAATAAGATATCTATCAATTCGAAACAAATAATCCTTGAAACACAGAGAACAGATTAACAGGCTCGAAGGACGTAATCGATTTTTCGTGTGTAAAATCTGTCGGTGGCGCCCTCCAGAAATAGTTTGCCAAACGCAACAAAAAATATCCATGTACCTTTATCAATATTTCTTTGTGCTGGAGTTACATAGCAGTGATGGCAGCGACATCAAGATTTAGTTTGCCACTTACTGCTCGAGGGGTGCTCTATTGAAGGATTACTCGTAGATTACATAAAAACCTTTTACACACTTTTTGTCGATTACCTGGTAGTCTGTTCTCTGTGCTTGAAATAAACAGTAATTATATTTTGCAATTTATGGTGACAAGCTAGGTGACAAGTACCAACTAATATTTTAGGGTTTTAGCATTGTCAGGATTTTTGTTGCAGTTGCAGCATACTGCATATGCGAAGTTTAAGATAATTGAAAATATCCTATTTTCTTAATATTAGGCCAAAAATATAGACTTAGAGCGAATAGACCGAGGGTGAGAGTCGAACTCACAGGTCTCAATCTTTAGTCGAATGTGTTGTTTAAGGGGACATAAACGATTAAAAATGTGTGTGTGTGTGTGTGTGTGTGTGTGTGTGTGTGTGTGTGTGTGTGTGTGTGTGTGTATGTGTGTGTATGTGTGTGTGTGTGTGTGTGTGTGTGTGTGTGTGTGTGTGTGTGTGTGTGTGTGTGTGTGTGTGTGTGTGTGTGTGTATGTGTGTGTGTGTGTGTGTGTGTGTGTGTGTGTGTGTGTGTGTGTGTGTGTGTGTGTGTGTGTGTGTGTGTGTGTGTGTGTGTGTTGTAACTCTTGACTTTAGTTATCTGTTTCTCGGATATGGCTTAACCGATTTGATCGCCGTTAAGCTTGTTTGAAAGGTGTTACTGATCACTATTGAATTGTTTTGCAGTCCGAGGTTTCGTTTAAAAGTTAGGCCATTGCAAATAATTTCAAAAGTTTTTGCCCCCCCCCCTTGGAAATTGGCTTGAAAAATCAGGGGGGCAAAAAGTAAGTTGTAGGGTATGAGTTCATTTTTTGCATAAAATCAATTGTCTGTGGGCTCTACAGCTTGAAAAACTCGAAAAATGAGTGTACGAGTTGAGTTAATGCTTCTAGCACGAAACAAAAATGGAAATTCAAACAACGAAATTTCCGAAAATCGGCCGAAAAATTTTTCTTTCGTTTTTTTTTTCGAGCAAAAAAAAATATATTAATCTTAGGCATTTTTACCGATATTCTGAAACTCCGTTGTTCGAATTTCTATTTCTGTTTCGTGCTAGAAGCATTAACTCAACTCGTACACTCATTTTTCGAGTTTTTCAGGCTGTAGAACCCAAAAACTTTTGAAATTATTTGCAATGGCCTTATTTGAAAAAAAATCATACACAAAGTCATACACATAAGCATTCCAGTGCGGCGTAAAACAACCACGCCGAATAAAACGCCGCTCCTGGAAAACACGATTTTCAAACTTTATGTACCTTTTTCTCAGAAATTACACAACGTATGCAATTGACTTGTCTTGTGACAAACACCTTATGTTTGATAAATTAATATCCCACAAGCATTAGTTGAAGCATATACCTGAATGAACAAGAAAAAAGAAATTACATTGTGCTTAGCTGCGCGACTAATGGAGTGTTAACTAACACATTTATTTACAGGTTATCCCTATGTCTAAGTGTCCCCCGCATCTCTGTGTGTCACCGTTGCTAATAGGAATGTTTTATAAAAAATAGTGAACTAGCGGACAATGTTTTTTTAATATTAACTATTATTACTATGTGATGCCGTGCAGTAATTTTAGTTTTAATTTAATATGTATTTGTTGTTGAACATCACTTAAAAATGATCGCAAAAAAATTTATGTTGACCCCCTAAAATTGATTTTTGTTGAAAAATATATTTAAAAATCAACATTTTTTTTTCAAACTGCATTATACGATGTAGGTTCACAAACTTCACTTTCCATGTAAATATCATGGATCTTGTTTTATGACTTAGCTATTCCCGTTGACTCACTGTTGACTACTCTCGCCTACTGTTCAATGTTTTGTGTCAATGTTAATTAAGGTGCGACTTGTTCATTTTTGATCAATGTTACTTCTGTCGCCATCCTAATATTTGTGGGGTGTGGCCAAAGTTTCTTAGAAACATCGGGCAACATTAATGTTGGGAAAATTATAAAAACATGCTACATGCTACATGTCAGTTTTTAGATAGTGCCTACTTGCTAATACCGCGAAAATGGTTGAACGAAATCATGTCGGACTCGATTATTAACTAAATGCGTCGATTATACTACAACATGCAACATTGGTGTATTTTATTCATAATTAAATGTTTAGCCGTTAAAAATCAAATCAAAAATTATTTCGTATATGCCATAAACACCAATATCGAGACAATTAAATCCTTATATGGTAGTTTGGAATAACCCACGCGGTTTTTACGTTGATGGCAACAATAGAATCTATTCGAAAATCGGACCAGAATGGAGCGCGGACAACCAGGTGTGATTTGTAATACAGTAGGATTTCGAAACCGTGCTAAAATCGAGTCCCTTTTTGGAAATGAAAAAATAGAATGTAAATGCGTAGGAAATAGACTAAATATTATTAATCAACGATTGCAACTATTTTATCTTTGAAAAGTTCGCTTAGAGCTATTTGTCCGGTGCAAGTAAGTTTTTGGCAATCTGCGGTAAGACGTAGTCCTACGGCAATAAAAATATGATTGTTCGAAATATCCTATAACCGCCAGCTCCACGCGAAAAAGTCATTCATTGACATGCATCATAGAAGCATTTAGATTTCTGTGTAGCTCATCGAAACGGAACAACACAAAGCGTACTCCCCAATAAACTGCTTCCAAGTGACTTCTCAGTATCTTTACCACTGCAGCGCGCTGGTGAACTATACAGTTCTATGAAGTGTGAATTCACAGTAAGGATCGCACAGCCAAGTCACACTTGTATCTCACAGTGAAGCCACTGCCACTGCCAGTGAAGTGGCCTTCACAGTGGCAGTGTAGTTGTTTTCATGTCCGCTTTGTGCGGTGTTTCGGAGAAGAAAAGACGCTGTCGTCAGTTCCATTGCCACTTACACTGCATCTAGGAGCCAGTGAACTAATGATTATACCTCTGCATCCTTGCTATTCGCTGAGAGAACTGTGTGAATCACTCTTCGCACCCGCTGCAAGTTGAGGTGCTGGCCATCCCTGCTTGCGAGTACCTTGCCGTTCCGTGATATGACGTTCCGGACGCGTGTGAATGCGCACATTGAAAATGCATGCGACCATCACTGACGTTCCGTTACGATACGTTCCCAAGCAACCAAAAGTTCGAATATTACTTGACACGCGAACTCGAAAGTTCATAATTAGTTCAGATTCAGTTCCGTGGAACTTTCTTGCTGATTAGTAGTGTATATCAAGTATCCAGCTTTTTACGCGCTATAATGGTGGCCGCTATAAATTGTGATCGTAATATGCGAACAATCTTTTTGACAACTCTGCATACATCAAATCTGGCACTCTTCTCTTGCAACACGTATGCAGAGTTGGTGCTCCCGGAATTTTTTGACACTTAGTATCAACAAATGCAATGTGATAACCTTTCACCGTAGACAGAAACCGATCATGTTTACTTATTCAATTGCGGGACACAGACTGCAACGGGTCTACCAAATTAGAGACTTGAGAGTTACTCTTGACTGTGAGTTGACCTTCAAACCTCACTACAACGACATTCTGACGAAAGCCAACAGACAACTTGGTTTTATATTCAAAATCTCCGAAGACTTTCGCGACCCGCTGTGCCTACGGGCGTTGTATTGGGCACTAGTCCGCTCAGTTCTTGAGTTTAGTAGTGTGGTATGGTGTCCATACCAAGCGTGTTGGATTGCTAGATTCGAGCGGGTACAAAAAAGGTTTGTTCGCTACGCACTTCGTTGGCTACCATGGCATGATGCTACGAACCTGCCTTCCTACACTGATCGCTGTCGGCTACTTGGAATTGATACCCTAGAACGGAGAAGATTCATCGCACAAGCTCTCTTTGCTGCTAAGATCATCACTTCGGAAGTCGATTCGCCTGAACTACTCTGGCAGTTTTACTTCTATGCTCCAAAAAGAGTTATACGTCAACGCAACTTTTTACACCTCGCAGTTCGTAGTCGACAATACGGACAAAATGAGCCAATCCGTGCCATTGCCAGTGCATTCAATCTCGCTTACAGCATTTTTGACTTTAACATTCCATTGCATGTTTTTATGAGAAGACTATCATGATCCTGTGTTCGTTTTATTTTTCATTAAGACAATATTTTGTCAGATGAATTTTATTCAATAAATAAATAAATAAACAAATAAACACTACCGTGCTCTTTCTTTCGTTTACGCCAAAGAAGGAGATCAGAATTATGCGAAATGTAAACAAAACTATTGCTCTCCTTCTTTTGCGTAAACGAAAGAAAGAGCAACACTGCCGTACAGGAGAAGAGTGCCCAGTTTTGATGTATGCAGAGTTGTCAAAAAGATTGTTCGCATATTACGAACACAATTTATAGCGTCCGCCATTATAGCGCGTAAAAAGCTGGTTACGTGGAACTAAATGCTTTAAGAAGTTCTGTGAGTATTTCATACCCAAGGAGCAAAGCGGATGCACTTAAAAGAGCAGGTGTGGAATAAGAGTTGTGTGGTAGCATCCGGTGCTGAATAAGCGAATTTGCTGAAGTACGCGTTGTTTAAACGTTATATCTCACATTTTTCCTAGCTTCTAGTCAACATCTAGGGTAACCAACGTATTTTGGACCCCCTCAGCAGCTGTACATAATTTGGACACTTACAGCAAAATCAAATGCAAGTGTCCAAATTATGTACAGCTGCTGATGGGGTCCAAAATAGGTTGGTTACCCTACATGTTGTTATTTAAGTGTGGAATGAGAGTCGAATAGGCATTGTGCAAACGTATCAGCAGCACAGCTAAGAGCAGGTGTGGAATACCGGTCGCTTAAAAGCTACCGTATCAGCTAAGATCAATTGTGGAGTAAAAGTGGAATAAGCATTGTGCAAACGTATCAGCAGTATTACAGAAAGCACGTGTAGAATACCGCCATCCGGGGTGACATTGTGCCACGGGGGTGAGATTGTGCTAAAAACCGAAAATGTTTCTTTAAGAAAATATATTAAAACCATGAAAATTGGGGACTCAAATTCAAAATGATTTGAAACATAACATATTAATTAATAACTTGGAAGGGAACACAGATAATATTAACGAACGATTTGGCGTAAATAGTGTTTCAAAGTTCAGGGTCAAAAATACTCGAAAAAAACGTTACCAAAAAATGTCCCATATAAACAAACCCAAATATGAAATCGCATCAACTTGCTATTCTGAATGTATATAAAGTATTCATTTATAATGTAGTGAAAGGTTATTATGCGTTAGTTGGCTTTTGTTTACGAAAAAAACATTTTCCTACGTTATGCACTTTCCGCGCTTCACTGGGGCGAGATTGTGCCAAGCTATAATGAGCCACCCAGTGTATGAAATTCATACACACAACAAAAATACGCCGGCGTACACTAATACACTCGTATGGCTTACAAGCGAGCACAATATTTTGACAGATTACATTGTATTATCTTTTTTAGAGCAAACAGCGTCGTAAGTCTGCTAAGTCATATATTAATTATAGTAATTAAAACTATCATTTAACTTACAGAGAATGGTTCGCAAACATAGGCGCATTCCTGGGTCACGGTCTTACCAAAATTACCCCAAGGACAAGTTGGATTTGTGTCTTAAGGCAATCAAAAATGGTATGATTCACCGGGAAGCGGCCGAAAAGTTTGGAATTCCAAGGAGCACCATTTTTAACAAGCTTCACGGTAATCGTAACAAACTGTTCGGTGGTCAAACTTTATTCTCACCAGAGGAAGAAGACATTTTTGTGAAATGCTTGGTAGCTATGTGTGACGCGGGGTTTCCTGTGAACGAGGAAGATTTACGGCATGTTGTCAAGGACTACCTCGTCAAGGTCGGCAGAACCGTTGATCGCTTCAAAGACAACTATCCTGGCCCAGATTGGGCTAAATCGTTCCTTAATCGGCACTCCGACCTTTCTGTACGCTTCGTTCCTAATATTAAAAAAAATCGGGCAGCTATTACACCGGAGATCTTGACGAATTACATTAATAATTTAAGAAATGTGACAGCCGATATTCCCCCACAAAACATCATCAATTATGATGAGACGAACCTGACAGACGATCCTGGTGCTCGGAAGTGTATTGTGCAAAGAGGTGTTAAATATCCGGGAAATATTTTGAACACGTCAAAAAGCAGTATTTCACTAATGATGTCAGGTAGTGCGGCAGGGGACCTGCACCCTCCCTAAGTGGTTTACAAATCAGCTAAGCTTTGGAACACCTGGGTTGAGAACGGGCCACCTGGAGCAAGATATAACAACTCGAAAAGTGGATGGTTCGATGGAGCGACTTTCGTAAACTGGTTTGAATTTCATATGCTCCCCATCCTAAAGAAACTGGACGAGAAAAAAGTTCTGATTGGGGATAATGTTAGTTCTCACTTCTCGCCACGTGTGCTTCAACTATGCGAATCGAACAATATAATCTTCACGTGTCTTCCCCCGAATTCGACCCACCTCACACAGCCACTCGATGTAGCATTCTTTGGGACAATGAAACGTAACTGGAGAAAACTTTTGCGGGCTTATAAAGAACAAAATAACTCTTCTGCATCGACCCTCCAAAAGGCAGATTTCCCACTCTTGCTTCAGAATCTCTTAGATAGCCTTAAGGAGAACCAAAAAGTCAATCTCCAGGCCGGATTTAAGAAATGTGGCATTTATCCAACCAGCGTAGAACCTCTGCTGAAAAGCATCAATGCTGTATCCAGTTCTCCTGTTGCCATCGAAGACAGTTTCAAGGGGTTTTTGAATTCGAAGCGAGTAGTTGTCTTGAAGGGTGGAACACGGAAGAGACGAAAGAAGTTCGACATCCCTGCTGGATCCAGTATTACGGCTGAAGAGATCCATGAGTACGAAAAGCGGAAGAACGAGGGTCAGAACATCACACCAAAACGTCCGAAGTTGAAAATTCATCCTGGTGGCCGTACGGCAACGAAAGAAGGTCACAATAAGGAGAATGAACCCCCAAAGAAACAGCTGAATATGACTACCAGACGTAAAAAACAGAAGTAAATTTCTGTTTATCTTTTAATATTTGTTGATCATTAATAAAACTTGCTTAAAAAGGCATGTTTCATTGTAATTTAACTTTTGTTTAGAAGGGTCAGAATAAACTCTTCAAAATAAGCGAAATTTGTTATACCTTATATACACTGACTGTTTTCAAGGGAGTTTGCAATCACCTGTCTTGTTTCTGCATGTTCTTGAACGAATTCTACATGATTAACCTTTTGAAATGATCAAATAGATAAGTCCTCTAAGATTTTTCGCCCACCTTGTTTCTTCTTCGTTTTTTCCAGAGGGAGGAGTGGTCTCGAACCATCATAGAAAAAAACCTTACCTCCAAAAATCACAACATGCCAAATTTGGTTCCATTTCCTTGATTAGTTTTCAAGTTATGCAGAAATTTATATTTCATTTGTATGGGGCTCCCCTTCCAGAGGAGAGAGAGGTCTGGAACCATCATAAGAACCTTTCCCGGCCCCAAAAACCTATGTATACAAATTTTCACGCCGATCGGTTCAGTAGTTTTTGAGTCCATGAGGATAATTCAAACAGAAACTCATTTTTTCAGGTATTGATTTGTAATTTTCGTTATTTTTGGCCGACCCCCAATCTCTAATAGTCCACATAGCTCATGGACGGCCCAATACGAACTGTTTCACAATATTATTTATGTGTATTGCACATAGATGCTTGTTCTACGTTGTTTTATAAGTATTTAACATGATGTTATGTTTTTGGCACAATGTCACCCCCTAGAAGGGGTGAGATTGTGCCAAAGTTCATATACTTATAATATAATCAGAATCCATTGTAACTAAACCATCTCTACGGCAAGTGTTAACTAAACATTGAAGTATATATTGACAGGCTTTGAGTCAATTTAATTGCTAAATTGTGTGTGTAACAGGCTAAAGAACGAAAAGGCATGCTTTTTTGGCACAATCTCACCCCGGCAGACGGTAGTAGTGGAATAAGGATGGAATAAACGTGGCGCAAACGTATCAGCAGCATTGCTGACAGCAAGTGCAGAATAAAAGTGGAATGAATGTTGCGCAAACGAATTAGCAGCATTGCTGAGAGCAAGTGTGGAATAGTGATGGAATAAGGGTCGAATGAAAGTTGCGCAAACGTATCTGCTGCGTTGTTGAGAGCAAGTGTGAAATATGTGTCGATTAATCGTCGTACAAACGTATCAGTAGCACCACCAAGAGCAGGTGTGGAATAAAAAGTGCTTGATGGCAGCCAATAACACCAATAACTTGAATGACACTTTATACTTTACACTTTATAATTTATATAAATTTATATTAGGTACACTTTATTTCTTTTTTTTACAGAGTAAGAATAGAAAAAATTTTCATAACCACTTTTAGCCGAGACAAGTCTTTGCTGGTCGTGGCAATCCTTTTATTTGTTGTTGTTTGGACGGTATGTATCTTCTCCCTCGGCGTGTCGTTATCCCTCGTCCAAGGCAACCAGCTCTGCTTGACGCTTTGCGAGTTACTCACAATAGATTTGCTCAGCGAAATGAATAGCGTCGAGCTAAAGCCACCAGAATTGTTATGGTCGGGTGGCATAGTGGCGATACCACCACTGCTGGTAGCGACGTACCGTAATCACAGAGAACAGACATCCAAGCGAAAGGTCCCCACTTGGATAAAACTTATGTCAAATTAGTTGGGAAACTATAGTGATGGTGTCGCTAAAGGCGCATGAAATTCTACACTAAACTCACAACAGCTAGCTTCTGGCGCTAGCATAACGCATATAGTCTATATATACTAGCGCCAGAGAAGCCAAAGGTTGTCAGTGGGCAAATCAAATGAATCATTTAGTTGGGAAACTATAGTGGTGGTGTCGCTAGCATATTAGGTGATTTTAATTTGAAATTTTATCCAAAAATTCCCGAAAAATTTGTTCCTGAATGGATGTCTGTTCTCTGTGCCGTAATCGCGTGACCAGCTCCCGCTGCCGGTGCGCAAAAACCCCACTTCTTCTCGTGCCATCTACTGCTGCTTTTTGTTTTTTGGATGAAAAATATACGTGCACAGACAGTGAGTGACTTAAAGTAGCGATAAGCTCAGGAAGTAGTACTATATGCGTAAACTAAAGACGGGGTGTCAAAAGTACTAGCACGAACCACTTCTGCTGTTAACTAATCACTGCTGCTGCTAACTAATCACATCACTGCTAACTAACTGACCAATCGCACACAATGTTCGCAGCTAGCCGAAAGTTCTGGATTTCCAGTTTCCAGTGAATTTCACTCAGTAGTACCACAGAGAACAGACATCCAAGCGAAAGGTCCCCACTTGGATAAAACTTATGTCAAATTAGTTGGGAAACTATAGTGATGATGTCGCACAACTGTTATGCAGTTGTGGTGCGTTATATACGAGCAGATTTAAATTTCTCGACAAGAGGTGTTTATCTCCCGGTGAGCTTTGGTCTGCTAATCCCGGGAAGGTTATTCCCAGATAACACAAAATCGTAATAGAAAGTTCTCATTAAATCGTTTTCATGTCAATTTCACTTTGGACTTGTATAATGATTAGAGTATGTCAAATCGAAGTGAACAATAAGTTGTTTTGCAGTCATGCGTGTCTTCATCGTCTTCATATACAATTTGTTCTGGCCACACTGGTGAGGCCCTCGCGCAACGAACTTAAGTTGACAGCCATGCTAGCTGGCAGTCGGATGGTTGTCAGAAAAATAAACAAGTCAGAAGAAAATAAACAGTGGAGAGAAGAAAAGTTGTGGAAAATTGAAAGTCATCCTAGATAGTTGAAGTTAAACTTGTTAATAGGGAAATATAAAGCTAATTGGAAGATTTAGAAAGCATAAAAGTTGGACAGATTTCTTAAAGTGAGTTTTAAAGGAAGCGCGAGAAGGATAGTTGTTTTGTTCGCGGAAAGTGTTTAGGAAAAGCAACATAGTTTGAGTAAGTCTAATGAAGAGAATTTGATGGACTTTGATGTTTTTACAACCATTGATTCATAACTATAGGTACGAGTGTACATACGGAAACGATTAAAACGGAAAAGTAAAAACACTACAACACTACAAATAGCGGAATTGTGAGTAATTGATAATGCATTATAGTAACAAATGAAACTAAAGCCGGAAATATATTCATTAGGGTGGTTCAAGTTGAACGACGAACGACAGGAAAAGAAGTTCACATAAAGGCAGATAGAAAACAATAATGTGAGTAGAAAGCAAGAAAAACATTAAGACAAAAATAATACTAACGGTCGAAATATATTTTTAGTTTTGATCGACGCTAAAAAGGCTCGAATTGCAAAGATCGTTTTTTATTCTGCGGCGTCACAACACAATTCATAACTGTGAATTATAAAGCAGTATAGACGATTGCAATATTTGATTATATCTTAATCTTATATTGCGACATTTGCTCCTATTTAGACTACCCCGATTTACACGATTATCACAGTCGAATCTCGCACACGATTTTGCTCAAAGAAACTGAACTGAACTGAAGAAGAAAGAAAAAGAAGAGGAAGAAAGAAAAAGAAGAGGAAGAAAGAAAAAGAAGTCAAACTCACTAGTAGATCAAACTAAAAGCCACTCTAGTGTCAGATTAACAGTGCAAAATGCGGTACGGTGCATTAAATGATTATCACAGTAGTCTAAATAGTCATAAAAGGGGCAATATTCAGGAGTATTTAGTTGCGTGTTATAAAAACTACGCAAAATATGTTACACATCGAAATTATGCCGAATGCCGTAAATTTTCTCATAGTGCATTACCTATAAGTACGCAGCCCATGCATCTGCAGTAAAAAAACATGCAAAGCGACATTATACTAGCTCTCAATAGAGGCACACAAGAAAGTACTCTCTAAGCTTAGCTCTCAAAAGTACTCTCCCTGACTGCTGCGAAGAACAAAGCAGTTTCCGGTGAACCATTAAAGAAAAAGGTCGCCACAATATCAAGGCACAATAAATTATTAGTTTAGTCCATGATCTACAAGTTAATCGCTGCTGAACACGTTTGTTTTAACTCGGTTGCCTTAATCCAGTGAAACTAAGTGCCGTAAACAAGATTACCTCCACGGATAGACCATTAATCGGTCCACACTCGCATTTGGACACAAAACGGTACAAAGTAGCTATTAAAATCACATGATTCCTATTGGAATTGAGATTCCAATTGATGCATACATTGGATTTCACAGACAGCAGACGGTATTTCACGTGCAAGGTCGTACAGCAGAACAACGATTCGTAAATCTTCCGATTAGAGGTAAAAATGTGATACGCACGCGGATGAATGTCGTACTTAACCTAAATTTAATCTGCAGTCCAATACTAAGCACTTCATACGGTTCACGGGTTCACACGGAAAACTCATTCCAAGGCACGCAGCAGGTCAGAACAGAGTCAACACCTTTGCAGAACGCAAACAGAAGCCCTCAAAAGGAGGTAAATAACAAATCCTTTGATGCAGGATGCAGGCAGATAACGCAGTGTTTGTTACAGGGCTTTTTTATTTTGGATGCAACTTGGCAAGTGGACGTCGTGACTCTAGCGTACCAGTTTGGCAGGGCGAAGAGCGCTCATGCGATCCACCGAGGACGATCATCGTTTGCAGCGCGGCGAGCATAGCCGATCGAGAGCCTCGGTGCATACGGATTAAGTTTTACGGTGAACGTCACTCAGTGACTCGAAGCTAAGCGGCGTCGGTGAGAGCGACGACTGCCGATAGAACGGCTGTGACGATTTTGCAGTAGCATCATTCTCTAGTATCTTCGTCCGGGTGATGGAGTCATCAGATTAAGTCTACGTTGGAGCACCGTTCATCCGTCGAGGAATAGTAAGCCGTTATTATGGGGCCCCCAACGAAATGCACAGGTGATATGTAAGAGTAAGCAAGGAAAAGGTAGGAGAGACAGGTGTAAATGGCGAGCTAAATAGATAGTAGTAAAATGTATGTTTTGTTTCACTGTCGCAACCATTATCGAAAGCTATTCTGATATTTTGAGCAAGGTACTTGGCTTGAGGGCATCTATGCGTCTCGTGAGTGATTATTGGCTGGCCGGAACGAACTAAGAGTCTTTTTCTTTTACGGTTTTGGTTTCTGTGCATGTATTTAGGAAATTGTAACAAATAGAATTACAAATAATTGTCAAAATTTTCGCACGTAAATCGCCTCCACTTTGGTACATATATGTTCTTATATGGCGTAAAATATAACTTTTTCGTTCAGATACGATTTAGTATACCTCAGTTGCAATCGAGATATACAAACCAAACGGTTTACTGGGTTGGTTTCATAAACCATATCATACCTGACCGGGAACGTGTAACGGCAAATGGCCAATCGCTTGTATAATGGTGTTTGGTTTGCCTGACACATACAGCAAATAAGGATATACTACAAAAGTTCAATTCAATGGACAAAGTAGTCTAAGTCCCCCCTAACAAAAAAAAATCTTCAATGATCCATTGCAGGGCCATTTGCTACGATCCTATTCCTATTGATTCTAACAGCCTCTCCCAGGCGAGAATGCATAGACCTTTGCATGGTACCTGATCTCAACTCTGGTTTGAAGTTTTTGTGTGGTTTGTTTTGATTCCCTTTGTAACCTAAATTTATTGCTAGTGGATTTATTACTAGTAATTCGTTCCGCTTGTTTGCGGAAACCGGAAATTCCTGACTTTTCCGAAGCAGAAAATGATAGAAGTTTTGCACAACATATATTTCTGTCATTTTTGCAGTTTTTTGCGAATAAGTAATCAAAACAAACCACACAACACTGTCAAACTTGAGACGAAAGAAAATCACTGACGTCTGCATGCAATGCTTTATAAGTATCACCATGAAAAGCGGGAGAGGAGACACGAAGGGAATCCCTCATTGCCATGTACGGCGATTTGAAAAGTCCCCGAAAACTGATTTGATAAATTAATTATCATTTTTAATAGACGTGTTATCATCTCAAATTATTACAAGAAAGCATCTGACTAGTTAGATATTTTCAATAATACTAGCTCTTTCACTTTTTCATACTCAAAATAACGCGGAAAACTTAAAGACACTTGTGATAGTTTCCATCGTGTGATACCAAATCGATTATTTCTTCTATAAAATACTCTTAGGAAATGCTCATAGCTTGGCGCGACAGAATCCATGTCTTCCAGTGTGAATACATAACGTTTTTCTAATGCTATAAAAACTCCTTTCAGTTTTGGCAGCTCTAGCAATAAATTTTCCAATGTAAGAACAAATGCTTCCGTTATGGTGTCATCGTATATAACTGAAATTAATAAAGCACATAAGTATGTATATATAGAGAGTATTTAAAACCTACCATCAGCAGTTACTACATATTCCACATCTTGTAACAGTTTTTTTAAATCATCAGAATAATCTTCATATTTAACTGTAAAGTCTAGCTCAGTAACGACCACGTTACAATCTGGGTCTGACAAATGGGAGTTACGTGTAATGTTGGATTTGATAAGCTCTAACAATCCTCCAACATTGATATCTGATTCAACAATATTCAAGTTATCATTTGAAAATTTCCGTTTTTATCTCACTTACCGGTGCAGATTACTTCGCGAGCGAAAAAGCTTGACACTATGCTAGTTAGTCCTACGCCTGATCCCAATTCCAGTATTTTTCTATTTTTAAATTTTTTTTCGTTATGTAGAATGTAATCTGCTAGAAGCAGAGCACCTCGCCAAATTTGTAACCCTACCAGATTAAGATTTGTCGACTTCTGATGCTCTATAATATTACATATTTAGGAATATTTTATAATGCATTTTTTATTAAATAATTACCTATTTCAATTACACCTTGTCGTTTCCTTTCTAAAAGTAAATCTCCATCTTTGTCGGCCAACACGCAATCCTTGTTACTGTTTTCACTATTGTCGGCAATTCCGTTTGAAATTTTCACGCTACCTAATTTTGTTTCTGAGCTCAAAGATTCGCTTCGCTCATAAAAACCATTATTGCAACACTTCTGATTTAAATCTATTTTCATATCTTTCTTGCCTTTCCTATTTTGACGATCTAACTGTTCTCCTCTACATGGATACGTAAATGTAAATTTAGAAATGCTGTCTGTAAAATATCAAAATTGAAATTGTGTTTGCAGGTAACATTAGAAAATAGCATCTTACTTCCATTTGCCGAATTGGTCGTAGCAAAATCTGTCTCCGCATAGAGTTCCGAAGTTACTTCAAACGATGCCATCCGTTAAATAAATCGTTTCAATTCCTAATGAGACAGCAATATCAGACTTGATTCAACAGATGTCTAACTCATACCAGCTTTCATAAGTACCTATTGCGAATTTGTAACCGGAAAACTAAGAGCGGCAATTTTGGCACCCCGAGAGAATAGCTAAACGCTACTGCGCTATTACACTTCACACTGAGCATCAAACTGAGTGTGGAACAAAAGAGCAAAACTTTGTATATAAATAATCTTAGCTTGAATTAGCAAGCAATATCTTGCTTTTCATAGGATGCTGCTTGGTATATAGTTACCATAGTTACCTATACGCTATACAGTCAACAAAACAGCTGGCAGATAGTCACCACAGGTTGTACACCGTAAACTCATATTGTATTGGCATTTTATCTTACCTCTTTGTCCTGATGTTTGTGTTCTAATGATTAAACTGTTATTACTGACGGTTTGTACCTAAAAAAAATTTAAAATGGGATCAGATGGATTCGACTCGAACAATATACCTACCCAATCAACAGTAACAGTTCACAGTGCCAAACAACTTTGTTGATAGTTTCTTTTGGCCTGCCTGTTGCAAGTGGGCAATATTTCAAACAATAACAATTTCTCGACTACGAATTGGTGTTCATTAAGGCATGTCGAACAGCATTAGTGGATCCATTGATACAAACAATGATCATCACAATACGATGTTATTGACCGTCAACGCGGTAGAACTCTCTGGCCTTTCTGACCAGGAGGTATGCCGCGAGCAGAATTATCTGACCATCACTGCACTTTCTGTACGCTGTTTACACAACAAAATAAAAGGCCTTTCGCTCGCAAATTAGCAATTATCACCAACACACACTCATCTGAGGGTGGGTTTGCCGTGAAAACACGAAATTTTAGCTGTACGCTTTCTGCTTGGACGTCTGAATAGGGATGTCAGTCCTTGTTCAGATGTTTCTGTAACAATGCGAGAATAAAACATGAATATACATGAATAACATTTATGGCCCCATTAAAAGTATGTACAAGAGCACATAATTTTCGACTATAAGATATGAAACAGAATTTTTATAGCAGTTCACACTTAAATATAATTTCTACGTCATATACCTTTTATGGGCTGTCTCATAATAAATAAGAATTTTCTTTTGATATTTATATTTAAGCAAATAAATATAATGTTTTAAGTAACATGAAAAGTATGTGTTCAGGTCCTATAATTGTTATAGGTTTAAAGTTTTATAAGTGTACACACTAAATTTTTTTACCGAACACCGCAATTTTTTGACGAAATAAGAACTGCTGGATGTTCGGTAAAAATTTCGTTGATGCCAAACGTTACAAAAGGTTCGAAAACGTTAACGGGAAATTAGCAGTCATTAACTTTTCGTCGGAGAGCTAAATTTCGGAAGCAGTTTTTGGGTCCAAAAGCGGGATTATGTATATATAAACGTAAATACTGCATTTTTCTTGCGAATCTGAACACAGCGAATATAATTTTATGAACAGAATTTTTGTTTCAAACAAAAAACTGCTTTTGAAGTTGACAGAATCGATGACGACTAATTTCACCTTAATATCCATCATCGAATTTTTTACGGAAAGTTCAGCAGTTTTAATTTCGTCAAAAAATTGCGCTGTTCGGTAAAAATTTTTGAGTGTGTATACAGTTAAATGAAAGAAAAACTTTTTCGCGATTAACCCTCTCTCCCAGATAGTAGCACAGATATTCCTTGACTTCCGGTACTACAATCAGCCGATTAAATTTTAGGGTATTGCAAATTGCATTAAAAACGCGAAATGCAAAAATCTTGTTAACAGTTTGCAAGTAAAATCCCAGTAGCGAGCTATCAAATATTTGTCAACTTATTGTGAGTGTCAATTCTATTAAATTGACATCAATTATTGAAAGCTCGCTGCTGGGATTTTACTTCCATGCTGTCTGCAAGTTTCTTGCATTTCGCGTCTTTGATGCAATTTGCAATATCAAAATATTGCGGCGCTTATAATAAATCCTCCTGCTGCGGTGGTGGTAACGCGCTCAGGAGATAACCGCGATACAACCGCAAAATTAAAATAAGCCAACTGTCAAACAGAACGAGTGAGAGTTATTTTTTGCTGAAGCAGCATAGGAAAATGAACTCTCACTCGTTCTGTTTGACAGTTGGCTCATCCGCCCCTTTCAAATGTTAGTCGACATATGATCCGCTTCTGTTTTGTTATATCTTTCAACTTAGTCAGTGTAAAATGCATTACAAAGCTTTATACACACTGTGTCCGAGTATAATATGCAAGGTGCGTGACAATAGCTTAAGTAGATTTAATAACTATTTCAATACTTGTTAATCAAACATTTAAGCAAAAAGTATGCGTGTTCGATTGGCTCCCTTTTGAAAACTCTCGCTGCTCGATAGGCTCCCAAGATGGCTACTTCCGCGTATCTCTCATCTTTGAGTATTTCTAGTTAACACCCAGATAATCGAGTACAGGTTGTATGTCCATTATCCTATTAGCTTGTTTTTGAGTCGATGACGGCGTTGTTCATGCAACGTATAATAATCATGTGTTTCGAATATTATTTCCGACCCCGAGGATAGCCCAACTATAACGAGCACCCCAACTGACGAACTAATAACCGCTTGTAATAGTATGTAGATTAATTTTACTAATACCAACCAATTTCTTCTTGTTCCACACGTCACTGCAAAGTTCAATGTCAGCGTCTAACGCTGACGATTCATATGCTATGAACGTCAAATTGTGAGAGTTTTTCAAGCTTGCCTTAGTATATATCGGAGATCGACTATTCAAGTAAGCTGGATAGTCAGGCAGTAGAGGCCTATTTATAGAACTTACAGTTAACACCAGTAGGTCAATCGTCTAGGAACGATACTTTCGCTTTTGAGTCAATCCACACGTGACGCTACGTTGCTCTGGCCAGATGCGGTAATAGCCATTTCGCCAGTTTATATTTAGCAGCCATTTACGTCGCTTGCATTTATATCCTATTGACGATATCATATTCATGCATCGTTTGTCTTGTGAGAAACAGCACTACCCAATTGATAATTGTTAAATCACGACACGGGGCCGAATTGAGACCAATACCGAATTCGTTTATCATTCTGCTTCATCAACAAAGCGAAACCAAAAAGTGTTTTGACGTAGGACTACGTCTTACGGCAAGTTATGAGATAGGTTGTCATTCCAAAAAATCGAAAAATGCGAGCGTCACGAAAAATGAAAGGTTTTGAGCGCTAATAGCTCAGCGGTTTTCTGATCGATTTTCAATATTCTTACACCAGTCGATCGGAAAATCTTCTAAGAATTGACCCAAATGAAGAAAAGTATGGATTCTTGATGTTGAACTATTGAAAAATTGAAAATAATAAACCTATGTTTTACCAGAATTCTCGCTTCGTGATTGGTTGGAAGATTCTTTACAATGATCTAAACCAATACCAATTTGATATCTGTGCTTGGGAAGTAAGCCCAAATATCCTCATTTCAACAAGACCACAAGTGACCAAGTATCCTCATTTCAACAAGATTTCTTAACACCGCGGTTCAACTTAGACCATTTTGATGTCCTTGCTTGGGAAGTACGCCAGAGAGAGTAACAAAGCCCCCTCGTGCCAACAGATTTCTTACGAATGCGATTAAACCTAGTCTAATTTGATGTCTGTGTTAGGGAAGTGTGCCAGAAAAAATGACACAAGTTCGTTGTCCCAACAGATCGCAAATTCTTTACTGCGTGACGATTAAACCTCGGCGAACTTGATATCTGTGTTGGAAAAATGTGCTAGAGTTGTACTATTCGGTAATCATAAGACTCTGTATGAATACGCATGCTTGCCGTTTCACTAGAAGTGTAGTGAAAAGATGTGCTGTTGATAAAATAGGATTGAATTGATAAAATCCCTTTATCGTGGGAAACCATGGATAATAAAAACAATCTTTAATTTCAGTAAGGTAGCAGGAAAGCAATACAGTGGACCCCCGTTCGTTTGAACGATTCCTCATGCAAACTAACGGGGTTACTTTTTAATTTGAACAACTGGTAACCCGAAATATCCTGAATCCTGTGTGAACTGGCCGCCCTGCTCTTTGTTATTGTTTTGGTGGTTTGTTTTAGTTGGCAGTTGCAAGTGGGAATATTGCATTTTCCGATCGGATTTCTATCTTAATCGTTAGCAAAACAAAATGTGAAACCGATTAAACACGCTAGGTCAGTACAAATAAATCGTGTTTATGTGCATTGTCTGCATAAACAAATGATGTCATGTTGAGAATAACATTTGAACCATTTTTAATTTGCACGTCGTGCAAACAAGCGGAGTTCAAATTAAAAAGTGTTCAGATTAAAAATGGTCAAACGAACGGGGGTCCACGGTAGTTTGTGTTTTTGATTTTGTTAAATTGTTTTCAAATGCACAATCTTTTGAGAATTGAACGTATGCAATGTTACTACTTTGATAAATGTTACATACAACCAGAGATACCAACATTTTTTCTCAGAACTCAGGATGCAAAGAAAATAAAAATCAGGATAATTCAGGGTTTTTGTTTCAATTTTTTTTAGGAAAGCAATATGTACAAATTTTCATACTAAAAATCTCTCACATTGCTTGCATTGACTATTTACCACAGTCGCATTTACACGAAATTTGGGATGGAAATGGACGTCCTTAACCTTTCGTTACTCGCGCCAACATCGATTCATAGGCAAGGTAAAACAGAATGAAATTCACCCGAATACTAACGCCACATGACGAAAAACTTATGAAACCTTGTCTACCGATTGAAAGATCTCGGTCTGCAGATGAACATGGCTGAAAGCAGTGATTTTCTTTATTGCCAGAGTTCCGAGATATTCCGAGTTAAAGTTAACGTTCCACAGGTGTTGTACATCGCGAGTAGTCGTGGGTTAAGACGGCATTAACGTTTCTAGTTTCATCTTCGCAGAGTTCAATTTCGGCAGCTAAACGAAAGTGACACAAAGTAAAGAGTATAACTAGAAAAAAATAGAGATAGAGATCAGGTATCAGCATCTTTGGCTCGAGCAGCACGTTCCTCACAATCATGTGGAAGATTTGTGCCTTGCCCATCTTGCCCGTGTCATCATTTACCTGATGAGGACGGGAAGGAAAACAGGAGGAATAGGAAGGGGTGGATGAGGAATTTGGACAAACACAAACATATATATACCGAGAGTTTTTGTACCCCCGAGGGGATACTGCAATCCTTGGTAGTTAACTTATCAAAAGTACACCCCCTGGGGGGTATACTCATGATAAATAAGAGCTTATAGCTCAATACCGCTTTCGGTAAGAAACATCAAAATGTCTCGTAATTTTAGTTTCCTAAAATCCGATTCATTTAAGACGTAGGATCCAAAGATCCTATGACGCAATTGTGCTACTGCAGGACAGTTGCAAATTACGTGATATGGTGTACCGTAGTCGGATTCACATAAATTACAAAGAAACGATTCAGCTTGCTGAATCGAAGCCATATGATAATTTAGTCTGCAGTGACCAGTCAGTGATCTGACAAGAATACTGCAATTTACCTTTGAGTGTTGCAAAAGAAATTTCGCAACCTTCTCACAAGGCTTAACAATGAAACTTTTCGTTTGACGACAAGTTTCAAGATTTTCCCAATAACGTACATGTTCAGATGAAAACCAAGATCGAATCTTTTGTTTTATCCAACATGCCGCAATTGGTAAAGCAGGTTCCGGTCCGAAAACCGACTTTTCTGCTCCAGATCTTGCTAGTTCATCAGCCCATACATTTCCGGTTATACCAGAATGGCCAGGAACCCAAACCAGATGAACGGCATTTAGAATGCTTAGTTCTTCTAATTGGGTGTGGCAGGCGATGACGGTTTTAGATTTAGAATTAGCCGCACAAAGGGCTTTTATAGCGGCTTGACTGTCAGAACAGAAGTAGATAATCTTGCCTATCAGTTCTTTCTGAAGTGCAAACTGAGCTCCGCACATAATTGCAAAAATTTCAGCTTGAAAAACGGTGCAATAACTACCCAACGAATAGGATTCCTCCAATTCCAGCTCACGGCAGTAAACACCAGCACCCGCGCGACCTTCGTACAAGGAACCATCGGTATAACAGACCACATAGTCGGAAATTTTCCTTTCCATGTAGCCTGACATCCAATCCTCTCTAGGAGGAAAGTCACTTGAAAAAGTCCTATACGGGAAAGTACGCATGAGCGTTACATCGCTAGGAGCAAGGGCAAACTTGTCCTCAGCAACAATTTGCGACCACAATCGAGTATGACCAGTGGAACCGTTCACAGACTGCCAAAGGCCAATCGCGTGTAGTCGATAAGCACATATTAGTGCCTCTTGCTTCAGGTGGAAGTGTAGAGGTTTAATATTGAAAATAGCTTCTAGGGCGGCAGTAGGAGTTGTAGTAAATGCACCAGACATTGCCATTAAACACATCCTTTGAAGATGGTTTAGCTTTGTCTGGACAGTCACAACTTCCCCTCTCTGCCACCATACAAGACAACCATACGCCAGTATTGGTCTGACAACGACCGTGTATAACCAGTGTATGTATTTGGGTTTAAGCCCCCAAGAGTTGCCAATTGCTCGTCTACATTGCCCAAAGGCCATGCACGCTTTTTTAATTCGGAAATCAATATTTGTGGACCAGTCATGCTTGGAGTTGAGAATCAACCCCACGTACTTCACTTCGTTCACAACATCAACATCCGAATCGTAAAAGCGCAGAGCGCGAGCTCCATTGGTATTTCTACGTCTTGAAAATAAGACGATAGATGTTTTGCTCGGATTTACCGAAAGTGCAGTTTCTTGGCACCACGTTTCCACGACGCGTAGTGCCTGCTGCATTAAGTCAAATAATGTGCTTATGCACTTTCCAACTACTAGGATGAGATAGTCATCCGCAAAACCATATGACGGATAGCCTAGACCATTGAGTTTCCTCAATAGGCCGTCCGCCACAAGGTTCCATAAAAGAGGCGAGAGAACGCCACCTTGTGGACATCCACAAACACTTTGCTTCCAAATGCTTGCTTGCCGTAAGGACGAAAAAAGCAATCGGTTACTAAGCATTGTTCTATCCACTTTATGATTATTGAAGGCACATTATGATAACGAGCAGCCTCCAAAATGGAAGCGAAAGATACGTTATCAAACGCGCCTTCAATATCCAAAAAAGTTCCTAAGCAAGATTCCTTTTCTGAAAAAGCAACCTCAATTTTATCCACCACATCATGTAATAAAGTGGTTGTAGACTTGCCACTTTGATAAGCATGCTGTGCTGAATGAAGAGGAACTTCTACTAAGCTTGTTTCGCGGATGTGGTGATCAACAATCCGCTCAAGTGATTTAAGCATGAAAGACGTTATACTGATTGGTCTAAAACTTTTTGCTTGCTCGTATGTCGCGCGTCCACCTTTAGGAATAAACTTAATGGTTATTTCACGCCATTGAGTTGGGATGTACCCAATAGCAATACTACACACAAACATCCTTCTCAGAATGTGTTTGAAGTACTTGAATCCTTTTTGCAGTAGAATAGGGTATATTCCATCTGTTCCAGGAGATTTGTATGCAAGTCCAGGAAGTCTCCGAGCAAAAGCCCATGAGTCTAAACCACCTAAAACGATTTCTGGATCGTTTCGAACTTCAGGTTCCACACAGCCCGGAAAGTGACTATAAAAGAGACATTCCAGGATTTCATTGTCATTCGAACAGTATTCACCGTTCGAACTTCGAATGTTATTAACCTGATAATCTTTCGATTTTGACAGTATTTTATTAAGTCGACTTGCCTCGCCGAAACTGGAAACGTTGCTACAGAACCTATGCCAGCTCGTGCGTGCTGAAGATCGTAGAGCCTTTGCATAGGCTTTCCGGGCCTGCTTGAAAGGCTCCACGCCATCCCTCCGACGTCTATTCCAGGCTCTCCTGCATCGTTTCTTTAGTTCCGCGAGATGAGAGTTCCACCATGGTGTTCCTCTAGTTGTTTTAATAGTTTTTAGCGGGCAAGCTACTTCAAAAGCTTCCGCAATAAAAGATGTTGTGACATCTACAGCCACATCCAAGTCGATCGATGACTCAATCGTCGGTTCGAATCCTTGAAATTTCGTCGCCAGTTCCTCCTCAAAGAGTTCCCAGTCAGAAAATCTCGGATTGCGAAATGTTGCAGCGTTCAAGGAGACACCCAAATGATCAAAATATATAAAGCAATGATCAGATATTGGTGTCTCATTTGAAACATGCCATTGTGCCAACTCATGACTGATCCTGTTAGAGCAGAGTGTTATATCTAACACTTCCTCTCTACCAGCTCGTATGAAAGTTGGACAATTGCCAATGTTGAGTATTCCAAGGTTGGTACTACTCAAATATTCCATCAAATTAGAGCTTCTCAGATTGATATCCGAGCTGCCCCAAATGATGTGATGGGCATTGGCATCACTGCCTTCAATGAGCGGAAGCCCATTAGATTGGCAGTATCTCACCACATTTCTGAAATCGTCGCTGGGAGACGGTTCATCGTGTGGTAAGTATGCAGAACAGTAAACATAGCGCCTACGGACATAATCCACGACGAGTTCTACTGTGACTGCACAAATATCTCGAGTAGTCAACTCAGAGATAAGGCATGCACTAATTGACCTATGCAACAATATGCATGCCCTGGGCATCAAACGAGGATTTGTCATACCAGTTTTGCTGAAAACAGCAAAGTTCTGGTTTCCAATATCCGTCGAATGAAAGTACCCGTTGCGAAAATATGGCTCCTGAACCAATGTGATGGTGACAGAGCCATTAAAAAGTTTTTCGCATAAATAAAAATTTGCTGCCCGTTTGTGTTGAAGATTTATTTGTGCGACTCTAACTATTTGACTAGCGGAGTATATGCACAAACAATCTCCAACACAGATCAGACAGCAAATTGTAAGCGAAGCCAATTAAGTTGACCAGAACGCACTTGGCGTAAAACCCATAAGGGAAATTGGGCAGGACTACTATGCTGTTCCCACGAAACGCAAGGGACAACAAAGATCGACAGTACCAGAGCCCCGCATGGCACAGTAGGGGCAAGATGCCCAAAGCACTCCGTTCGCGACTGGCATGTTTTCACCCCTCCAGCCATTCAGTCATCGGCACGGAGATAGACCTTGACTTAGGGGCACCTGATTTGTCGACTCTCGGCAGGATCAGGTCCCGTGGCTCAATTTTTGCCCAAACGTACAATTCGGCACCAACCGCCAAAGGGCGTAAGTGCAGATTGTGTAAAACAGACCGATTAAGAGTCTCGTTCTCTCTGTGCTTAGAGTGACTATATACAGAGTGGCGACAACGTCAAAATTGGAATGATAATTATCTGTCAGTGTCATTCCAATCGAGCAGACGACCTATCAAACGCGTATGCAGGAAAGAGAAAGAAAAACCTTGGAAAACCCGCATTGCATACATTTGGGATGACTTGGCGCCACTCTGTATATAGTCACTCTATCTGTGCTAAGCCAGCTGAGAAAATAACTCTCTCCCGGTGTGCTCACACCCCGCAGCCGTGCCCTCCGAAAATTCTGCGCCGAACTGCATGATTAGGTAACCGGAAACCACACGGCGAGTGTTCCACCTTCTCTGTCTGCATACGACAACCAAAGTTGCGTACCACCAACGGATAAATACGCGGGCGGGACCGAGCGCGACAGGGCTCGCTTGGGCAGCACCGTGGTAATCGACGGGGATGAGTTCGAGGTAGTCAACGAGTTCGTATACCTTGGCTCGCTGGCAACAGAGGACAACAATACCAGCCGTGAGATTAAAAGACGTATTATCAGCGGAAGTCGGGCCTACTACGGACTCCACAAACACTTGCGGTCGAACAATCTGAGCCCCCGTACAAAGTGCACACTGTACAAAACGCTAATTAGACCGGTTGTCCTCTACGGGCACGAAACGTGGACATTGCTAGAAGAGGACCTACGAGCACTCGGAGTTTTCGAACGGCGGGTGCTAAGAACCATCTTTGGCGGAGTGCAAGAGAACGGTGTATGGAGGCGAAGAATGAACCACGAGCTCGCACGTCTCTACGGCGAACCAAGTATTCAGAAAGTGGTTAAAGCTGGACGGATACGTTGGGCAGGACATGTTGCTAGAATGCCGGACAACTATCCTGCAAAAATGGTTTTCGCATCAAATCCGGTAGGAACAAGACGAAGAGGGGCACAGCGAGCGAGGTGGCAAGACCAGGTGGAGCGAGATCTGGCGAGCACTGGGTGCCCGCGGAACTGGAGATCAGTTGCCATGGACCGAAACAGATGGAGAAATTATACTGCGCAGGCCTTGTCATAAGACGTTAGGCCAATTAAGTAAGTAAGTAAGTGTGGTAAACGCAGAAAATAACCACGCTAATAATTTTCGGGTGGGACTCTAAATAGGTGGAAACTCCGCAATATATTCGCAGTGAGTAATAAAACAAAGGTAAAACATAGAAATACTCAGAGTATAGAGATACGCGGAAGCAGCCATCTTGGGAGCCAATCGAGCAGCGAGAATTGTCAAAAGGGAGCCAATCGAACACGCATACTGTTTGCTTAAATGGTTGATTAACAAGTATTGTAATAGTTATGAACTCTACTTAACCCTTTAAGCCCGAGCCCACACAATTGTGTAGGTGAGACATGATTACTTTTTAAAAGTTTTACTGTCCTTTCTAAACGTCGTACTTTTTTTCCTGTATGGCACCAATCTCTTGTGTAAACATCGTAATTCGTAGAAAAAATAGAAAATAGCTGAAAAGAAGTTTTCTTTTGTGCTTGGATTAACTATTGTCTAGTCTTCAAAATCTTGTGAAAACAGCAAAAAGTTTTATCTGTCGTATTTTCTTATTGGATCCGTATTTCGAAATTGCTTAGATAAAAAATTATTGGTAATAAGTATTTCTAATTGATGTAATTAAAAATTTACGGAAAATAACTTTTACAACTGACTTATGCACATTGCTTTTCATACCTACACAATAGAGGTTTTCCGTCAAAAATTTTTTTTCACTAAATGTTCGGTTTTGACTCTTAGAAATGATATCCATATAAAACTTTCTTTATTAAAGCCTCTAACTACTGTAAAAATGAAAAACTAAAATACGTATATTTCAACCGGTCACTTCTCGGATGTCTTACATGCCTTTTTGTACCAGTGTCCTCTATTTTCACCACTTCGAAACCATTTCAAGAGCAACATTTCAATAGGGCCCAAGTGCAAAATATAAAAAAACTGGTTTTTTGGTTATATTTAAAGCTTTTTTAAGTATCTATAATAATACCAAACATCATAGCGATTTGAAAACTTTATGAATCTTAAAAAGCAAATTTGAAAAAGCCTTATGTGAAAACTGGCAACAAAGTTTTCATTTTGTGCTTCGGCCCTTCTGTATGAAAAAGCCTATACGCAGTTTGTGTTTTGTTTTGCATTCGGCCCTATTTTTGTTGTGAGATTTCAACGCATAGTGGCGAATAATCACTGGCCATCTCCGGTTTAGTACGTTTAGTAAGTAATAAATACACAATTTTTGAATTTCCGCTGGTAATCAATTGTTAACAGTGCAAATTAAATATTTTAGAAACAGCCAGTTCTGCAGTTGCTGCTGCGAAGATGATCCCCGCCGTACGCGAGAGACTCGACGGACGACCGAAAAAAACTACGATGCTACCTGCATAAATAACACGGTCATTCACAGACACGACATGTTTAGAACTTAAGCCTGCGCGGCAACAAAAATTTAAGTTACTTTTCGGCTTACACGAAAAAAGCTATTTCGCTGTATATATATATCACCTGTGGAGGAACCGGACAGAGTTCGTTAGTTGCGCGCCCGAGACATTTACTATCGCTGAACTGCCAAGGCGTGATGCACTTGCACGCTGTGGTGAGTTAGAAATGCTAAATGAATGAACTGCTGCTGCTTCACACTACCAATTGGCCTTGCCAGCGTTGAAAAAGATTTCGTAGGCTGCTCGCACTTACAGGAAATCTCGTGCCGAACTGTCAACGCGTGAGTGTTGACAAAAGCAAAAATACTTCCCTTTCTTTTTTTCTCACGCAAAACCCTGAACAATATCAGCAACGCTGGCAAGGCCAATAGCGACTGCCGCACCTCACGGGTAACACATTACGCTTCACAAACCTGTTCAACGGTGGCAGATTTGCCGGTGAAATTAAACCCCAACTTTTCTAGTAGAAATAATAAAGCTGATCGGTGTCCCAGTTACGAATTTTTAACCTTTTCTAGCCATTGCGCTTCAAAACAACGTGATAAAAAAGGCCAAACGCGAAACGCTGTCTAAAAACCGGCCCAACACCAAAATCATATCACCACTGACAGTAAATAAAAGCCTCATGTCAAAGGCCCCATCAACAATTGATAATCAAATCAGCCTTATGAAAAAGTCGTATTACCGAATGATCTCCGACAACGGCCAAACGCATATTTTTGCAAATTACAAAGTAAATAAATGTTTTTTCTGCTAGATGTTGCATTACACATTAAACTATTATGTTTTTGCACCATAATGTGACATTCAATTCTAAGCAACACTGTTTATATCAAATAAGGAGTTTAAAAATGATGCTCAAGTTTCAACATCGATTTTCTCGAAACTGTCAGTTTTGACTTCGGCCTATTTGAAATGTTGCTCTTGATTTGTGCCACTCTTTACTCTTGTGGCAAGCAACAAACGAAATGAAAAAGAAGGTAATCATTAGCTTTTCATTCGTTTTATCCTTTTCACTCTACCGCTGATACACATATGTCAAAAACTGTTATGCAATGCTGCCAGAAAATCTGAAAATTTTGATAAACAGTGCAGCCGAAACGAATTTTTTAAAACTCAACATTCGTGATTTGGTGAAAAGAAACTCAACATTCTTGCAATTTGCATTGTTTAAAAAATCGCAGTAAATTCTAGAGTCAACGAAAAAAATATATTTTTGCACCATTGTCACTCGTATTGGGAGTACTTTTGAGAAAAAATAAGAAAAGGAGGGGTATGATCTGACGGAAAACCTCTATTGTGTAGGTTCGGCCTTATTGTATACTTACTTTTACCTTTACGTTCCCGCCAGGACTTCAAAAATTAGTGTACTTGCCGTTACACTTTTTGCTCTATCTTTACTATTTTTTGACCGATTTTTATCTCAAGTTTTTTAGTCTTGACCTTGAAATGCAGTCATACATATATATTAATATTTATTTTTGAAACGATGGTTCTGCAATTGATAAAGGGACGGTAGGGGAAAGAAATGAAAATTTTTTTGGAGAAAGAGGGGAAGAGCGGTAAGGAAGGGGGGGGGGGTATTGGTAGCTATGCTTGACAAGTAGTCATTTTGACTCCTACCTTTTGTCCAATACTGGAAGGTGCATGAGTCGAACTAAGCTGTAATCTAAGATTACAACCGGATTCGATCCCACAACACCCGCCAGGGCATGTGATTCGCTGGTACTTGTACCTTTGAACCATAGAGGCGATTTTTATACAACTTGTCTTCAAAGAACCAGCTTAGATTGACCTCAATGAAAAAATATATTAGCAAATTTTGGATCCATTTTCCCGGAGATATTCCAGATCGCAGTGGGATTATTTTTTCACGTCATAAGTAACAGATGAAATAAAACGAAATCTACTGCTGCCATCTCATTTTGAGTCAGTAAGAATGAATACCTTATACCACAGATAACAGACATCCAAGCTAGAACAAAAACCTTCGTAAACCGTGTGTAAAATGACTCTAGCGACATCTAACTGCTTATTGCCACTTGCATTCTCTTAAGTGATTGAAGTGCCCGCTTGCGATACCTGCAGCTGGTGTTGGGCAGAGCTGCCAGATATCCCGCTTTTTTCAGCTTACCACATATTGTACACATATATTATAAATACGGCATGGTTAAAAGATATGTTTATATTAGAAATCAATATAATTCCAAATAGATGAAACAGAATGCACAAAATCATTGTTTCCGTGATTCGGCGTTAAAATTCGATAAAGAATAATTCTTTTAAAAAATATCTGGCAGCTCTGCAAAGTGTTGCTGACATTTTAAGGTTTGTTCATGACAAAAAAGGAAGGAAATATTTTTTCCTTTTGTTTATCTGCCCGTTTAAGATTTCGTGCAAGTGCGAGCAGGCTCTTCCGCGAAACTAAAAAAGGATGTTCAATTCTTTTCGCACTCACACGAAATCTCATTGTGGATTGGCAATGCGTGCGTGATGTCAAAAGTAAAATATTTCCTTCTGTTTTTTTTCTCGCTAAAAAGCTAAACATCGATGATTCGCGGTTTTGCTGATATTGTTCAGGCGTGAGAAAAAAAGAGGGAAGTATATTTTTGATTTTTTCGTACTCACACGTTGACAGTTCGTTACGAGGTTTCCTGTAAGTGCGAGCAGCCACGAAATCTCTTTTACTGCTTTCAACGCGAATTCGTGACTACAAAAGTGAATGAAATTTTCAAGCCTGTTCGCACTTACACGAAAACCCATGCCGAATTGTCAAAACTTGTGGGAAAACAATAGCAAAAATACTTTCTTCTCTTTTTTTCTTACAAAAACCAAACAAATATCAGCAACTTCCTAGTCTCGAATATGTATACAAGAGATCGTGTAGGGTGTAGCATCGTAGTCGCGAATGTGTACCTTATGGGGTTTCCTGTATGAGCGAGCGGGTGTCGATTTCTTTTAATATACACTAGGGCCCCCAGCTATATAGGATTTTGTGTTAGTGTGAGCAGGCTTCAAATTGCTTTTGCGCTCGTCTTCGAATGAACATTTTAGGTGATCGCAGTGCCACCATACTGCTTATTGCCACTTGCGAAAAACCGTTGCAAGTTTTTACACACGGTCCAAGCCTAGCTTGGATGTCTGTTATCTGTGCTTATACTGTAGAGCACTCGTTCATGCTCCACACTACGGAACTTCCGTTTAGAGTACTACCGGAACCTAAAACTGGTCATTTATAAATTGTAGAGTAATAAACAAGTGTGAAAAGTTTTTTCAAAGCCTGGCTTGGTTGTCAAACTAAAAAGGCAACCCAATAAAAAATCCTTCTGCTTTTCCGTAAATCACGTAGGATAAATCACCCGATTTGGTCGTTTTGGGGTATTTCGTCGGCTTAACTGAAATGCTTGTAAGTTATCGCTAAGCACAGCCACGAGCGTGGTGTGGACCCCCTGAACCAAGCCTCAGGGTCGGTTTGCCTATCCTAGTTTTCGCGACTAAAGGGAAATGCTCGTGATGAATAATGGAAACTCACGATTGGATTTACTATGGTTCACAAATTTATTCTCGTTCACTACAGTTCCTGGCTTATCTGGCCTGTGCTGGCTAGTTCGCGGCCTGTCGGATTTAAAAAACACAGACACCACTATAGGCCCAATTTGGTCGCAGCGACTTCATCATTTCTCGCGACTATAACTCAAATTCAGTAGCGTTTCATTAAGATCAAAATACACGCCGATATTCAGTAAATATTATTCTATCAACTGGTATAAAAATCTTGTGTCGAAAAAATATAGTTTCAACGTAATTCCTGAATATTGTTCAGGCTACCGCTTAATGGGCAGGAAATACCCTTCTGTACCCTACTAAACTACTGAACGAAGCTGAACAATTTATATATCGTTGGATAGATAAAATGACCAGCAATTCTATAAAGGAGATTAGAGAGCAATTTTAAGGTGGGCGTAAGAGGGGGGGCTCCTATACAAATGAAACAAATGACCACCCCATCGACATCTCTATATCGAGCTGCAGTAAACGTCAGCGACAGCATGTCCGGGGCTCAAAATTTGACAGCGGGCCCAAATCAGACTGCTGGCAGTTGAGTGAAACGCAGTGCTGAATTGCTATCTCATTTTCGCACACACGAGATGTTGGCGGCGAGAACATGGTTGTCTGCCATGGGCTTGCAAATGACAATCTGCAAATGACCCCACGGGAAAGTTAGAGAGCCTTAGAGAGTCGCCATCTGAAACAAATTATCTAGCAACAATGCAGCTGTGTCTGTCAGTGTTGCCGCACGCACAGATTATTCTGTGATCAACAGACATTTGAAATAAATTACTTTTATAAAATCTAGATATGTAATTCCTTTTCATGATAATTTTACCACAGTTATTGGTCGTACCGTAAATAGTTATGCTGCTTTTGTCTGTTATTGCTAATTTTTTTGAGAACCAGCGATTTAAATTAAAAATTTCGAGTTTCTCGATGCTATATATAAGAACAACATACTAGAGGAATCTTTCTCTGAAGCTTTTTTTTTTTGAATAATACATAAAAAGCTGCTAAAAATTCAAAAAAATCTGCTTAAAAATGTTCTTGATTTGAGATTGCGTCTCTCTATCTTTAACAGGCACCAGGAATAGAGGGGCTCAACGTGCGCGATGGCTCGACCAGGTTGAAGCCGACTTGCGTGTTTCGAGACGCGCAACGAATTGGCGACGAGTAGCCCAGGACCGAGTACAATATAGAGGGATTCTTGATACGGCAACAGCCACCCCGGCTCTTGGTTGAATAAGTAAGTCATGGCCAACATGTTCGTACGCCCAGTAAACCATTTGGTTTGTATATCTCGATTGCAACTGAGATGTACGAAATCATATCTGAATGAAAAAGTTATATTTCACGCCATATAAGAACATATATGTACCAAAGTGGAGGCGATATACGTGCGAAAATTTTGACAACTATTTGTAATTCTATTTTGCGTAGTTTTTATAACACGCAACTAAATACTCCTGAATATATGATTACCCAGGTAACCAATAAGCATCAGTATTTAGCAGTAAATCAATCGTTTATTAGCATCCCTGGCGTTTTATACTGCAGGTTGCTGTTTATCAGCCTTTTGACTGCATAACCGTTGTAAATTGGCATCCACAATTCTATTTAAATTCTTCTTGTCGGTAACTAGCTGCAAATAAGCATTGTCAGCACTATAAGAGGGCTAGCAGTAAAGTAGCCGCATATTTTGCCAAAATAGCATTTAAGAAGCATTTAAGGCAACTTAAATGCTTATTGGCTTGCATTTAAATTGCATTGGAAATGCTTATTGGTTACCTGGGTAAGATATAATCAAATATTGCAATTGTCTATACTGCTTTATAATTCACAGTCATGAATTGTATATGAGGACACGCACGACTGCAAAACAACTTAAAGTTCACTTCGATTTGACATACTCTAATCATTATACAATTCCAATGTGAAATTGACATGAAAACGATTTAATGTAAACTTTCTATTACGATTTTGTGTTATCTGGGCAGTGTATTCGTTCCTGGAAAAAAACCATAACACGAAGATAAAGATTATTGTAACAGTAGGATACAAAATACCAAGCGGTCGGTCACTCGGCACAGCCGTTTTTATGTTAGGCGACTTGAAACGAGCCGAACTGTGCCGATGCTGTACCGAAAGTGCCTAACTGCAAGATTTGTTAAATTCGTTACAATCTGATAGATCTGGCAACCGTACTAGATGATTTTGACAACTGGCAGTGCTCCCATTTCATATGTAAAATTGAACCGGAGGTGTGTAAAGCCCTATATAAATATTATTTTTATAGGGCTTTAGAGGTGTGCCGCTTGATATCTCTGAAGTGCCGCGGTACAATGTGCTGAGTGTCCGACCCCTTGCAAAATACAGTAAAAACAATAAAAGTTATCGTCAACCAAAAGATAACCAAACCACAGACTAACTGACGTAACACTTCGAACAAATTTTCTAACAAAACATCGTTTCAATGACACCCCTAAAACTTGGAAAAAACACTAGCATCTTCTAGTGTAGTCTTCGCGCTACGCAGATCGGGTCGCTATAAATTTAGCAGTGCTATAAATTTACTTGTATATTATCTGACAACAGCGCCAGTGTAGGCGAGTGGCGTTCTCGCGCAGCGACTGTTGTTTGAGTCTTGGCTTAAGTGAAAATTTGAAATGATCGTTTTTATTGGCGATGGAATGAGGCTTCAGTGTTACGTCTGTTAGTCTGTGACCAAACCATGAAATTTATTGTAGTCTACCATAACTTTCATGATTTTGAGAGATTCTACCATAAAAATGACGAGTTGTTAAGTATCTTAACAATAAAAAATTTATTTTTTCGCGAACAAAAATTTTCATTTACCATGAATGTTATCGTCCTTTGGTGATAATTTTTTTAAGCGAAAAAACAAAATATAATTGAAAAAAGCAGTAAATTTGTGATGAAGTATGGCCAATTCTATTCCATAAAATAAGAAACAAAAATATGAATAAAATTTGGGACACTTTTACAATAAATTTCCCATAAGTTTCATTGTTCACAATAAAAACTGTTGTAGACGCATTATTCCTACTACAAAATGTAATGTAATTTTTTTTACGGGTTGTTAACGCTTTTTCTACCGTTCATTGATGTGCTCGCTCTTTCTTACTATACAGCAATCACACTATGTCGTACTTTTTCAAGGCCCCCATACACGCCCAGATAACACAAAATCGTAATAGAAAGTTCACATTAAATCGTTTTCATGTCAATTTCATATTGGAGTTGTATAATGATTGGAGTATGTCAAATCGAAGAGAACAATAAGTTGTTTTGCAGTCGTGCGTGTCTTCATATACAATTCATGACTGTGAATTATAAAGCAGGATAGACAATTGCAATATTTTATTATATCTATATCATATATTCAGGAGTATTTAGTTGCTTGTTATAAAAACTGCGCAAAATAGAATTACAAATAGTTGTCAAAATTTTCGCACGTATATCGCCTCCACTTTGGTACATATATGCTCTTATATGGCGTGAAATATAACTTTTTCGTTCAGATATGATTTCGTATACCTCAGCTGCAATCGAGATATATAAACCAAATGGTTTACTGGGCGTACGAACATGTTGGCCATGACTTACTTATTCAACCAAGAGCCGGGGTGGCTGTTACCGTATCAAGAATCCCTCTATATTGTACTCGGTCCTGGGCTACTCGTCGCCAATTCGTTGCGCGTCTCGAAACACGCAAGTCGGCTTCAACCTGGTCGAGCCATCGCGCACGTTGAGCCCCTCTATTCCTGGTGCCGGATTTCACTACAAAGTCGTCCGGCATCCTTGCGACGTGGCCGGCCCACCGTAGTCTCTCAACTTTCGCCAGGTGTACGATGGGAATCTCTCCAAACAGTGCCTGTAGTAGAGATGGTCGGGTATGAAAATTTGAATACCCGAACCCGACCCGTACCCGATTAAGAAAAAAGGTAAAAACCCGTACCCGACCCGAACCCGCAAGTTTATTATTTTTGATACCCGAACCCGACCGCAACCCGTCGGGTACGGGACGGGCCCGGGTACCCGACCATCTTTAGTGTTAAATGTGGTCAATAGAAATACCCGACCCGTACCCGGTTTCAAAAACAAAAATTAAGAACCCGTACCCGACCCGAACCCGCAAATTATTTTTTTCAATACCCGAACCCGACCCGAACCCGGCGGGTACGGGTACGGGTGCGGGTATCGGGCAAATTTTCCGCTACCCGACCATCTCTAGCCTGTAGCTCGTGATTCATACGCTTCCGCCACTTTCTGCTTTCCGTTTGCACTCCGCCAAAAATAGTCCGCAACACTTTTCGTTCAAAACGGCAAATGCACGTATGTCACAGAGAACAGATTAACAGGCTCGAAGGAAGTAATCGATTTTTTGTGTGTAAAATCTGTTGGTGGCGCCCTCCAGAAATAGTTTGCCAAACGCATCAAAAAATATCCACGTACCTTTATCAAAATTTCTTTGTGCTGGAGTTACATAGCAGCGATGGCAGCGACATCAAGATTTAGTTTGCCACTTACTGCTCGAGGGGTGCTCTATTGAAGGATTACTCGTAGATTACATAAAAACCTTTTACACACTTTTTGTCGATTGCCTGGTAGTCTGTTCTCCTATAAAACCCACCATAAATCTCTTGCTATTGGGGATAGACGACGCAACAAAATCTGGGAGAGCACCTTGTAGGCGGCGTTGACCAGCGAGATGCCGCGGTAGTTACAGCAGTCTAGCCGGTCGCCCTTTTTGTAGATGGGACAGACAACGCCTTCCATCCACTCCTCCGGTAGTTTCCCTTCTTCCCAAATCCTTCAAATCAGCCAGTAAAGTGCCGTTGCTAGCAGTTCTTGGCCATTTTTATACAGTCCCGCCGGGAGTCAGTCCTTTCCGGCGGCTCTATTATTCTTCAGCAGACCGATTTCTCGCCGGATCACTTCGAGATCGGAAGCCGGTACGCTGTTATCGTTTGAAGGTACTCCGAGGTTAACTTACATTGCATCTCCTGCATGTCGGCCATGAATGTTGGTGAAATCATGTGCGGCCAACACGCTCGGTTGTGTGCTAGTGCCACAGAGAACAGATTAACAGGCTCGAAGGACGTAATCGATTTTTCGTGTGTAAAATCTGTCGGTGGCGCCCTCCAGAAATAGTTTGCCAAACGCAACAAAAAATATCCATGTACCTTTATCAATATTTCTTTGTGCTGGAGTTACATAGCAGTGATGGCAGCGACATCAAGATTTAGTTTGCCACTTACTGCTCGAGGGGTGCTCTATTGAAGGATTACTCGTAGATTACATAAAAACCTTTTACACACTTTTTGTCGATTACCTGGTAGTCTGTTCTCTGTGCTAGTGCCACGAGCCAAGCTGGCGAAGGAAGATGTTGGGCTCAGCTGAGCTGGACCGAAATGACCCAGCAACATTTTGTTCATTTCCAACCCAACATCCAGTAAGGTGTAAAATACGGACACTACAAAGCAACAATATTACTGATTGCAAGAAAAATTTTACATTCAGGAGTGCGCTATCGCTCATAAAACTGGTATTTTTTTGGTTCGAATCGTGTCAGTGTCTTCGCCCCATTTATTGTTTGGAAATCCCTTGGGAAATTCTCACATCGCGGTTATCTTGATTGTTGAACCAAACCACCAAAAAATCACCGCAGAACAGATTTCAGTAATTTAATATTGTCAATTGCAAGGAAAATTGTACCATCCAAAGTGCAATATCGCTCATAAAAGTGCTATTTTGCATTAAATCGTTTCGGTATCTTCGGCGCACTTATTGCTTGGAAGATAACGAAAAAGTGCGCCGAAGATACCGAAACGATTTAATGCAAAATAGCACTTTTATGAGCGATATCGCACTTTGGATGGTACAATTTTCCTTGCAATTGACAATACATGATTTAATTTACTAAATCAATTGTTTTTCATCAAAACCATGCTACAAAACTGTTATTTTGTAGAATTGCAAACTATAAAACTGTGATAAAACCTAAATTTTGGGTCTTATTCTCACAGTCTCCTCACCTAAATTTTTTAGGTGAGAGAACAGTTTGCAATTCTCAGTCACCCTGGTGACTCTGCTCGCCTCGGTGACTGTACAAATCAAATTAATCGGTAAAATTTTACCGAATTCGGTGCTTTTTTTAAGTGTGTATAGGTACATAGAGCTTGCTAATTTGTGGTTGTATTGGTGGTTTGTTTTCCCCCAGTTTGAAAAACGTCATGGAAAAACCAACAGCAGCAACAACAAATTGCGTGTACGTATACGCGGCATAGTGTGCGTACGGTAGCTGTCAGCAATCTCAATACCGATCGGAGTCGGATCCGATCAGAAATTGCGCTTCGAACAGAATACAACGTATGCTATTGCGGCGGTTATAATAAATCCTCTTGCTGCGGCGGTGGTAACGCGATCAGGAGATAACCGCGAGACAACCGCAAAATTAAAATTTACGTTTTCTGGTTTGTGGTTCGACAAAACATCAGTTTTGTAACGTGTTTGTGGTGGAAAATAATTGTTTTCGTAAGTTTTCAAATACTTAATTACTATAATAAATCATGTGATTATCTTTTGATGGTTTGGTTCAGCTGTCAAGATAACCGCAATGTGAGAATTTTTCTTGCAATCTGCAATATTTATTAACACACGTTGATCGGGACGCTTGTCGGGACTTTTCTGATCGGAACGGGCCCGATCGGAATGTAGAATCGAGGCGTCAAACCGAGTGCGTGAGAGTTCATTTTCCTCTGCTGTTCCAGAAAAAAAACACACTCGGTCTGTTTGACGCTTGGCCTATTCGCCCTTTTCTAATGTTGGTCGACATTTAAGCCTCAAATTTGAGGACCGTCCCGTGGCGATGCTCTAATAAAAAAGGGCTTTTGATTCTTGTTTTGATTTCTTAAACACAATCTGGCAACTTTGCAAATCTGACTCCACACATAGATGCCAGATGTGCAAATTTGTTATAGCAAGTCGCTAACAGAAAACATTACTTGCAGTTTTTAATAAATAAAATCATTCATTTTTTCGATTTTTTCAAATTAGTTGTATTTTTTCCAGATTTAGTAACAATATGTGCAGATTTTTTTATTCGGTTTTTGGTCTTTCTATTTGCATTTCGAGTAGTTGAATTTTAGAGAAAAATATGGCATCTCTGCTTCACTCCAACAAACAACCCAAACAACAACAACGCCAAAGGATAAACTCTACATTCAAATTCAACCGTTTTTCGTGTTTTTAGTCTATTTAGGAAATAACTTACTATTTTGACTAATTAACTGCTCAATCCGCAATGAAATACGATTCAGTGCCTATTTTAGAAATAGCATTAAACATACAAGTTAACACTGACGAAACATGCTCCCGAATGGTTCAAACAGTGCTTGAGGTCTTACTTTTTCAGCGCAGTCAAATTCCATTCTGTTACAATGTGTTTAAATCAATTGTTCGAAAAATTTCCGGCCATACAAGAGAATCCGATCAGCTTACCGAATGGAGCAATTATAGACTAACAAAACAACGAGCTACCGTGCAGGAGGCAGCCGAAACAATAGAGCTACTATTCAAAGTTGGTATAAATACTCGAGCTAGATATATTCAATAATGATATGATATTTATTCTAGCAACTGTCGGAGGCTGTGCAGAAAAGCAAAGCAGGTTTACAATTCATGATTTTATTTGGATCCACAGTATTTACGGCAAAAGAAGCATTTCTAATCAATGTCCCGGAAGTTAACAAACATCATTACCCTCAGTACCATCGACATTCGATGGAGACAATATTGAAGCAAGTTGCAATGAAAATAACTGTTGCTGAAGAACTACACGATAAACCAAAAGTAACCGGTCCTACTAATACATTCTTGCTCATGGGCTTAAATTCAGACAGTTCTGCGCAACTGCTTTCCGAGGAACATGAGAATTGGCAATTAATAAATGAGTACAAATTGCCAGTGAATTGCAAGCAATACGTGATAAACCTTTCTAATCAAACAGGTAATAATACACGATTACACTGTTGTAAAGAAATGGAAGTTTTCAATGATCAACTGAAGGACCTAGGTATTGCGAAACAGTCACGTGAATGTTTAGATCTAGAAAGTGGCGCCCCCGAGAGACCAGAAATTCAGACAAGTAATGTTTGGCTTCAAATTGGAAACTGCGTAAAAGGTTTGAAAACCGAGTTAATTCAAGGAAAACCAATATGGTAGAGAAAGTATTGTTTTAAAAACTTCTGAGATATTCTAACAATTTAATTGCTACTAGTAATACAAAATGTTACAAAGAAAATATAGTGCATATTCTTTGTTTTATTTATATCACATTCTATAATAAACATTCAGACTTTTGATGTGACTGTGTGTGCCTAATCAGATTGCGGTTCCTTTTAAATCCAGCTCCACATTGTTTACAAACAAACGGCCGGTCTGGGAGATGTACGCGTTTGTGGTCATTCAAAATAGTTCTGGACGGAAATTTTCGTTCACATACATCACAGGTATAGCGCCTTTCTAGATGCTGCATCGTCAAATGCTGTCGCAGTTCATTTTTACTGAAATACGATTTTGCACAGAAAGAACAGTCAAAGGATTTACCTGCATGGCGCCCTTCATGTATTCGCAACGAACTCCGGTCAGTGAAGGTACGCTGACACTGTTCACAACGATAATCTTTTATATTTAAATGAATACGGAGATGTTTCTTGAGGGTATTTTTTCCTCGATAGACATTTCTACAGTATACGCATTCTATTAGAGGAATTTTTCGGCTACCACGTATTACAAATCCGCACGGCTGTATTTCTGTAGCAGCAGTTAGCATTTGATTTTGATCACATGCTGTGTCCGGGTCCGTATTGTGGATTTCCTTTTTGTTATCATTGACCATCTTCTCCATCACCTCACCATTCACCATCTCCTTTAAATTCTGATTATCGAGAATCAGATCTTCGATTAACGCTGTCTGTTCTACATCATCAAAACATTCGATATTTGTTTCCTCGACAGAATTTTCAACTTGTTCATCTGAAATTATACTGTAAATGGTTATCAACGAAAAAAATTAAACATTATTTCCATATACCACCTCCCGATTGTTGTTCTATTGCCGAAATTAATAGCTGGTAGGACCTTGCACAAGTTGTCTCAAAGTCTACAAAGCTCTCGATACAATCTATACAAGCCTTGCAAATCTTGTTTGGGAATCCGTCGTTTTCGTCTATTTTCGCCAGCAAAATATCTAGCGATTTATTAAGCTGATCATTAATATTACCTTCATTAGAAAAAATTTGTATACAGTTGTTTTCTGACAAACAAAAGCGACACAATTGATCAAAACTTTCTAGCATTCGTTGGCGATCCATTTTAACAACTTCAATTTTTTTAATAAACAAAAATTTGAATAAGGTTTTGCTCGGGCGAACATAATAACCTCACTTCTTTGACGTCTATCAGTGGTTTGTTTACATCTTTACTAGAGAGCCTTAGAGAGTCGTCATCTTAAACCTAGAGTGACTATATACAGACTACTGTGACTATATATATATCTATTGTCATTTGCAAGGAAAATTGTACCATCCAAAGTGCGATATCGCTCATAAAAGTGCTGTTTTGCATTAAATCGTTTCGGTATCTTCGGCGCACTTATTGCTTGGAAGATAACGAAACAGTGCGCCGAAGATACCGAAACGATTTAATGCAAAATAGCACTTTTATGAGCGATATCGCACTTTGGATGGTACAATTTTCCTTGCAATTGACAATACTTAAACCGAAAATTTCAATCGAACAGAATCAGTTTGTTGTCAAAAGTAAGTCCAATCGAACTAGAGTGACTATATACAGAGTGGCGACAATGTCAAAATTGGAATGATAATAATTAGTCACTCTAAATCGAACAGGAGACTTGTCAAAACAGCGATTAGAGAGCCTTCAAAAGAGTAACGACTAGAGAGCCTGTTAAAGATGGGGAGACGCCATCTCAAACCGAGAATATTTTTTGAGCTTTTTCTAAATTTTTAGCAGCTATTTATGAATTATTCGTAATAAAAGCTTTAAAGAAACGTTCCTTGAGTATGTTATTATTATATGTAGCATCGTGAAACTCAAAATCTTTAATTTAAATCACTGGTTCTCAAAAGAATTAGCAATAACAGACAACAGCAATATTACTATTTACGGTACGACCATCAACTGTGGTAAAATTATCATGAAAAGGAATTACATATCTAGATTTTATAAAAGTTATTCGCGTTGACGGCATTAAACGATCTCTTGCACACTCATAGAAATGCCCGTATGTACGTGTGGGTGAAAATCTGCAAAAATGTTTCGATCTCTTGCGCTCTTTAAAAAATCCCTATAGAGCTTTCCAGTTGTGTGTATTGGTGATTGAAAATGAGGCAAACAGCAACAGTAAGCAAAAGAGATGCATTCCTTTGGCACCAAGGTACAGAATAAATTTCGTCTTCCGCCGGCAAAAATACCAGCAAATTTTCAAAATATGTGCTTAAATTTGGAACAGGATGGAAAATTTGACCGAAATATGTGCTCTGCAGTGTGGCAAACAGAGAAACACAACTAGTAATCGCTATTTTTCGGTTTGTTCCTCCAGCATCAGCTGCTCCCCAAAATGAGGTAAACATCATGTATATACACGCGTATTTCGTGCTCGCTAATTGAACTGTCAGTAAGCTCTATTCCGCTTCACCCCTACAGTAAACTTTTGGAGGTGGCAGCAGCTTACGTTCGTCAACGCGAATATATTCCAAATGTCTGTTGATCTCAGAAAAATCTGCGCGTGCGGCAACATTGACATACGCAACTGCATTGTTGCTAGATTAGTTGTTTCCAGCGGGGTGCTATCCTATCCCTATCTTAACGAATGTATAGTTACTATATATATAGTTCGGCGGATAGAAAATCGGGAGCCAAATAAACGTCAAAAGCGGAGCCAAAAGCTTTTCAAAATCAAAAATGCAGGAGTAATGTTAAAAAAACACACTTTATTTTCATAGAACTAGCCATTTTCAACACCTGCCAGTGATTATTTTTCGTAAAAACTTGCACATTTCACCATAATTTCAAATTTAATTTCATAAATCAGGGATGCCAATTCGCCTGGTTTTCTATCCGCCGAACTATATATATAGTAACTATAAACGAATGGTGTTTGACAGTCGACTTAACGACAGGAAAAGCGCCCGTCTGACAGGTAAATTTGCTGCCAACCTTGTCGAGATGTGCTGAGATGTTGGCAACAAAAACATGGCAGCCATTGCAAGCCCCTGGTTGTTTAAGATGGCGACTCTCTAAGGCTCTCTACGTCAAATATATGTGTTTTGTTTGTTTACGTTTGAAAACATAATATATAATTTTTCAAATCAAACCTTTTAAGTGATTGTTAATTACAGTCATACATTTACATCTTTGAAATGACTTTAGTCAAATACGACTATAATCACTTAATGGAAAACTTTGAAAATATTTGCCGCTTTTGCCTGCTAGAGAATAACTGTATCCAAATACTAAACAATGGGATTAACGAAAGTTTGATCGGCGCATCGGACTTCTTTGTTTCAAAGGTTAGTATGTACTAATGAATGACCATTGACCAATATCATTTTATATCACCATAAATTCTGCACTATACAGGTTGATGAGAAAGACGGTCTCCCCAACAAAATTTGTCAACAATGTCTAAAATGTGTTCTGGACTTTGCGGAACTCGAGGCTCGTTGTAAACGGTCTTACGAAGTGTTGCAGCAAATCATAGAACAGCGATTTGAGGCAAACGAAAAAAACATGCAAAAGGACTGTCCTGCAGGCTCAACAATTTTTCAAGAGAAACAGCATTTTGTTCCGCAGCAAAATTGCATTCAAGATCAGGAAGAAGGATTTTGTGACACAAGTGAGAATACAGATAGTGCAAATAAATTTCACGTCTGCGAAATTGAAGACAACGTAGAATTACAATCAATTGATGAAAGTCAAAGTGATATAAAAATATTTGAATGTTCGAAAAAAACTAAAACCAATAAGGGAAAAATCTGCCCAATTTGTGGCAAACTTGTGTCACAATTAAGCAAGCACATGCCTACACATTCGGCCGTTAAACGCTTTACCTGCGAATATTGTTCCAAATCGTTTACTCATGATACTACACTTCGAAAACATATTCGATCAGTTCATTTGAAAATCAAGCAATATCACTGTGAAATTTGCTTACAAAGTTTTACTGACCGCAGCTCGTTGCGCTATCATGATGTAGTAAAGCACAAGGAGGAGAAAAATTTTGAATGTACCATCTGCAGGAAATCCTACTATACTTCGTCTGGACTTGCCCAACATAACAGCTTGAATCACGAACAACGGAAGTTCAAATGCGAGAAATGTGGCAAAATGTTTGCTATGAAGTATTTATTTATGCCGTGATTTATCTAATTGTCGATATAACAGCACTTTTTGTAATTGCAGGTTTCATCTAAAAGAACACGAAAACACTCATTCGGATGCGAGACCGCACGCGTGTGTCTTATGTGAAAAAACTTTTAAAAGAGTGAAAAACTTGAATGAGCATATGATAATGCACAAATGCTTAAAAATCTGAACATGAGAGTGGATGAGTACTTTTTCTTATTTTATCAGTACAAAACCCATTACTTAAAATAGATAATAAAATATTCGTTCAAATACTAGTGCGGTTTGGCTTTTGGACATAGTAATATATCGATTCTGGCTGATGATTTTATAAGCGCAAATGATAGTTGGTGAAAGAACATTCTACGTAATGAATTTCTTGGAAATTTTCCAAGGATATTTCTTTTGGAAAACAAATTTACATTTGCTATATCATTTTGAATGTATTATAATTGTATTAGGAGTCGGCCGGAAAATCATGCCTTTTATTTAAAAAACATTTCTGTGGTGAAATATGAGCAACCAAGTTTTTAATACTTACAAGGTACAATTGGCTGGCTATTTTGGAACGTTATGTTTTTTACTTTGATGTAAACGTAATGCTGATTTAGTGACAAAGTTCTTTACGCACCCGTCAATACGACATGGCAGCATTTCTGCGTTGACTTCAAAAGTATGAATATGCTTTAAATGCGACGAAAGTTCCCCGGACGTGACAAATCGTTTTTCACAGAATAAACAGCTATGATTTTTTTCTCCACGATGCACTTTCATATGCACATACCAACCATTTCTAGTACCAAGCTGCTTTCCACATATCGTGCAAGAAAACTGCTTTCGAGGTCCGGTTTCTGGATGTGCTGAGGTTTTATGGTCCTTCAGTTCGTTGGATTGTTTAAATGCTTTAGGACACATATCACAAACATAAGGTCGTTCATTTGTATGTGTTCGTATGTGTCTGCGTAAGTCGTCCGAACGAAGGAAAACTCGTTTGCAATACTCGCAAGACTTTCCCGGTTGGCTATCCTTGGTGTGAATTTTCTTATGGCGATTTAGCGTTTGCGGTTGGCTAAATGATTTACAGCAAATTTCACATACATTTCTTTTTCTAGATTTTTCAGTACTTTCGGCACACTTACTTTCGGATTGTGCAGTTGCATCCTCAACTACAACCACTTCAATTGAGTACTCTGTTTTTTCTCCTGCTTCGGTCGTGAAAATTGTTTTCTTATCTTCCTCTTCTAATGCATTAGCTTCATTATCCAAGAAAAATTCTCTCAACGTAATATCTGTTTGACGGCACATTTCAAAGAACTGATAAGCAGCGCGTGCTTTTTCAACACAAGACATGCAAATGCTATGTGGCATCCTTGAGTTGTCTTTCCCAATCTAGAAAACCAGTCTTGTGTAATATATACCTAAGTAATAAAACTGCGTAAACCTGCATACCTGATCATCCACAAACAAACAAAGAATTTCTTCAAATGATTGCACCTGTGCATTATTTGGATTTTCTTCTAAAAAAATTTCGTCGATCCTGTATAGTTCAGTATCAAGATTTGGTTTTTCTATAAAACAAGTTCGACACACAGCACTCAAATCTTCCAATAAAACGGTTTTATTTCTTGGGATTGAAGCCTTTAATTTTTCGTTTGAACTCATTTCGATGGATGTCTATACGAATATTACAAATATGAAATAATACGGCGCTATTTTTGTTTTACATTTGTTTTGTTTGCCAGTTTTCCTATCATAGCTGTCACTCTGTCAGCATTCAGCAACGATATAGAGAGATTTATAAAGGAGAGACTCTCTACACTCTACCACAAAAGTAACCAGCCAGCGCTACGTAATACCCTAGACAGATATACACACTTAACAAAAAGCACCGAATTCGGTAAAATTTTACCGAAATCTAAACAGCTGAACGTTCGGTAAAAATTTCGATGGTGCCAATCGACGTTTACAGATCATTAGTAATGTTTGGTGCAATAAAAAATTTTACCGAACGTTCAGCTGTTTAGATTTCGGTAAATTTTACCGAATCGTTTAAGTGTGTACAATATTGTACAGGTACAACGCTGGTACAATTGCATGTCTGTCTCTGGTATAAAACACTTGGTAAAACATGACGAAAAAATAAATAGGTAAAGTTGAAAGTGCACATTGTTCGGTTAAATTTTACTAAAACGTTAAACATTTTGTTAAAAACAATAGAACAGGCTGGGTACTCAAAAGTAGGTAATTCGCTTTTACCACGGCTTTTACCCTAAATTAACTTTCCGCATCACGAAAGTCCGATTTGAATCAAAAGTAAGCAAATTTGGGTTTACTTATTTTTCTGAGTAGTCTAAAGAAGCTGACTAAAGAAATGACATTGGAACTCGACGTCACTCGACGCTACCTGTACGCATTAAACCTAATTTACTCCGATACTCCATATGTTTTCAAGCAAAAGTTTCAGAAGTTTACATCGATTTTCATGTCCACTATAGGTTTCGTCGAACCGCTAATGAGTTTCATGTCATTTCTTTTACTAGCTTCTTTAGATAGGCTGACCAGACGTCCGAAACTTTGCGGATCTGTCGCGGATTTGGATGGCTTGTCCCGGATTACCAAGCGCCCAGAAAGTGCCCCGCAATAATTAATTTATGGTTTTATCGTGCCAGTTGAATGCTGAAATGCTTAGAGGAACGCTGTGAGTCCTATGGGCACAGAGAACAGACTACCAGGCAATCGACAAAAAGTGTGTAAAAGGTTTTTATGTAATCTACGAGTAATCCTTCAATAGAGCACCCCTCGAGCAGTAAGTGGCAAACTAAATCTTGATGTCGCTGCCATCGCTGCTATGTAACTCCAGCACAAAGAAATTTTGATAAAGGTACGTGGATATTTTTTGATGCGTTTGGCAAACTATTTCTGGAGGGCGCCACCAACAGATTTTACACACAAAAAATCGATTACTTCCTTCGAGCCTGTTAATCTGTTCTCTGTGCTATGGGAACTTTTCAAGAAATTCTCACTTTACCAATTTTTGTTGAAACAAGTGCATTCAACTGAAAAGTTTATAAAATTTTGTATTTATTTACCTCTGAATAGAGCCGGGGTGGCTCGGGCTGTTTCAAGCAGTCGTCTTTATTTAGCACGATCTTGGGTCACTCGTCTCCAATTTTTCAGGCGTCTCAGAAGGCACAAGTCGCTTTTGACCTGTTTGAGCCATCTTGCACGTTAAGCCTCACTATTCCTGGTGCCGGTGGGTATGTCGAAGAGTGCAGTTTTCGTCGCATTGTCGTCCGGCATCTTTACGATGTACCCGGTCCACCACCCGACCTTCGCCAGGTGTACGAAAGGAATCTCTCCAATCAGTACCTGTAGCTCGTGATTCATACGCCTCCGCTATTCTCCGCTTTCAGTTTGTATTCCGCCAAATATCGTCAGTAGCACCTTCCACTCGAAAACGACTCGAAGGACGCGTGTGTCTTCCGTGAGCTCATCACAGCTTCATGTTCTTAAGAAACTACTGGTCTTACAAGGGTTTTGTACATTGTCAGCTTCGTGCAGTAGCGTATGCTTTTTGGTCGTAGCACTAAGATTTTCTTACTAATGTTGTTACCCTTGGTCAGCGGCAATTCCAAATACACGAACTCATCATCCGTTAGTGGAGTAAGCGTTGAATGCAGTCGCCTCGATTCGGTATCCCGATCCGATCAGAAACCATATTCTGGATTCCGATCGACGTGTGTTTTTTTAGCATACAATTGATTCTGAACGGAGAGAAATTTCTAAACGGAACCGGCTCCGATCGGTATGCAGAATAGGGGCGGTTCGCCTCTTACACTCGCTTGCGTAAGAGTGGATATCGTTTGCTTCTCGCTCGATTTGCGATACTGCTTTGAACCAGACTAAGCACTAGGTGAAGAACTCCGGAGTATACGAACTGATTGGTTTGGGTTGAGATGGGAAAACAAACGATGAAGAGAAAAAAAAGTTTGAAAAAATTAACCAAATACCTACGAGCAAGGAACCAGTTAACCATAATTCTTAGGAAAAGCATAGGACAGAGATCGAGAAGTTCTTCGCTCAAGTTTGTGGAGGTGAATCAATCTCGTAAAAGCTAATCGCAGAAACATAACACGTGTAGGAACAAGAAAAGTAATCTGCACTTTCAGCTTGTGTTCTCATGGATCCTAATTTTGTTCGAGCTATTTCGAACGAGTTGTTTCACCCATTTGATTTTGCTGGTAGAATTGAGAATATAATCCACTTTCGTTTTCGATACATCTGTTTGTAGGAATACTCTAACGAGCCCAAGGTGGCGACAGATGCACCTATCCATGGAATCGGTCTTCGATTAAAATCGCAATGGCAAATTTACAGAACATGGAAGATAGTAGTGCCCTACCACCTCAAGTCCAAGAGGTTAATCGAAAAATCGGGTTACTAAAGACCCACATAGCTGCCGGTAAGGACTGCCTTGCAAAGACCCCATGAAATGCTGGCAACGGCTCGATCACTGGGTCATTACAATGATCTAGGAACATGAAAAGCTATCATAGGAGTGGAAGAGTGGATGGAAGGAGTTGTATGTCCCACTTACAAAAAGGGTGATCGGCTCGATTGCTGTAACTATCGCTAATTAAAGTGACCGGAGTCACCAAGGTAGCTTTCACAACCGCAAATTGTGTTCTCATCTAAAAAATGTGGGTGAAGTGGTGGTGAGAAAAGGAAGCAGAAAATGAAGGGAGTTGAGGTCAGGTGACTGGGGTGACTGTGAGATTGTAAATAGAGGCCCATCAGTGCAACATTAAATTTATTTCCTAAGTTGGCTTGCCGTTCCTTAGACAAAGCCCGACGAACAAAGTTTCTCCAATTGGACTTGGACACCGCGTACTCTCCGCCAGATCTCGCACCACCTAGTCTAACCAACCATCTTGCTCGCTGTGCCTCTGGTCGTCTTGTTCCTTTGATGCGAATACCATTTTTGTATTCTTGCAACATGCACTGCCCATCGTATCCGTCCAGATTCGGCCACTTTTTGAATACTGGGTTCATGGTTCAGCCTCCGCATCCTGTATGCCGTCTTTTAAATCTCCGAACATTTGCGGGTCCTCCTCAAGCGTTGTCCACGTTTCAGCAACACTGAAACGAGTGATATACCTTGAGTACAGGAAGCAGGAGGGTATTTTCTCTTGGGTTAAAGTCGCAATAGAATTGAAAGCCAAGGTTAATTAATTAAACACAAAAAAGATTTATTAATGAAAAACGAACTTATCACATTGAAAGCACATTTAGTTATAAAGATAGAAAATGGCTACCGCCACTGTTTCCGCTGCTGCTGCTCTGTTGCCAAGTCTGCTCCGCAGATAAGCGCGTAGTTGCGTATACACACACATAGGTACGTTGCTGTACGTGCACATAACAGGGATAAAAGACGAATTCTCCAGAGCAGCTATTGGATTTAGCAGCTTGAAGCTGTAATTGTATTTATTTTAACGATTTAAATTATTTAGTAATAGCAATTGCTTACAAATTTTAGTCTCCTTAATTTCGCTCTCCAAAAGACAGGTTATTTTCCTTAACGGGATATGTAGTTGCTACAATATAAATCACTAGTTGTAATTGATTAATCTCAAAGCTTAAACATTTTTAGTTCACCTACTTGTACACAAATTCGATTGCAGTTTTAAAATAAGTAATATAATTCGATATATTTCACTGTAAGTAATTTTGCACCTTTGTATCTTACGATGACTTCGCAAATAAAAGAACTAGCTAATCTCGTGACATCTCATTTGACCCTCACTCTATCAGATTTCTTTTTATTTCCACCCTATGCTACCGTTACTATATGACAAGAGCAAATGTAACGCTTTGTTATAATCGTTTACCAGAGCTGCCATCCCAACAAATCTCTTTTTTCGACCTAGGCCTAGTTCTAGTGGAAGAACAAACGGTTGTGATGTTCTTTTAATAAAAAAATAGTAGATTACGATCACTTTTGAGAAAATAGTTATAACATGTTAAAGTTGTATACAGGTAAAGTATAAATGATGGCGCAAGAAAGAGAAAATGTGCTGAAATTTGAAACAGGTTTAAGATACCCTCCCGTACCCTATTTTGTGATATACGTCTCCAAGACACTTTCAAGTCCCTTCGTGGCGCGACGAGAACTGAGACAAGGTAACGGCTTATCTTGTATACTTTTCAATATTGCCCTTGGGGGAGTGATCCGACGAGCCGGTATTGAAAACGTGTGGCGTGATTTTCAGCAAAGGTAGTAAACTCCTAGGTATCCCAGCTGACTTGGATATCGTATAGCTAGAAACTTTGTAACGGCGGAGGCTTTAAGAGGATTTGGTTAAAAATAAAATACGCCAACGACTAAATACGTCAAAGATAGAGGCTCAAAGGACATGAACACACGCCTCATTAGGAAGGTGATCAATGCCAGCGACCACCTAGAAGTGGTGGATGATTTCGTGTATTTGGGACCTCTGGTGACTGTGGATAACAGTACAATTAGATTCAGCAGTGCATTCAAGCAGAAAATCGGGCCTACTTTCCATGTCGCAAAATACTAGGATCAAACAGCATACGCTGCCGTACGAAGCTGGTTATGCAAAAATCCCTCATTAAACCGGTAGAGCTTGTTAATAAGTTTTGCTCTACGTGGTTTTTACTGACCCTTCCTGCTCTCCGTGTCTCCGTAGATGACTCACCCCGAACGTGGTTACACCGAAGTTTTGCCTTGGCTGCTTCGCCTGGTCGGGTGATGGTTGTCCCTTCTTCGATGAATTATTGCATGAACTTGGAACCCTGAGTTGCTTCTTCGATTTGACACAGCCGACTAGCCGGCTCCTGAAGCGTGCAAAAATGACACGACGCGCCGCCACTGTCCTACCGCACCGAGAGTACGCGTGTATGAATTGCCGTATTCGTCAGCGAGTGTTAAAGTACCGTGCACTTCTAGGGTGTTAGACTCTGATTTCCCGCCTTTGAATCGCCACGCACGGGCGCTGATTGTCGAGAAGCGATTAAATTTCATCACAGATTCCTTGTCATGTCGCGCCCTTGTTGCAGCGCAAAAGCAGATTCAGATAGCAGGTTGCTCAGTAGCTGATCGCCGCGGAGCGATTTCGCGTTTCTTCCCCCACGATTTCGTCACGCACTTATTATCGTAGGAAACTGCTAGCAGCCTGTTGTGCACGGACACTTATCGCCGCGGAGCGATGTGGTTTCTTATCGTGAATTCACCGAGAAATTGTATCGCTCGAACGCATTTGGCGGCTTATTATATCCGTACACTGATGGCCAAATATCAAGATCGATTTAGCTCGGGAATGGTGCGCACTACGTCGATTGTTTCCGGATTCGTCGCGCACGCTCTATTGCCGGGTTCCTTCACAGGCCGCAGCTGGTGGAATGACAACAATTTTGTGGTGAACTGCCCCTGCGGATACCCCTACGCGGGGATGATCTTTCGGAGCCTAAATAGGCTGCATTCTCCTCCTTTTGGGGTCGTACCATGGAAAACGGCACACCCGTGTTAGTGATCGACCGAACCGTATATGTATCACACACAAATACTCGAGAATGGCGGCGCGAACGGCCGAAATTGGTTCTTTTCGACACTTTTAACGGAGCACGTTTTTTCGCGTACGGAGGCACATCTGCCTTATTGCGTGGTTCGCACAAGAGAGCGAAACAATTGACCGGACGGTTCTTACCCACGAGAAAATACGCGCTTTTATGTTGGAGGAGAAGATGCTGTGGACGATATTTAGCGTAACATTAGGGGATAGAGCCGGTTAAGCCACATGCCACATGTTTGGAGAGATTCCAATGGCTGGCAAAAATCAGTAGGTTACGGTGGTCTGGATCGTAAGCATGCCGGACACCAGTGCAGCGAAAACAGTTCACTTCAACAACCCCACCGGCACCAGAAACATAGGGGTCGAAGAGGATTTGCGGCTTCTAAGAAACCTAGGAAATTGGCCCAAGATCCAGTTGAATGGAGATGACTGCTTGCAATGGCACGAGCTATCCCGACTGGTGATGACGACGATGATGAGACGATATCTGGTTTCAGTATTGACGGGACGAGTTGTAGTCATGTGAAGAACGCCATACCGTGCTACTGGGCACAGAGCGTTCCACCTGCTATCTTGTCGAAAAAAGCCGTGCCGCAAACCAAAATTGTCCTGTCTATACATACAATAGGAAAGCAAATGAGTTATGCATTTTTTTTTTCTAAATACATTTATTTTCTAAATTAAATATTTGTTTCAAACTGCTTCGCTTATGCGCTTCTCGCTAATAGAAATACAAAGGAATTAGTGAGCGTTGTTTCATCCAATCAATTTGTGTTACGTGTAATGTGTCTGGCCGAAAATTCACTGCGTTCCAATGCCGCTTCTGTCTGCTGGCGAGCAGCCTTGTACAGTCAATCCTAGCAACATCGTAGCAGGGAGTTCGACATGGGAAATCGGTCTTTTCTTCCGCTGAATATAATTAGAAGTAAGCTAATCCTAACAAATTCAACCTTTCCTGGTTCGTTGGCTTTCTACTCGGTTCAAATATGTGTATTGTTTGAGAGTGGGAAGGTGTATGTAATCTTTTTGTTTTTGCTTTTGCTAAGTTTCTGTATATATAGGAGCTTAAAGAGAAGAACGCGTAATATTATGAAAGTTATATTCAACTAATTGTCTAATTCCTTTTTATTAACTCTTTTTGACATGCTTGATTCTATATATACCATTCGCATTCTCCGATAACAGAGTAGGTTAGCTTACAGTCACCTTACAATTATTATTCACGATGTGTCACTGCTTGTCCTCCTTCTAATGTATACAAAAGTGTTTCTCCAATAGACTAATCAGATGAAAGATTTAATGTGTTTCGTTTATTATAATCAATAAGATTGATTAATGATTCGTTTTCTTCCGTTAATTACTGTAAATGTAGCTTTAATTACGTTGGGAAAATCGGTAATGCCTTTTTAATGATTTTATGAATTTGGGAGAAGGTTAAAGTAGGAGCAGAGAAATTTTCAGGAATGATAATAGTGATATGGGAGTACCAGAAATGATTAAGTTGTAAGGAACAGAGATCCAACAAAGTTTTGATTTAAAATGTTTATAATTTACAAATAAAAGCAATAATCACAACTAAAATCAGTTTACAGTTTAAAACGTACTGTATTTGAACAAGTAGGTAGAACCATTTGCTGTTAAATATACAAAACAAAACGAAAAAAAGACTAGATAATGATGTTAAAATCTATGACGCGTCAATGATTGCTAAAATCTTGCGTACAGGAAATGTAATTTACAAAACAGAAAAGTAAAAATGAATACTGGAAATGATTGCTGACCTAAATTTAAAACATAAATTTGTGCAAGAGAATCGAATTTTTAATTGCTAGTAACTAACGCGTGTAGCTATATTATGGAGAGTCCTTCTCTTCTCTATTATGCTAGATCCGATGGTGACCTGAACAACAGCCATTAATTATGAAAATCATCGTTAAATCAATGAATTTCCAACGAAAACTAAGTGCCACTACATTTTTATTGTTGTGAAAAATCAATCATTTCCTCTGTCCAGAAATTGTACAAAATATTTACAGTAAGAAGATAAGATGTGTGTGTTTTTTTTTGCGGAAACGACGATGATTCGCATGTCATGAGCGTTCATTTGTTTGCAGCGACAAACGTTTAACAACATTGTCACATGGGACTCAAAGTGTGCATGTGATGTGCGTTGGTTTTTCTTACAACCACTAGTATCTTGTTCGTAAGTTTTCCGTAATATCACTGGTGCTTTCGGGAGAATCAACGAAAGCATCATCTAAAAATTATAACAAATTGGAGGCACCGATCATGTTTAGCCTGCAGGTGTCATTCTTTACATGTTGTAAGCAACATAAATGGGATCAAGCTGATCGGCGAGGAAGCCGTCCCGCAGGTGCATTCGCTGCTTTTCGCCTCGGCTGTTGATAGGAACCACGCCTGCAATAGAAAGGTGGTTGATAAAATGGATCACAGGCAGCAGTTAGCTTTGAACCACTCACCGGGATCTACTACAACTACAACACCAACAATTAGCTGGTGTTCTTCCAGTACAGTGTTAGTTACCAGTGGCACTAAATCCAACGCTTCCGATTCATTTCCGTCTAATTCCACAACCACAACAAGCAAATTCGTCCATGTGAAAACCGCGCATTCGGCGATCTTTTTATGACAGCGTAGTACAGAATTTTCTATGTCAATCGGATGATAGTACATGCCACGCAGAGTAATGACCTCGTCGAGGGCTCCAACTATGTACACTGCATCATGTAATTCCTGTTCATTGCCGCTTGCTCCGATCGTCGTATTTCCCGCATTAGAACTCGTTGTCGAGTTCAGAGTGTTATGGCCCTGTAGGATAAAAATAAATAAGGTTTGAATCGGAAATAACGATGATGCTGATTAATAAAATTAACCTGTGAATGAATTGATTCGTTGTCCGAATCTCGACTTGCGATGCTGGGAGTGGTTTCGTCCAAAATGGATCCTGCTTGTGAGCACTCGGTGCGCCTGAGGAATCCTAAGTACCCCGTCCGGGCCCAGCTCTCACTGATACTGCAGCCTGTTACTAATTTTGCGTTAAAATGATCGTTGTAGTCGGTCTCGTCGCCGTAGATTGTGAAGTAACCATTCGAGTTGTGGGGTGATTGTACCTATGCGAAAAAAGAATGATTTTAAATTATCTAGATGATGGCGAGCTTGCTATTCATTACCCAAATCTCTCCCAAATGCGAGTCACCACATTGACCTTTACTGTCCGGGTTAGCAATAATCACCCTTACTCCGGGCAATAATTTTCCTGATTCAACCAGACAAAGTGAGTTCGGAGCACCGCGCTCTACGAGAGCTACCCGGTTGTTGCGTAGAGCTCGCAAATCTACATACACCTGCGCACTCTCGGCTGAGCTGGCGCCTTGCACGCAGATGGCAGGATTCACACGGCATCCAAATGAAGTTGATACACAGCGTGTGTTGAGTCCTAGAGCTTGGAACAGCTTGCAGAATTGCTGTGTTAACTGAACGCGTGGTCGTTCCTCCGCAACCACTACACATGTCCGTACACAACCAAGATTGACGTTCCTTTGTTTGAGCATCTGAATGGAATTGCTCAAAGCTTTCGTACATAGCTCAATAACACCGTATGAGCAGAAGGTGTCACGGACACGATATTGCGATAGTGTACTCAACCACAAGCTAGGATTAGCTTCGACCTATAAAACAATACAACATTAAGTGAACAATGAAAAAAAAACTGTGATTTCCCCCATTGGCTTACTTCATATGGTGCTATTAGTATAGAATGATGGCCACTGTAAACGCTGATCAATGTCCACATAGAAAATCCTAGACCACAGTATGGGTCTAGGCAAAGAGCCACATGGCGACTAGGATACAATTCACAGGCTAATTTCAAGCTGGCACATAAACTTGAAAGAGATCTAAAAGTTACGAAGAATCATTAGACAATTTGTAAAACCAATCGACTAGTGTTAAATTTACCGGTGTGTGATGATAACTCCACTTAATCGTCCACAGGTGGAAACACTGAAGTCTAGATAAGCTGTAGAATCCAGTGTACTATTGGCAATGGCTTAAAAAAGAAAATGTTTGAAGTTTAGGCAAGGCTACAGAGATCGCAAGAATTCAACCTACCAGCTAGTTTCCGTTTAGGATTGTCTTCGATATCTAGAATGACCGGCCAACTTTTAGGGTCGATCGAAGTGGCCGCCTCGCGGGATTTGAGCAGTTTGATAATACTCTGAATAGATAGGATTATTCCACTCTTGGATACATCCACTATCATTCGCACGGTGGGGAGGGTTGTGATTAGGTTCTGCGGATGGGGTGGCCGTATCGTAACCGGAACAGCACCAAGATACAGACAGCCGTAGAAAGCGCAGATCAGATCCAATCCCGGTGGGAAAATTAGTGCCACGTGATCACCGGGGTTCACCTTGCCACGCTCCTGCAACAGTGCGGCAATTTTTTCCGCACGTTTGTGCAGTTCGGAACAGGTCAGCGTTTTGGCAACAGCACCCTTCGAGTTTAAAAGGGTGTACAGAACATGGTCCGGGGATGAGTTAGCACGCCATCGGAGTACTCCGGTTATCAGTTGGTGCTGGGAAGGAAGACAGATTTTTGTTATTACATCAGTTAAGTTAACTTTTATTAAAACTGTTCAAAACCATGACTCTAGTGCTCTTTTTATGATCTTCTAATCGAAAGGTTCACTTGGACGAAACCAGTTGATTTGCATGATGCATCTAAATTCAGGAAAATCCTGATAAATATCTAATAGCTAGCTTCCATACGCACATGATCTGAATTCGTACTATGACATTTGATAAAGAATCTAAGATTTTCTAAGAACATTTAGCTTAAAAGCTCATCGAACTGCTTCCATAAATTCTACCGCTGTTATAAATTTTTCAGGACGCAACTTTTCCGGTGGATTGGGTGTCGTTTTCGTAGGACAGAATTTTTATTTGTTTGTTTACTAAAAAAAGTCAACTGACTAGATTATCTTATTGCATGTTTCTGGTCGGTTTATAAAAGTTTAAAGTGAAAAATTTAAATAAGTAGAAAAAGTCCGGATGCAGGCAGTTATTGGCGCTTAGGATCCAAAAGTGGTCCGATGAAATCTCGGTTGCAGTAGTTCGGTTGAGCGCCCGATGCACGTTGCGATGCACGAAAGTTCATAAGAGACAAGATGGTCGGTGAATCGATTTCGCCTGAACTTTCCTACACTGTTCAAGTGTCTGAAGACCCAATAAACGACAACGATCGGTATACGGGGGTACATAGATTCATTGGGTCGCGTCATGGATTCATGGTAAGTCTTGCAACGCAAGCCTTAGGAAACGTTTTTGCAACCGTTCGATACGTAGATTCCACGACAACTGATAGGGGCACCATACTAAGCAAGCATTTTCAATCAGTGGGCGTATTAACGAATGGTACAACTGCTTCATGCAGTGAGGAACAATGAAGTCACGTGCAATTTTAGCGATGGAACCGAGCTGTCTGGAGGCATTCGATATGGCCGTGGTATGATGTAAGTTGAACGTGAGTTGAGTGATAAGCAGTACCTCAAGGTCATTGACTTGATCGACTATTGTGAGCACATGCGAATAGTTGCAGCGAACCTGCAACTGCTGATAGGATTGCCAAAGCATTGAGGTTTGCACCCAACAATGAGATTGGAACCACAACGAAGTCGTCGGTCATGTTCCCGGTTTTCAAGAAAGGTGACATCGAAAACTATCGAGAAATTGCTTCTCTTTGTGTATGCTTGAAAGTTTTGGAAACAATTGTTGGTAATTCTCTTTTCTGTCACGTGAAAAACTAAATATCCACTTCACAGCGTGATTTTTTTCCCGGTAAATCAGTTTCTACCAATTTGATAGATTTAACGCCTTTGTGTTTGAGTAATGCATGCTGGTCTCGAGGTATGATGCTGGCACAATAAGCCTAATAAGCCAGTCGTCGTATGGTCGAATCTCGGCTGGGTGAAGCTGTACACAGCTGGCTGCGGAGTCTGTCGTATAAAAAACAGAAGGTCAAGTTTCGATAACGGAATGTAGCACCTAGTCTTTGTTTTTTTGCTTGCGTAGTATGGACCAGCAAGCTTGCGAAACGGCAAACAGCAAACATTGATCTATGACTACTACATTGGTGACCAGCATCTGATCTGTTGTCATTGATCCTGGCGTTGTGCTAGATCAGCGGTTCCCAACCTTTTTCGGTTCGCGAACCCCCTGGTGTATTTCCCTATACTATTCTGCAGCGAACTAAAGTTTTGGCGAACCCCTGGGGGTTCGCGAACCCCCATTTGGGAAACGATGTGCTAGATGATCAATTAACCTTCCGATAGCACTACTTACTAAACATCGTAAAGTTTGAACTTATTTCTCACTTGTGCGATTAACACCTGATACAAGCTGTGTTGTATGGAATCTACAGTTTGAGGTCTAGGCGGATTGAAAGCATCCAGAAATGCTTCGTGCGAAGTGTATGCAGCACGTTACCGTGGAGAAATCCGGATAATTTCCCACCTTATGGTTTGCACATTGATGGATGTTACTTCGCTTGAATAATGAATACTAATTGAATAATCAGTTGCGTTACCCATCACGACCTCACGGCTCCTACACTTTTTGCGGGTAGGTCCGGGACCCTTCTGAAATTTTCACCATTGGAATTTGAAAACTGGAAAAAAATCAGCGTATATGTTCCCAAAAATATTTTCCTTAGAACAACTATTCCGAGCTGATGATACGCGCAAGTTTTACGAGAGGTGATCGACAATTGGACAGCTGTTCTTCGATGAACGCCTCAATGACGAAGTTGCAGAAGGGGGCGAAACGGAAGTTAACCTAGGAATGTCCATGGAAGATAGTAATGTCCCAGCACCTGATCTCCAAGAAATCAAACGAGAAATCGAGTTGCCGAAGACCAATAGCCCCGCTGGTAAAGACCGTTTATCGGCAGAACTATATAAACATAACGGGTGACCACTAAAATTTGATTTTTTTCGAGGCCCCTATACTCAACAACAAACGAGCTTAGGGAGAAATGAGAGTGTGTATGTGTTAGCTCTTTCTCTCCTCCTTCGGGCAGTATTTTTTGTTTTGTTTATTATATTATATTTTTGTTTTGCTAAAAATGGCGTCAAAACAAGAAGCATTCCGAGAGCGCGTTTTACAATTCTACGAACTTCCACAGAAATCTCTCGAAAAAGTCTACGGTACAACCTTTAAAAAGCGAATATGTTGCGGCTTCGACTGTTTACCATATCCTAAGATGCCAAAAAACTGTTCGCAAGCAAGGTAGTGGAAGACCAGCAAAAATTATGGACGCAGAAGGACATCGTTTTCTTTCTCGTTTCTTCAACAACAAGCCCTCTGGTTTGGATATCAATTAAGATGCACTAGACGAATGATTTAAGAAAATTTTGATCCTGTTACTACAAAAACATCATGCAGATGGACAATACGTGTTTTGGCCGGATAGAGCATCATCGCATTATGCCAAAAAAAAAACACAATCGTTTGTGAATACCCATTTGATCCCATTTTTACCCGAAGACCACGACCCGTAAAATCTGTTTCAGTACGCCCAATCGAGGATTTCTTCGGGATTTTGAGTTTCTTGGTGTACAAAAATAACTGGAGAGCCACGAATTGCAAACAGCTGATTGGTAGAATCAAGAGATGCATTTGCAAAGTTGACCTGACGGCCGTACAACGCTTACGTTACGACGCCAAACGAAAGCTTCGCCGAACAGCTGATTACGGACCGTACATTACTTTTTTCTCAACAATGTACATTACTTTTTTCTCAACAATGAATAATGTATCCTTCAATTCAGTAAATCAGATCTTCTTCATGTGTCTTTGTCTTTTTTGACAGCTTGAAAAAAAAATCCAAAATTTTAGTTGTCGCCCGTTAGCCGAGAAACGCTGGTTGTACACTTGGTTATTTCCAAGATTTGGGAGGGAGGAAACTACCGGAGAAATGGATGGAAAGAGTGGTTTGTCCCATCTACAAAAAGGGTGATCGGCTAGACTGCTGCAACTATCGAGACATAACGCTGGTAAACGCCGCCTACAAGATACTCTCGCAGATTTTATTACGCCGGCGGTCACCGATAGCACATGGTTTCGACGGGAATTACTAGGCAGGTTTCATGGGGCTCGCGCAACTACAGACCATATTTTTACCGTCCAACATATCTAGCAGATGTGTTAGAGTACAACGTGCCAGCGCATCACATCTTTATTGATTTTAGAGCAGCATACGATATAATCGATCGAGATCAGCTATGGCAGATAATGGTTTTTTGTATAAACTGACGCGACTGGAGAGCTACATTGGATCAAGTGATGTATTTCGTACGTATCTCGGAGACACTCTCGAGTCCCTTCGAGACGCAGCGAGGAGTCAGACTAGGTGACGGCTTATCCTGCATGCTTGACGATAACAAACTAGAAGTAGAAATGGTATATGAGTTGGTGTATTTAGGATCGCTGGTGACGACGGACAAAAACACTAGTAAGGGTATCTAGCGGCGCGTTCAAGCGGGAAATCGGGCCTTCTTTGCCCTTCCCAAAGCCCTACGATCAACAAGGATGGATAATTTAAGCTACTCAAAGCGGCTTTTCCCAGCCGCGATATTTCATATAGGCCATTACTGTTGCATGGAGTTATGTCATATAAATAATAATAATAAATAACCGAAGACACTGTCTTGCTTGCACAAAGCCGAATCGATAAGCAGATCCAGTTAGATGACCTCTTCGAGAGCTTCCAGGAATCAGGTCTGTCAATGTAGCAACAACTAAGTCTATGGTGGTGAACACTGACAATTACACCAATTTCACGGTAGCGGGACAATGGTTTGAGCAGGTGGAAGCCTTTAATGATACTACCAAGACTTATATGGCCACATCAATCAGGAAGGCTAAGAGTGCCTTCGCAGGTCTGTGAAACATCTGGTCTGGAGCTTAAACCAGATCACTCTACGTACCAAAACCCGAATTTTAACTCAATTGATTTACCGGCATTACTGTACGCCTACAAAACTTTCAGATATTTTCTGACAAAATTTTCAGATATTTTCTGACCGCTGCCTGCGATATATCATTCGTGCCTAGTGGCCGTGCAACCAACCCGATAGCAACAGAAATTCGAGAACGTAGTAAGCTGTCTTGGCAACAGTCGAAGCACAGAGTCGAAGGTTAAAAACGGGTAACTGTCGGCAGTGGAGATCTCTGATTTCACCCTTTTGTTCTACCGGAGCGGCGTACATGGACCAATAATCGAGAAAGTTAGATCCCCCTGTAAAGCCAAGCAGTCTACATCCGATGATTTTTTTTAAATCGTCAGTAAACGGTAGTGCAGGGTATGATTTTAGTGCACCTAAGTCATTTACGAAGATGTTGAAGAACAATGAACCGAGTACGCTGCTTTGGAGAACCCGAACGGAATAAGAAAAAATTGACGGTAAGTGAAGTTCAAACGATTCTCCCGGAGACGTTAGCAATATATAGTTCTTTGTATTTAAGGCAATTGTATTTAATTAGCCGGCATGAATAAAACAGTTTGCTTTACTTTTCTCGTGCAAACCTAAGCATAAAAACTTTTATTCATGCTAAAGATGGCCTATGTTTGTTCTTTAGAATCACATTGCGTCCAATGAATTTTGAAATCCTTCAAATCTAGTTGAAATTGTCATTGAAGTCGAAGAAAGTTCAGTCACGCTGAAGAAGAGTACAGGTCGTAGCTGAGATACGCGTATTCGTGACAGTAGTTAAGGAGATAGTAGAACTAAAAAGAATTCATCTCTGATTTGTTCTCGGTTAACTTGTAAAGTTTAATCATCCAAATAACATAACATCAAACCTTTAGGAAACTTTCGATCACTTTGGATTAATGAAGACATGATAGCATTGTAGTAAGCACGACCCGACTTAAACTTACCTTGCGCTCGTTGTCGTCTGCGAGGCCGATGTCGCGTCCCTGAGCTGAAGCCAACCGGTTGCCTTGCACAAGATTGCCGACCATCACGGAAGCCGGCCCGACGGAGGCATCTGTACCGGCAGTATTGATCGAGGTCGACGACGACGGTGTGGTGCCGGAAATTTGAAGTTGTTGGATAGAACCTGAATTTAGTTTTTCGGTTCGTTTTGCGTAATGACGACGGTGATGGTGGTTTAGATGGTGGTTATTTTTTTTAGATTGGAGGTGAAGTTTGAATGTGAACGGATGAGTGAATTATAAATTTTGGAAGGGGGAGGTGTGTGGGTGCATTCGGTTTTCGATGGATTTGGTGTGGAGGTACATTGAGGTGTATGTGATTTGTTGTTTGTTTAAATAAAGTGATCGTATAATGTGATTTTCGATCCATCGAGCGATGAATATTCACAAATTATTAAGGGTTTAAAATGATGAATAACCACAACCAAAAAGTATTGTTAGTCGTAGGCATCGATGGTTTTAGGATGATGATGATGATTTTTATCAGCCAATTCGATGGTAAAGATGACATTCGTGACGACGGCGGAACCATTATATAACGACATATATTACGTTATTGCGTCAAAACACACGAGTCGATTTTGCAGATTTTGATTTTTAGTATTTGTGAGGAGCAGAGCAGCATTTAAAAGAAAATTAAGAGAGAAAAACAATGATATTAATTTTGAGGAAATGAAAGTTTACGAAAATCATGAAAATAAATTGATTTGTTATTCGTACAGCCAATAATTCAGTACAGTTAGTAAAGTGCACATTGAACTAAATATAATTAAATGCAGCCAAAATACACTGAGCGATTGCGTTAGTAGGTATACAAGGATCCTTTTCAAGAAAAGAAAAGTCGTATTTTCAAACATCAAAACAACACAAACCTAAGATTTTGAAATAAACCAAGAAATAAAAAAGTGCATTGAACAACATTGTGTAGAGTAAAACATTATATGACAAAAATATAGGTACACTGATTCGAGAAAAGGAGGAGATTTTCTATCTTCAGAGCTATTTAATCTTTTGCAGCTATTATTGCGTGTTCAATTTTTGAAACAACTAGTATTTTTGAAATAAAACGCTAATTTATACTTTAGGCAGATTTGTTTGCATGTTTTAAATCTTTATCCAAAACTTTTTGTTTGTCACAGACTCGTTGGCGGACAAAACTGGCGTAGCATTGGTGCCAAAAAGTATAGAGAAATACCTACATAGAACGATAATATAGTGACAACTGATATATCCAGCGAAAGTTGATTTTTGCACCACAACTTTAATTGTTCGTTTGTTAAACGCGGAAACAAGTTTCAAATGAGTAACCGTAGTCCAACATAATTATGTTGCACAACATATTCTCACCATTTCTGTATTATTCGTTTTACATTGCCAGAGCAAACTGTTGATTTAAAGTCGAAGGATGAATCTTTACTTGAATGAAGTGCGTTGCGCCGAAAATACATGAAGAAATGTAGAATACAGTGACGATAACGAAACAAAAAATAATAATAATAATAATTATAAGATATGTATAGATAAACCTTCGCTGAAAACTAAAACTGTTATAACTTGAAAAGAATCCCTTTTCCAGCACCTAGATATTAGTTTTTGAATAAGACAGCAACATAAATCAAACATGTGCTCTACTCTAGCAACGGATAAAAGGCAGTAAAATTATTGGTTCGGCGAACGGAAACACGGTCAAATAAATGATAAACACACGGGGTGCAGCAAATGGATCGTGAGCAGCAGTGTATACATACCGTGGTGAAGCTCTCTCGGCTTAGGCAGATTTGTGACGCACGTGTGGGGACACATAAGTACGTTGGCCGGGTGCAGCGATCCTTCGAGGAATCGCCGCCGAGCTTCAGTTAGATGAATTCCTCCCAGCGGTGTTTTTGGCAGATGATTAGGAGGAACTAGCGCCAAACAGTAGATTCCGACCTGATGGATGGAGTCTACTGCTTGCAATACTCGGGACATCCACTGGAAGGATTCTTCTTCGGAACAATCCGGACGTTGTTCGGCAATTACACACACTCTTTCATCTCGTAGTACTTTAATGCTAAACACGGCAATACGACCTCGGTAGATGAAACGCACCGGTTCGACAGCTAACACAGTTGCAATGATGTCATCAGCGTTGTGCTTGCGACCAGTCACGGTCATCAAACCGTCTCTGGAACCACAAACGAACACCAAACCTCCTGGCCCTAAGAATCCAAGCAAACCACTTCGGACATACGATTCGTCACTTATTGGTTTACCTGGCGTTTGAATTTCTCCTTCTTTGACAGGAGACGGTTCGGTTAGTGGTTGCACCTAAAAACAAACTTTCAGTTTAGAGACCATCATGTTTTATTTTCGAAACTTACCTTGAAGGTAGAGTTTGTCATTCCATCAAGCCCAAAGTAGCTAGTTCCTGTGGATCCAGATGTAACACAGATTTCGCCAACTTGATCCGTTTTGCATAGCACCGGTGGACCTTCGGCGTTTACTACGACCATTGTGGCTAAAATTAGACAAAATTTTGTAATTCTTTTTTAATGTTTAGCAGAGGTAGCAAATTTACCGCTAGGCATAACCTGGCCGCAGTCTTGTAGAGTTAGTGAGGTAAGTGAATCCTCACTATCGACGCGGACAACACCATGTGAAAGAGCAGCCATTGATAGTACACCACGTCCACTAGCCGATTGATTATAGCCACCAGCAGACCGTCCTGGTCGTCGTAGCGATACGGTGAATACCTCTGAGCTACTTGCGCACGGACAAATAGCATCCGGTCGTAGGCCCTTGGATTGGAATACACTGAGAAATTGATCACAGCTTGAAAGAGACCATGGATTGGCACCGTCTGCTACCAGCAGCATTCGTAGTGATGAAAGTGAAATTTCTTTGTGATCTTTGGTTGCTAGCAGACCCCAATGCAGATCACGACTCTTCACTAAACAGCACGATGCGCGATATTTTGTAATGAGTTGCATCCATGAAGAAGGCTTGAGCTTCATCAGCGCATATGGAATGAAAAGCACGTGCATTCCATTAAGCACCGACGTTAGGATGCTGTGCCATAGGCCAACTTCGCGTTTGAAGTCCAATACACAAACAATTGTTTCACCTTCGGTATAGTGACAAGCCATGGTTAGCGCTCGACAGTGGTTGATCATCGATTGTCGAGTTACTGTGACTCCCATGACACTACCCTCCTTATCAGTGGTGTATTCAATATACGCTATGGAATCCTCACATATACGGTTGTTGTTGGTATTGAAGTCCTTTGGAACCTTTGGGAGATGTTCGGTGACAAACCAGTGCAAACGGGGCCACCCTTTTAGTTTGGCCACCTCACCGGTGGAAGATTTGGGTAAGCCCTTGAGACAGGCTTCTGAAGTTAGGGCGACCTGCACTCCACACGAGCTCAGGAGGAAACCCACCTGCTGCGGTGGGGAATCAGAGCTGGACAGTGGCAACTCAATTGGCAGTGGGACTAATCCACGAAACATGCAACCATACCAAGCGGTTAAGAAACTGGAAAAGAAAAAAGATTATTTGTTAGAAAATCGAGACATTTATTATTTTTGTTTTTGAATGGATTTTACATATTATAATTTATGGATCACGAAAACTAGACGAAGAAGAATAACAAATATTGAAGACTATTAGTGTGAATGGTCAGGAATACGGGGAATACCAGTGCGGATCTCGAAAGAGACGCTCTACGACGAACCAAATGTTCACATTGCGACAAATCCTCGATAAATGCCGGTAATTCAACTTGCACTCTCAACATTTGTTAGTAGACTTCAAGGCGGCGTACAATTCAGTTAAACGAAATCAGTTGTGGCAGCTTATGTTTGAAAATGGTTTTTCAAAAAAACTGATTAGGCTGATACGTGCTTTCCTAGATGGTTCAAAATTAAGCGTCAGGATAGCGGGTAAGACATGTGACTCGTTTGTGACGTTAGATGGTTTGAAGCAACATTGCATTGAAAGGTGCTATTCGAAGGGCAGGCGGGCAGAGAGGTGGTACCATCATCACGAAATCTCATATGCTCCTAGGGTGTGCGGATGATATTGATCATTGGTGTTAACCGTAGAGTTGTGGAAGAAGCGTACACGCATCTTAAGGAGGAAGCTGCGAAGATAGGGCTTACCATAAATTTTGCCAAAACAAAGTATATGGTGGCTGGTAGAGAGCGTGGGAGCCATTAGGGTGTTGGAACTGCGGTGGTGATAGATGGAGATACTTTTGAAGCGGTCGACGAATTTGTTTACCTTGGTACGTTAGTGACATGTGACAACGATGTGAATAGTGAAGTAAAAATCCGGATAGCGGCAGCCAAGGCGGCTTTTTACCGATTACGTAGCTAATTGAGGTTCCATAGCCTGCAACTCCGTACAAAACTCGCGCTTTATAAGACGCCAATTCTCCCGTGGTCTCTATATGACCACGAAGCGTGGACGTTGAAAGAGAGCAACCGAAGAGCTATTGGTGTTTTTGAGCGTAAGATCCTGTGATCAATTTTTGGCGGCATATTAAATGAAGGAGTGTGGCTTAGGCGCATAAATTATGAAATATATCAAGTTTACAACGACGCTGATATTGTGAAGAGACTAAAACATGGCAGGCTACAATGGGCTACGTGGCCAGCAAGGATGCCGGTCGAGAGACCAGCGAAAACAATATTTAGCAGACAACCCGACAGAGACCGACGACTTCGTGACAGTCCCCGTACCCATTGGATGAGCGCTGTTGACGTGGATGCTAGAGCAGCCGCTGTTAGGGGCGTCTGGAGAGCAGCAGCCCTAGACCGAGAAACGTGGAGACGTCTGCTAAATTCGGTATGGATTCGATAAGTGGATTGTCGCCGAAAAAAGTAAAGTAAAAGTAAGTAAGCATGAATGGTCATCGTAAAACATTCTGAAGTGGAATATGGTGGAGCATGCTGAAGTTCGTGGTGAAGAAACATAGTTTGTTGAGATATTTTCGTCGAACTTTGAAAATTTGTTTGATTTTGAAGCATGTCGACTGTGGCCGTATCAGTTATAGTTTACTGATTTACGATGTTAAGTACCACTACCAGTAGCATAGGTTTATTCTCAAGCCTCTCCACATTCTTCCTTACTAAATTCTTTATTCTTCATCAACAATAAAGCCTCTTGTCCGAGAGCAAATTATAATTAGTTTCCGCTGTTCCTGGCTCTACAGAAAAATTGTTAAAAAGGAAAAAAACACTGACACTAAAGCATGGTTATTATTCACTTCGTTCACTATATTCACTGAATAGCGATGTTACAATAAAACGAGGTGCGGAGTATAGCAAAAACACCTGGACGATATCCATAATTCAAATAATGCGTATCATGCCTCGCAGCTGCAACAAACTAGCTAATGTGACAATTGTCGATAATTTATCCGATAAACTCAGTAGGTGTTTCAAACAAATTTCAGATATATCAAAATAAGGCTCAAAAAACTAGGACATAGTCCCGCAAGGAGCATCGGAATAATTCAGAGATCAAGTAGCATATAATCAAGATTTATATGAACTATGAAACTAGAAGAGTTTTTCGGGACAGCTCCTAAGTTTAATGAAACAATATTGACAAACCAAAAAGTTACTGCCATTTATTCAAGTGAACTTTGTGGTGCATAAAATAATGTAAACCTTAGAGAGGTTTGTATCTAAACAATAACGGACTTCCTGCAGCAGAGGTATTATTCAACAAATGAAAATATATTACTTAGACTAGAAAGGCGGCGTAGCCACAAAATGGGAAAACATAAAACAAAATTTTAAGGCTACAGTAACTTTTTAGTTACCCTTAATCAACGCTAAATTTTGCTAACGGACTGAAATTAAATTTACTCACCTCAGTGGATCACTATTGGGATAGACAAGCGCCACTCGATCACCCGGTTTGAGCGAAATCTGCTCAGGGCCTTTGCTGAATACTTTCGTCGAGAGGGCGTAGGCAATTTTCTGCGCTCGTGACAGCAATTTCCCGTAGGTTAGGGTGGTTGTCATCTTTCCATTCGGATCTAGCACGGTCGCCATCGGAGCTTTAAATGAACTGGTACCGTACCGTTGAAGAGCAGCTTCTAGTGTTCGGGGCAAACCGGAAGGAACGATCAACTGCTCTCCTTGAACGGCAGTCATGACACTGCCCTCCGGTTTTGGAGCATTAGGATCTTTCGGGTTTGCGGCAATTTCAAGTTCGATGTCATTATCTTCATAAAACTCTGGCAGCGGTCGGCGTTTTGGTCGTTTCAAAGTATTCAACAGCTGTTGAATTTTGGCGGAAACTTTCCACCTGCCGGCTGTGCTGGTGTCCCCTGGTTCTTGATTGGACAAGTTAACGTAACGCGTGACACGGTCCGCACCTCGTCGCGTGTTGGCACTGAATTGTGTAATATCTGGGGCAGCATACGGTCGCGGTTGATACTCTGAGATATCCGTTATATCGTAGCTATTTTTTTGATTATAGTAGGTACGATGTACCGCTGGGGGCGAACCGGCGCTAGAGGTATCGGACAGAGTGGCATGTTGGGTGTTTGGCGTCGGTATACTCTGAGGCGGTCGTCGTTCAATGGGTGCCGGTTGACTTGATTGTTTTTGTTGACCGAGATGGTGATGATCCCTAGTCGACGGTAGTTTCATGGGTTCCCGTCCAAGGATGTGATCGCGTGGCAGGTTGTAATTATCGCGATCTGGTGTGGAGATTCTGCCACCAAGGATGCCTTCCTCCGGAATCGATTCGTCGTCAGTGCTGGAATCTGGGAACGATAAACAGTATGAGTGACACGATCGAACAGAGATGAAGGATTTATTCGGACAGGGCATGATTATGATCACCATGAACAAAAATTTTTCAATAAGCATTGTTTTATGTATGTTTTTTTTTGGGAGCTTGTATTGATAACAACAACCAAACTGTTTTATTTGTATGTGTGAGCGGATGTAAAATTTACCTGTGTCGTCATGATCGCGCTCGGGACTACGATTAAGCACAGAGCTTCGTTTGGATGGCATTGGTAAGCTAGGTTTGGGGCGATTTTTTAATGCAGCTAATGCTTGCTGTACAGCTTCCTGGCGTACTTCTGTGGTAGGTAGGTTAGGTGAATCGTTTTTGATATCGGTAGATCGAGTTTGATTGAAGGCATAGCGCAGTGTGCAGTGTGAGAAGTGCCAGTCGATGGGTGATGATGGATCATGATCGATGGTGGATGTGACACGCACACACGATTCACACAACAGGCACAATATGGGACAAGTGTGTGTGAAGTAGAAAGCAAAAGAAGAGAAACAAGAAAACAAAACAAATCAGAAATCGTGATTATCGGAATGGTTTATGACTCTATTATTATACAATAAGCTTTAGGAGGGACTTGATTTGGGCAGTAGAGAGCATCACTTATTGCTATTATTGCTTACTTTTCGACATAAGCTCTTAACACAATCATCATTGTACAACGCAAAGGCTATAAGTATACACTTAGTTGTTTATAAATATTTTCAGTTTTTTTTCAGTTATTTGATCTAACATCGTCGGTAACTACTGCCAGCATTAAACTTGCTGGAGTAGTAAATTTAATATAATATTTCATTAGACAGCTGTAAATGCTGCCCATTTATAATTTCCGTTTTCGATTGATACGATAACTTTCATAAAGTCTACACGTTCAGATTGTTGATAATGACATGATTTTCTGTATTAAATTCTGAATTAAATTGGGATATATATTGAAAATTTTCGAATGAGGGTGATTTAAAAACTGCCGTTAATCAAGCTATTAATATGCTTTTATGATGATCAAAAGCGGTCGATTATGATACTTAATTACTGTAGAGTAGTTCAACATGAACAGGGGGAACTGGTTTTTTACCTGTGTTATTAATAGCAACTCGATTAGTCGTTTTATTATTTATGCAAAGCAGAGAAATGATAATTTCAAGTAGTACATCGCTGTTCTAAGTATGTACGAGTACATAATGTAATGTAATTATTTCAACGCATAGGGTAACCAACCTATTTTGGACCCCATCAGCAGCTGTACGTAATTTGGACACTTCCATTTGATTTTGCTGTAAGTGTCAGCTGCTGAGGGGGTCCAAAATACGTTGGTTAACTTAGTTGTTAAATAATTGTAAAATTATTGCATAGTCCATGCAAAGCGCAACAACAAAATATACTATATGATAAATTTCGTTTTCCTGAAATCATTTTATTATTATCATTATTTCAAAATCATTTCTTTTGTTTTCTCTGATAGGAGACTGAACCACTGCGATCATTTTTTAAGGTCTATTGTAGTATTCTTATTGTGTTTTTTATTCATTCATTCAAAAAATGTAGTTCTACTATAGATGGGTTCGCAAATAATTCTAATTCTAGTCTAACAAGCCGGTAATCGTGTCTTCGAACCACCATGACACCGAAAAAGTTGATAATTCATGATTTTATAGCAAGAAAAATATTGGATAATTATCCACTATCTTAGGATAATTATCCACTATCACTATGGTGTGGCGCCAGATAACGATTTTTCACTCCTAACAGGCAGTTCCCCATTCCAAAGAAGTTTGTATTGCAGTGTTTTCAAGAATAATATTGGACCATCTGTCACCTTGAATTTCAAAATTGGCGTCAAATATCGAATCCTGATTTCTAACGTGATTTCTAAAGGGCATATTAGAGGGTTTTAAAGTAAAATATTAAATAACCACCACAACAGTGACTTTCAAAATGGCGTCGAACATCGGCTTTTGAGTTCTAATAGTCATTACCCTTTAAAAAGTTCATATTGAGATGATTTTCAAATAAAATTTGGAATAACCATCCGCCATTTTAGATTTCAAAATTGCATGAAACATCAATTTTTAACTCCTAAGGAACCTATATTGCAGCATTATTTAAGCGAATTGTTAAAAAAATCTTCCGCCATCTTCATATATTAAATGCGTTATTTTTGCTACGTTTTTTCAGTCTAATTTTCGTATTGAAGTAAAAAATCTGGAAAAGGCATAGAAAAAATACTGTGAACCCCCATTCGTTCGACCGTTTTTAATCTAAACCCCGCTAATTTGCACGACGTACAGTTTAAAAAAGATTTTAATGTCATAACCAACATGACAGGTTTCATATGACGACAATGTCAAAAAACGTGATTTGTTTGCACTGATTTAACGTGCTTAGGGGGAAGTCCCCCAGTATAGGACACCTAGGGATTTTGACATATATCAAATCAATACTTAGCATAACTCCAGTTTTTATTCACTGGAAGAGTAATTTAGAAGCCTATCAAAATAGGTCAGACGTACTTGCATCACTAATGAACCATTTTAAAAGCCAAAGGAGAAATCGATAAAAATCATTATGTCTCCCAGTACCGGACACAGAAATTATAAAATAAACCAATTCAAGGATTATATTTCTGCAAAATACATGTCGAAATGTTTTAAATTTCTTATTGCTTTCATACTTGTTGACTAAAAATGTTTGAAAAATTTCCTTAAATAAAAATCAACAATTTTTTATGCACTTCCGAAGCTCTTTTATTTTCTTCGAAAAATTGGTTATCAACCGGTTTTTTTGCTTTTTTTTTTTTTTTTCATATTATCATATTCATATTCATATCATAACCGGTTGGGTCTAAGTGATGTTTTCTTGCTTCTCAATCCCTTTTCTGCAAAATCTTGATTTCATTCAAGAGTTTGACCGAACCAAGTAAAGCATTTTGCTGTTCGGTATTGGGGGACGGCTCGGTGTCCGGTACAGGGTGACGGGAACTCACTATATTTTTTAATGAACTGAATATTTTTGTAGAAAAACGAAACATGGAGCTTGAAAAATACTCAATGAAAGATATTTTATCTACATTGAAAACGAAATTTTATCCGATCGAATGATGCTGCAATCGTGATCTGAAAATAAGCGGAAACATAACGATTCGATCGGCGTTAGATGAAAACAAACAAATCTCTGTTTTCATAAATACTTCTGACATATAAAATCACACATGCTATTTTTTGTCTTTTTTGTTGGTTTTATCATATTAACTGGTAAGGTGCATCATTTGAATTATTGAAGTCAGAAGTGTCCGGTATTGGGAGCTGTCCGGCGTTGGGGGACTTCCCCCTAATCTATTCTACACTTCGTTTTCCTAACGATTCTGACAATTTCAAACTTCCTTGTAATTTTTCAATGTAGATGACAGAACTAAAATATCATTATAGTGTAGAGCACAATACTTGATTGAAGCAATGTAAAACTGGTTCTACTTTAAAAACATTACCATTTTTTGATAATAATAAATATACTTTTATAAAATTACATAATGTCGTGATACATACAACATAATTACTGTTCCATGGTGTAATGTACCTCTTCAAAATAACTGCAATATACACACGTGACATGCAAAAACACATAAAACTTGAATGGTATATATGTGGTATGTGGTGCGGCACAATCTATGGTGTGGTCGTGGTGCCCTTAGCAAGAAAAAAATCACTATTCCAGTACTTAAAAAATAATGTTAGTTAGATTGGATGATGTTAGCAGAAGAATAGTAGAAGAAAAGGAGGAGTACAAAACATAACATGGACAAACTAGGCCAAAAGTTGAAGCAACGAAATTTTGCAGTATTAAGAAAGAAAAAAAAAAGACCAAAATAAAAATATTTTACCACTGGTGTAGCGACTCTCGTGTCGACCAATTCTTCTATTATTTCTACTATTGTTCGAAGGCGTTTGGTTATTATTACTTGTTCGGTCGAAGCTAGTTTCTAGCGGAGGTGGCAACGGCTGCCCGGAACTGTTCGTAGACACGACTGGCGTCGTCTGTGTCGGTGCTGGCGGCCGCAAATACTGTTGATGCTTCTGTCGCATTATCACATGGGTTTCCGCGGGTTCCACCCGTTCACCGTCGGCTACTGTAGAGGATGTAACGTTTGCCGATTTGGACGGGGATTTGGCTAGTGCGGCTGCGGCCGCTACTATCGCTGGCGAGTGTAGCGCTAGGTTACTGAAGTTAGTATTAAGCGATGGCACATCTTTCCTCTGATGTTCGGAAGAGGACGATCCGGATGAGGTAGTCGACGGAGACATGTGGTGCTGAACCGGCCGCAGCACTCGCTGGGAGCTTGGATCGTCGGCGTGCACATCTGGCCGTCCAGCAGCTGGCGATATGTGCCGCGACACGCGATGGCAATCAAAGTATGTTTTCGTTTGTTTAATGTGCACGGGTTTGCAAAATATGTCCATTGTGCAGTGTAGTGCATCGTTAGGTAGATTGTAATTGGTGATGTAGCGGTGTACAAAACAAAACACAACAGATCGCACAGCGCATGCAAATAAAGAAAGAAATGAAACAAAGTAAGCAAAAGTAAAACGAAACCGAATCGTGTAGATCATTAAAGAAACAGTAATCAAAACAAAGTCCAATAATAAACCCGGAAAATGAACCTTCATCGTTAAGAGTCAGCAGAATATGTATTTTTTTTTTCGATGAAACGCCATTCAGCTAAATCTGCTGATACTTTATATATACAACTTAATTTCGACGAATTATCGATTAGTGCATGAAGATTTTTTTAAGCTTGTCACTGTAAATCTAAGCTATGCAATAAATAAAAATTTAATAGTTTTGTAATTCCCACGGTATTGCTATTCAAATGCCTACTTCAGAGCAAACATATCATTACGTAAACAACTTTTAATTGCAACCGCAATGAAATTAATTATGATAATTACTACTGGATTGATCGTTAAAATGCATTATTACTATTCCACTAACTAACTGTCGAACGATTCACGTAAACTGGAGTAAGAAGTAGAACGCTGACATTAACTTAGTTTATTGTAAATTATTACAATCCCATTGATAGCACACAACTTAGCAAAATGCTTCAGGCATTAAGTTGTACCAAATTCTTTATTGGTGCAAAGTTTTATTGCATCGTAGACAATGTTATGGTTCTCTAAAAATACGATCATGTATAACGGTTAATGAGAATTAAAAATTAAACAAGCACACACATCAGAGAAGAATCCTAGCGGTGATGTTTGAAAATGCCTATTAGTATTTACAACAAACAGTGTTGCGATAAAGCTTCTTTTGTATCAGTGTCTTAAAGGTCGTTGAATACCACCATTCCACGCATACAGACAATGTTGTCGCTATTATTTTTTATCGAATGTGTTGACAAATGTATCTTTTAATGGTTAAAATAAATTGTAAAGCAATACCTAGCCAGTTTACTTGCAATTGCCACAGCTGACGGCTGGTAACCAAATAGCAATAAATCGTCGATCCTTTTGTTCTTCATTTGCCACAGTCCCGTTTTTGTAGCTATTAACGAGAGGGGTCCTACAACCGTGCACAATCATAAGTTCTTACAGTTTCTTTCCCTAGCAGCACAATAACAACTGAACATGAAGAACAAAAAATCAAGAATAACTTCCAATCATCGCGTTCTTGAAAATAATACCCGATCTTGATTTGATGTAACAAGTAATAAAAATTTATTGCTTTCCTACATTCGAGTCCGACCATAGAGAATCATAAAGAAGTACTGTCTGGAGTTAGGGAGGATTTTTCGTGTTCTGAATCATGAATTCAACGGACCATACGAAACAAAGCCTAGGTACTACTACATTCCGTTTTCGAAACTTGACCTTCTGTTTTTTTTTATTCTACAGACTTGGCAGCCAGCTGTTAGAGTACAAGGCAATTGCGCGGCTAGTGCTACGATCCTATTGACTCTAATAGCCTCTCCCAACTAAGATTCGAACATACGACGACCGACTTGTTAGTTCAGCCTCTTCGTACCTCGAGGTAAAAGAGCAGCAATCGGTTGTGAAGGAGAGAAAGAGAAACCGTTTGAAGACGCAACAGTTTTTTTCATGTGTGGACTCACCACTGCGACCAGTATCGTTGATCTATTGTGATAACGCCCGGGTGTTTGCTATATGACCCGCACTGCATTTCTTTTTGCTATAATCGCTATTGAGTGAGCGATATGCTTATTAAATTTTATGCGTGCTTATGTGTACTGGGGTTTACCCTTCCTTTAAAGCTTGCTCTACTTTATCCACTCGTTCCTCGCTGCCAATACTATCCCATCGTCCCTGGCGAGGACTCATTCGTTCTTCTGACCAGTTCACTCAACTATTGGGCTGGACTTTTGCACTGTCAAGAGGCTTCTGCGGGTATTATAGAATTCAGGATGAAGGAAGGGGCATGAGAATAAACCCACGCTAAAGTCACTTGACATCGAATGGTCTGATTCTACTAAGATTCGAACCCACGGCCACTCGCTTGTCAAAGCAGACTCGGTAACCTTGCGGCTACGGAGCCCCCCAGACGCAACAGTTAGCAGGTCATGACTTTGGCCTCTGCATTTTTGCACACGAATGGTATTTTGCTCATCGAATTTCTACCTAAATGCCCATGCCCGGCATCTACTGAATTGTGTTGTATGAATCAGTTGGATGGATGCAACTAATCATAAAAAAGCCTTACATAGCATCAACAAATGAAATTGAACAACACCCTTCATATTCGCCAGATCTTGCCATGTGTTGCCTGATCTTGTACGTCGAAAACGCGACGTGGTCTTCTCGAAAAATCATGCCAACGATGAACTTCGTTAAATCTGTCTTGTACCATGTGCTCTAAAGTTTCCAAGAAAGGGAAAAGGAAAAGGAAAAAGGGAAAGGGAAACTGTGGTCCGAATGGCTCCGAGAAATTGGATGTAAATCGAATAAATTTGGCACAGTTTCTCTTTAAAGTGTATTGTTTACATCCTGTGAATTTCACCGTTGTCCATTTTATTTCAGCCAAGATGAAAGCGAGTCAAGTGGAGGCACGTGGACTAAATGGTATCCTCATATGGGAAATCCTGATGTATCGCATCGTGCTTTGGGAAATCGCTGAAGATCTATAATTCAGTCATCTCAAGAGTGTTGAAAAGGTTTAGGGATTGACATTGGAACACAAACCAGGAGCTGGAAAGAAAACTACTGGAGCAGCTTGCAGGAAAACGGAGGGTCAAAGCTGACTTCGAACAAATCCCAGAAGTTTTATACCGGAAAAGATAAGTTCAAAGTGGATGATCGTTTCAAAAAGAAGAAAATGTAGACATTCGCATCGAAATATCACATTTAGCAGGCTAGTTGCACCTGTGACAAGCGGGAGGAAATTTTCGTCACAAAAGGTAAAATTAGTAGTGAAATTCACAAGACAAAGTGCCTATAAAAATGTCTTTTGCAAGCAGCACAAATTCACTGTTTTGAGGTATGAAGCTAATTTGGTGCATTCTATCTCCAAGAACATGAATCCACCGAACTGCCTTGACCTGCGTCCGATTGAAACCTATTAGGTCATGATGAAGCAGCAACTCAGAAAGACTAAGAAGAAAGTAAAAATACAAAAAAGGACATGCTACGGAAATGGAAAAAATGAGACCGGATACTACTGTACAAACTCTCTTATGGACAACGTTAAGTGAAAGTTAAGTCGAGTATTCTACCAAATAACCTCTAATAATTAATCAAATTTTTTAAAATTTAACTTAATACATGTTTAAAACTGCCCTACAAATATGGTTTTGATCCTATAAATACAAGAGAGTTGATAGTAAATTTACTGTGTTGCTGGTGGGAAATCGTTCTGACTTTCGTGATTCTGACGAAGTTTGACTAGGACTTTGAGCAGCTTATCGGTATACTTGGAAATGGCCAACCCACTAACCCAGAAACTGACTTGCAAATCGACCACGTTTTAACTGATAGAAGGCACTTCTCGGATATCATCGACGTTAGAACCTATCGTGGCGCAAACAGGGCTTTTGACCACTATTTTTTATGGTAGTGCGCTGAAGACTTTCCGTTGTTACCAACATTTGATACCGTCGCCCGCCACGGTACAATCAGGAACGACTCAAGTTACCTGAAGTAGGTGTAAAACCTCGAGACACTGCCGGATCAGGGAGTGCTAAACGCAGCCCCTCTCGTAGACTATTGGGATAGTGTTAAAACAGCCATCAACAGCCCGGCAAGCGGTGCCATTGGGTTCGCTGAAAGGAGTCGACGACAAATGTCAGAAGATGTTAGACGAGAAGAATGCAGCGCAGGTATTGATGCTGTAGCACGGGACCCGTCGAAACGTGAGACGATATAAACAGAATTGGAGACAGCAATGCTAGTTTTTCCGAAGAAAGAAGCGCCGCCTGGGAGAAATGAAGTGCATGGACATGGAATATGTATCACTCTCAGGAAATGCGTAAATTCTAAAAGAAGCTGTAGATATCCCGTATTTGTGCCGAGAGATGAGACATGTCGGGATAAAGACGGAGGGATCTTGTCGGATGAATGTGAGGTGATCGAAAGATAGAAGTAGCACTACAATGAGTACCTGAAATTGCGCGATGACAGACTACCAATACATCACGGGGGAGTATCTACATTAGTACGGCGGACGATGGCGATGTGCTGACTTACACAATAGGTGAAATGATCGAAGCCATCAAGCAGTTGAGCTTATCAAGATGTTCCCGGATAGTTTGGCTACCTGTCTGCACCGTCTGAAAGGATCTGGGAAACAGAACAGCTACCGCAGGAGTTGAAGGAGGGGATAATAGGCCCAATTTACAAGAAAGGCGACAAGTTTGAATGTCGCCTACAGAGTGCTTTCTTCGATCATCTTCCACCGTCTGGCAGGTAAATTTGTAGGATGTTATCAAGCCGGTTTTGTGGACGGGCGATCGACATCGGACCAAATCTTTTGTGTTGCGCAAGATCTTCAATAAGTTTCGCGAATAGCAAGTCCTTACGCACCACCTATTTATAGATTTCAAGGTCGCTTATGATACTATCGACCGTCGAAGAACTATGGAAAATGATGTCCGAAAACGGCTTTCCCGGAAAGCTAACAGGATTGATTATGGCAACTATGGACGGTGTCCTGTGTTGTGTGAGAATATCGGGCGCATTATCAAGCCCGTTTGAAACACGCAGGAAACTTCGACAAGGTGATGGTCCTGCCTCCTGTTCAACATCGCGCTAGAAAGTGTTATCACGGTGTTAAAAATACCGTTATTAAAAAATAAAATAGGCCATTTAAACGGCAAATGACAGTTGGTTTGTATGGCTATCCTACACCTCTGAGCCAATTTAAAAAAAAATCGATCGACGAATTTTTGAGTTACGCCCTTTTGAAGTTTTAATGGGCAGATTGCTCATATAAAGTAAATAAAAATCTTCAATGACACTTCCAAAATGAACGTAAATCACAGCCGGTATTGATTTTTTATGCAGCATATGCCCATTGCCGATCATTTTAGGAGTTTTACGCTGTATTGGGACTAACCGGAAATGTTCCGGATTAAGTTATTGCTGTGGAAAATAGCTAGTATCGAACATGAACAAATACCAATCATGCGACACCGCAAATTACGCCAGAATTTAAAAACTAGATCACTGACAGTCAGATCAACTACCTAGCACCACGTTGGTTATATCTGGACAAGTTCCGGGGGCTTCCGGAAACACCCAGACGAGTGGCCAATTTCGTCCATAAACAAAAGCTTATCGTGCGGCACCTTAAATCACACTAGAATTCAATAACTAGATCAATGGAAGCCAAATCTGCTGTCTAGGGTCAGGTTTGGTCATATCTGGACATATTTGGGGGGCTCCGGAAACCCCTAGGAAATGACCAATTTCGAACATGAACAAAAATTCATCATACGACACCTTAAATCACACTAAAACTTGTAAAATAGATTCAAGTAAGCCAAATTGAGTACCAAGAACTACAATGGCCAATTCCGAACATGTCTTTATTATCAAAAATGTACCACATTGTGTTATTGACTTCCCAGGGGTTCCCGAAGTCCCCCAAATATATCCAGATATGACCAAATCTGATCCTAGCTAGCAGATTTGGCTTCCATTGATCTAGTTATTGAATAACATTGAATCCACATCAATAACTTAAACCGGAACATTTCCGGTTAGTCCCAATACAGCGTAAAACTCCTAAAATGGTCGGCAATGGGCATATGTTGCATAAAAAATTAATACCGGCTGTGATTTACGTTCATTTTGGAAGTGTCATTGAAGATTTTTATTTACTTTATATGAGCAATCTGCCCATTAAAACTTCAAAAGGGCGTAACTCAAAAATTCGTCGATCGATTTTTTTTAAAATTGGCTCAGAGGTGTAGGATGGCAATACAAACCAACTGGCATTTTCCGTTTGAATGGCCTATTTTATTTTTTAATAACGGTATTTTGAACACCGTGCGTTATAAAACGTGCGGGTTCTGACATACGGGGCACGATTTTCAATAAATCCAGCAGCCAATTTAGTTGTTTCGCCGACGACGTGGATATTGTCAGAAGGCCTTTCTAGGTGGTTCCTGAGTAGTATACCAAGCTGAAACATGAAGCAGATAAGGCGGCGGTGAATCCGTCTAAAACCTAGTACCTGTTAGCAGGTGGAACCGAGCACGATCGAAGCAATAGTGTGGTAATCGACGGTTCGAGGGGATGGTCGGGGAAAAACTGCAGCAGAGAAATACGGAGACGTATTCTTGCCGAAAGTTGTGCTTACCACGGACTCCACAAGACCCTAAGGTATGGTAAGCTAATGAAAACGGTAGTCCTCTACGAGCACGAAACGTGGACAATGCTCGACGGGGACTTGAAAGCACTGGTCGTTTTCGAACGTCGTGTGCTTAGGACCAACTTTAGCAAGATATGTGAGAACGATGTATGAAGGATAAACCAAGAGCTGGTGTGCAAAGTGTGGAAAACTCGAAAATTTGGAGACGGATATCCATAAACCGAGTATGATGGCTGTTGCATGAACACTGTTATGCTGGTGAAATCCGCACCATCAGTAAGTAAGTAAGTAAGTAAGTTAGGTAGCTTCCCGAGCTAAAAAAAAATATCTGGCCATAGCCCAAAGTGATATCCCTGTCAAGATAAAATTTGTTTTCTTTGACAAATTTTTCTCGGAAACTGGTTCGTCTGGCAAGAGATTTGCAGCTGTGGATGAACAGCCAAATTTTTCGTCACGAAGAAAACAACCGCCTCAAAGGCATACAAAGATGAATGAAACCTCCCTAGAATAAAACGCAGTGGTTGCTTATGCAAAGAAACATCTTTTAAGTGAGATTTTCTTGCGAATTTCAGCAATTTAGTGCTTAATATGCAATAAGATTTTCTTGATAAGCTCAGAGATGGCCAAATTATAACTTTTTAAATAACCATTAATTTATTTAGTTCAAAATTTTTATGACAGTTTATCGAGATAGCCCAGATTCGGCATAGTTATAAGTCTTATCCGCGCCTTTTTGATTATTTTTAATCTTTTCGAAGCTATTCTAAGAAAGTCAACATCATTCGTGGTTTCTTATTTAGTATCAGAGAAAAAATATTAAAACCATGAAAAAGGGCATTTGTATTGCATATATGGTATGAATAAGTGTTGTAGTAAAAGGTAAACGAACATGCAACATAAAAAATCGTTATTTTTTGACTACTACAATGATATTACGAAATTGGATAAAAATACTAAAATGAGCATAATGTGGTTGGTAACTCGTAGATGCATTGAAATAATTCAGCACAAACATAGAATTCATGAGAATGTCTCAACTAGAATTATGATTATAGCCATGAAATACTGAGATTTGAATGGATCAGAAAGGTTGAAAAGGATGATTGTGCTACGAATAAATCCGTTTTTCTGAAGGATGTTCATTTGGGACAGACGCTAACCTGAATGATATCGTTTTTCATTGTGGGTAACCCTTCGCTGGGTACTGCGTCGGGTTCGGTTTGGCTGAAGCTGCTGCTGCTGCTGATGGTGGTGACTACTGTTAGAGCGATCGTTACGTTCCCTACTACCACCACCGCCACCTCCACTTCCGGACGAGGCAAAGATATTCTGCTTTTGCTGGGATGAAGGATGATGCAGGTGCGATTGTATATCATTTACGTAGCCCGGGTTATTACTGCCACCGCCACCACCGTTTCCACCTGACAGTACAAATTGGTGCCAACAAGCAAGATGTTAACTATTTACATTCAGTTGATATAACATTTACAAGAGTTAGAACTATCACTACAAAATAAGTGTACGATAAAATAACTATGGTCAATATTCGAAGCAATCGTCATTCACTCTCCGCCGGCACATTCAATCGAAGCAATTGTTCGCGAAGCCACAGACCTTATACATTACATATATAAATAAGTGACTATAAAAATGTGTTGCATTATGAAGTAGTTCATCGCTTATGTAGTTGCTTCGCAATCAATGTTCGCACAAAGACATTTTCATTGTTCGTTAGTTTTTTTAGACTTTGAATAAAACCGTAAATTAAATAAATAAAATCGTACCCGAGACGTAGCACAATTACATGGAATTACGCTGCTGCTGAATCGGAAAGCAAAAGTGTGTGGGTTTCCTTCCGTGTGTGTTACTCGCTTCAAGCAAAGTTCGCTTATGTGACTTTGTATGTGACGGAACGGGAGGGCGAAATGAAACTAATTGACGGGTAAATGATAAACGTGGATGCAATTTTCCACTTTCTTGCTAATTACACCCTCCTGGTCGTGCAGCCGAGTGCTAGACAGCGGCGTTCGACAAAGTTGAGTGCAATAAACCCACCTTACTTTGGCGACGGGTCGTCAAAACTGTGACGAGTGTGTCGGAATTGTCCGTTTATAGTCAGTTATTTATTTTTATTAGTTTAATAATGGGATGCTTGATGTTGTGTAAAACGGTAAAGCACGCCCGTAAAATTGTAGAAACATTACCTCGAAAAACTATTTGGGCGAGATTTTAGCTCTATCGGACATTGTTGGAACCAAATAACAGTTATATCACAAACAGACAAACAGACATAACACTCGTTTTCCATTCTTCGTACCGATTAAACCGTCATTTCAAATTTGGGCTTAGTTGGGAATATCTCCGTTTTGGTCAAAGTGGCGCTTTTTGGCGAAAGAAGGGGAATTCGCTATAAAAAAATACTTGCTACTTCGAGGGATACCCATGTTGCTATTTGATATTTGGGAATGTCGATTATAGATGGTGCTAGTGTTCAGGCTAAATGTGAGGTACGATAAGTTTTGTTGATTTTTCTTCCAACAATTATGTCTGTTTGTCTGTGGTTATATGGAACCTGAAAATCTCTAGTTTTTGGTCGGTTGATCCTTTAAAACATTAAGTTGAGAAGAAAAACAATCGGCCTTTTTTTTAAATCACTTGTGCGTTTTTCGTTTAGTGCTTACAATTGGACTTGATACCTAACATTGATTGGATAGATATTCCAGGTCATAATTGCACCACTTACCACAACCGCATTGAAATTATCGGACAGAAATAGCGCAATAATGCGGTAAAAGCATTAAATTTAGGTTTACTGTAGGCGATCTATTTCGCACTTGATTAACATATTATTGTAATAAAATAGAAATACCAAAATACTCAATTACATGTAATAATACGTTGCAATTGTGAATGTCTAGGTAAAAACGATAACGCCGCTGAATGACCAACATTCATCATTTATAGATGTACTAGCTTACCCGACAAACTTCGTATTGCCATAAATTAAACTGTGTTGTACTTATGTACCTTATGTCCTGAATCTCGGATGACCTTTATCACAATATCGAGTTTTGCAAGTTTCTGGGGAGTTCATGGGTGTTATAATATACAAATTTTCCTCACAGTAAAATAGAAAACAACTCCCCCCATTGCTTAGCCTGATAAAATAAAGCGGATAGCATTTAAACATTCGCCATTTCGCTGAATGCCATTTTGCGGAACACCAATTCTCGGTTGACCATAACGCGGAATATAGAGTTTCGCAGAATACCATTTCGCGAAAAACCTTACGCGGGATGTACCATTTCACGGAAAATCTTTTCGTAGAAACCCAACTGGTGACCCAACGAAGAATTCCAACGGGTGACCCAACTGAATAAAAGTCAGTAGATCTAGGAAAATAAATAAACCTAGATAGAGGTGATTTTTACGGGGGGCTGACACCCCCCCCCCCCCCCCGCTGTGGCCGGAAATTCCGACGGCAGGTCACCGGCAACACTCCCGGCCTGTGTCTGTTCGTCATGCCCTGAATCATCTAATGTTACTATTGATAGTTTCTGATGGTCTTGTTATTGACTAATGTCTTATGAAAGAGTCTAAATTCTAAAGTCTAAAAGTCCAGTTCGATTAGTTTTTGAGTAACGCAAAACTTTCTGTTTTATTTGTATGAGAGTCCTTATCGTCCTACCACAGGGGTGAGGGGTCTCAAACCATCATAAAAAAAATTCCTGCCTCCAAATTTGGTTCCATTTGCTTGATTAGTTCTCTGTTATGAGGATATGTGTATTTCATTTATATAGAAGCCCCCCGCCACTTTTGAAGGGGGAGGGGTCATAATTCTCTCCTAAAGAGGAGAGGGGTCTCAATTCACTATAGAAAAAAATTGTCTACAAAAACACCCATATGCCAAATTTGGTTCCATTTGCTTGATTAGTTCTGGAGTTATGAGGAAATTTGTATTTCATTTGTATGGGAGCCTCCCCTCCTTAAAAGGTAAGGGATCCCAATTCATCATAGAAAAAAGTCTTGCCCCCAAAAACATCCACATGCCAAAAATGGTTCCATTTGATTGATTAGCTCTCGAGTTATGAGGAAATTTGTATTTCATTTGCACAGGACCGCCCGCTCCTAAAGTGGGGAGGGGTCCAAATGCAGCATAGAAAAAATTCTTGCCCCCAAAAACCTTCACATGCCAAATTTGGTTCCATTTGTTTGATTAGTTCTCGAGTTATGAAGAAATTTGTATTTCATTTGTATGGAAGCCCCCCCTCTTAAAGGGTAGAGGAGTCATAATTCCCCTTCTAAAGAGGGGAGAAGGCTCAATATACCATAGAAAAAATTCTTGGCACCGAAAACGCCCACATGCCAAATTTTGTTCCATTTGCTTGATTAGTTCTCGAGTTATGCAGCAATTTGTGTTTCATTTGTATGGGAGCCTCCCTCTTAGTGGGGAGAGAGGTCTCTAACCATCATAAGAACTTTCCATGGCCCCAAAAACCTCTACACGCAAATTTTCACACCGATTGGTTCAGTAGTTTTCGATTCTATATGTTCCTTATAGTATCCTTATCCCGACAGACAGACAGACAGACAGACAGACAGACAGACAGACAGACAGACAGACAGACAGACAGACAGACAGACAGACAGACAGACAGACAGACAGACAGACAGACAGACAGACAGACAGACAGACAGACAGACAGACAGACAGACAGACAGACAGACAGACAGACAGACAGACAGACAGACAGACAGACAGACAGACAGACAGACAGACAGACAGACAGACAGACAGACAGACAGACAGACAGACAGACAGACAGACAGACAGACAGACAGACAGACAGACAGACAGACAGACAGACAGACAGACAGACAGACAGACAGACAGACAGACAGACAGACAGACAGACAGACAGACAGACAGACAGACAGACAGACAGACAGACAGACAGACAGACAGACAGACAGACAGACAGACAGACAGACAGACAGACAGACAGACAGACAGACAGACAGACAGACAGACAGACAGACAGACAGACAGACAGACAGACAGACAGACAGACAGACAGACAGACAGACAGACAGACAGACAGACAGACAGACAGACAGACAGACAGACAGACAGACAGACAGACAGACAGACAGACAGACAGACAGACAGACAGACAGACAGACAGACAGACAGACAGACAGACAGACAGACAGACAGACAGACAGACAGACAGACAGACAGACAGACAGACAGACAGACAGACAGACAGACAGACAGACAGACAGACAGACAGACAGACAGACAGACAGACAGACAGACAGACAGACAGACAGACAGACAGACAGACAGACAGACAGACAGACAGACAGACAGACAGACAGACAGACAGACAGACAGACAGACAGACAGACAGACAGACAGACAGACAGACAGACAGACAGACAGACAGACAGACAGACAGACAGACAGACAGACAGACAGACAGACAGACAGACAGACAGACAGACAGACAGACAGACAGACAGACAGACAGACAGACAGACAGACAGACAGACAGACAGACAGACAGACAGACAGACAGACAGACAGACAGACAGACAGACAGACAGACAGACAGACAGACAGACAGACAGACAGACAGAAATCCATTTTTAGATATAAGAAGCTTGTAGGCCTATAAATATGCATGACGTCTTAAAGAATGGTACAACAACTGAATGCAAACAGTTGAAATATAAGCCACGAAGTAAACTAAACCAGTTGTCAATGTCATCCTATTATTTTATATCTATACCTGTCTATTCTGTCTGTCTGCCCGAATGTTCCTTATAGAAGCGAAAACTACTGAACCGATAGGCGTGAAAATTTACATATAGGGGTTTTTGGGGCCAGGGAAGCTTCTTATGACGGTTAGAGACCCCTCCCCCCACTAAAAAAAGGGGGGGGGGCTCCCATACAAATGAAAGACAAATTTCTCCATAACTCGAGAACTAATCAAGCAAATGGAACAAAATTTTACATGTGGGTGTTTTTGGAGACAAGAATTTTTTCTATGGTGAATTAAGACCCCTCCCCACTTTAGGAGCGGGGTCTCCTATACAAATGAAATACAAATTTCCCCATAACTCAAAAACTAATTAATCAAATGGAACCATATTTGATATGTGGGTGTTTTTGGAGGCATGATTTTTTTCTATGATGAATTGAGACCCCTTACCTTTTTAGGAGGGGGGCTCACATGCAAATGAAATACAAATTTCCTCATAACTCGAGAACTGATCAAGCAAATGGAACAAAATATGACATGTGGGTGTTTTTGGAGACAAGAATGTTTTCTATGGTGAACTGAAATCTCTCCCCGCTTCAAGAGGGGGGGGGGGGGGCTCCCATACAAATGAAATACAAATTTCCTCATAACTCGAAATGTAATCAAGCAAATGGAACCAAATTTGGCGTGTGGGGGATTTTGGAGGCAGGATTTTTTTAATGATGGTTTGAGACCCCTCACCCCTGTGGTGGGGGATAAGGACTCTCATACAAATAAAATAGAAATTTTTGCGTAACTCAAAAACTAATCGAACTCGAAAACTTTTAGACTCTTTTATAAAATAAAGGTCATCCGCGATTCACGATTTATGTACAACACAGATTAATTTGTGGCAATACGAATTTTGTCGGGTCAGCTAGTATCAAATAAAAATTAGGGTTTAGATAAAAATTATTAACTTTGTTCGATTTCACTCCTGTTTTAAATACCGGCCGACGGAGGAAGTTGGAAGTATAAGTTTGTAATACAGTTGTTCTTCCGATAAAATAAGTCTTTGCGTGTCTTACGTAGTCATTTGGTTAAATAAACATCGAAATTGCATATCTACTGGTGCTTAATCAATCGCAGTTCAAGCACGATTGGCAATATTTAAGCATGTATTACAATCCAATACAATACATTCTACACAATGAAACTAATAGCTAAGTTTGAACCTTAATCGAAAAATTAGGATGCGTATTTGTATCTGCTGAATTGTAAGTTGCAGCTCTATCCCGAAACCAAACAGTTTAAGTTACGATTTCTTACCTTGTTGTGCATTTTTGGTTGAATATGGCTGCAAAAGTCTTGTCCGTTTCTTCTCGTATCCCTTTTGAGTGATGTCACCTAAAACAAGAAAACAAAAATAAATCGTATTTATTAACATGTTTTATTAACATGATTGTAAATCGCATGTACTAAAATAGAAATAGATCACAACAACCACCCTTATTTCTACCCAATTATCATTGGTGCTTTCCGATTTTGAGTACAGTAAAACAATAATATCAAAATTTTGATGGAAAAGGTACAAACTTAATCGCACTTTGACATTGAATAAGAAATTCTTCCTGCAAAAATAATTGTAGTAAACTGTAAAAAAACTTGATAAAGAACAGCGCACGATGAATCACTTTCGATAAAATTCAAGCAAGCAAGCAAGTTAATAAAAATTCAAATTCAGTAGCAGAGAACCTACACGATTTGCGTAGGATATAAGTAGTCCTATGTATAGCAAAAATATTAGTGAAACGATACACAGCCCAACATTTGAAATTCCAATTTTGAACCGAGCCTGGGAGGGCTGGTGTTGTTGTTGTTGTTGTTGTGATTCATCACAAAAGAAGGTGGCTTTTGGAGTTGATCACTTGTATTTAATTTCACTCACAAATGCTAGAATTGATTTCGTTTTGTTTTGGTACCTACGTACAATTGACAGCCACCAGACAGACGCCGATGGATTTATGGTCCAATTATTCAGACACGTATCATGCGCGAACATGCATATTGTCAGACGAGGTGTGTCGATGTGCATTTCTTGATTTATTTATCGAGGAAATTCAAACTAAAACATCTAGCGTCACATACGTCTAAAACAATTATAATTCAAGTTTTTATTGTTGTTGGCAGGTTGGTACGTAGCTAAACTCAGTAAATATATGCTTTCAGTTAAAGAAGAAATGCTCGCGCAGTGAAGCTATGAAATTACATCAATCTTTCATATTGCAAATTCGAAACAATAAACAACGATTCAAGGTGAGGATTAATGAATGAGTATACCGTAAGCACCATTGGGAAACCCAAGCAGATGCATATCAATTAGCGGAAGCTCATCTTGCGAAGGAAAAGATACACAGCAAGCCAACCGAAACTGACCTCCAGCTATTTGAGGCAAATTTGCTCCGTCATGCGTTCAGTCGACTCACGGAAGAGCCAGGTAGTTTGCGACTCCGACTTGTCCCCCAAATACTTGAATCAATTTTACTCGCCGCCGGTCCGTTGCTGGAGATTCACTTTGAGCATAAAAGTTGTTAAAAGGCGACCCCATTTATCTAACAGTAATTTCCGCTGTCTAGCTTATTACATAGTTTGGCACAGTTTAATGTTGCATTGCCAGTGAATGTCGCGAGGTCGCGAGATAAAGGACGAATAATAAATAAGTAAATGTTAACATTACGTCTAGTTGTTATTGTTTTTGTTGTTTTTTATTGTCACCGATTCACATTTTAGTAGTGCTATCGTGTCGTGAGGTTGGTTAGATTTAGTATACCTAATCTGTTTACAGCTGTATCAATTAAATCGTTTTGTTTGGGAAACCTTACAAACGCTATTTTTTATGAAAATTGTCCATCAACTTTAAAGCATGTAAAATTTGAATTTGAACAATTGAATAATTTTTGAATCATTATTTTGATCTAAAGATAAGTTTACATAATGATAATATAACGGGTGACAACTAAAATTTTGGAATTTTTTTGAGGGCCCTATACTCCACAATAAACGAGCTCAGAGAGAAATGAGCGTATGTATGTGTTAGCTCTCTCTCTCTCCTCTTTTTGTCAATATTTTTTGTTTTGTTTATGCTTGCCTTGTATTGCTTAAAATGACGTCGAAACAAGAAGCATTTCGGGAGCGCGTTGTACACTTCTACGAACTGCCATAGAAATCTCGGCAAAAAGTATACGGTACAACATTTAAAAAGCGATTATGCTTCGACTGTTTACTATATCCTAAGATGCCCAACAACTATTCGCAAGCAAGGCAATCGAAGAGTTCTTCGGGATTTTGAATTCCTTGGTGTACAAAAATAACTGGAGAACCACGAATTGCAAACAGTGGATTGGTAGAATCAAGAGATGCATTCGCAAAGTTGACATGACGGCCGTACAACGCTCCTGTTTCGACGTCAAACGAAAGCTTCGCCGAACAGCCGATTACGGACCGTTTTCAAATGTACACTAATTGTTTTTCAACAATGGATAATGTATCTTTAGTTTCGGTAAATCAGATCTTCTTCATGTATCTTTGTCTTTTTTGACAGCTTGAGAAAAAAATTCCAAAATTTTAGTTGTCACCCGTTATTTTTTGATATTAAACCTCATCCACATCACATTGCAACACCCACATCACATTGCAACACGGCAAAAAACGCAGTGAAAAATTACCCATTGGGTATTTTCTCGTGAAAATTTTGGGAGAAGCAGTTTAGAGTGCATCGTTTACATTGTATCTTTATCGCTGTCAGTTTTTCGAAAATCGAAAATGACGCCACCAGAAAAGCAACATCGCGAATTGTTATTACGCAAGCATCTGGAAAATCCTCAACTCTCTCATCGGGACATCGAAAAACAACTTAAATTCGTGCAGTGGTAATGGTGTAGTCGTGTGGGTAAACGTTACTACGAAAGTCGATGCTCAGAACGAAAGGGGAAATGCGGATCACAAGTGTGTCGTGCAAGCGTTCAATCGGAATCTCAATGCTTCGGCAGGGATGTAGCCAAAAAGTTGTATCTGTCCAAGTCTTTCATTCAGAGAGCCAATAACCGGAAGGGACTGCATACGTACGTAGGGCAGAAGGCTCCAAATCGTGATGAACAGCAAAATACGGTGGCAAAGTCACTGGCCCGGAAACTGTGCACCCAGATACTGACAAGGCCTCATTGTGTCATCATGGATTTGCCAAGTTAGCCAAGAAATACATGATTTCACAAGCGATATGCTCATGTAGCAAACGGAGTGCGCCGATCGTGACTGCCAGGACTGTAAACGGGCAGATCTTCCTCAAGGAGTGGTTTGTGGAGGATCGGTCAACTTGGTAATTTTCTACAGCGTTTTTCTCTGAGGCAATTTGAACTTAAAACAACTTTAAATTGATTTGAATTTAAGGTTCCATGTTCAAAAAATGCTTTATAATCAAAAAAATTGAGTTTGTTTTCATTACTGTAAGGACGAAAAAATCACAACCTATAGCTATGTCTTTCACGAATTTCACAGAAATGGTCATAGCTTTAATCTTTCGAAACTCAATTATTTTTTATTTTTGCTGTATAGGCAATAATTTCAAAGGTGTGTAACACGCATGAATAAACATTGCGATTAAATTTTATAAACCGAAAGCAAAATTAGTCTCAACCTGCAGCAGACTCAGCTTTTTTATGGGTCATTTCTTCCTCCTTTAGTTCGATGTACATAAACGGAATGTTTATATTTCTAAAATTTTAAAAGTTACAAACTCCTCTCACCCTTATGCATGCCTTATTTTTTAAATCTTGCCGGCGAACTTATTCTTGGTAAATTAAAAAAATCTGCTCCCTTGGAAAAATACCGGGAAAATAAAATTGAGCTTCTTTAGATAGATTGATTTATATAACGATAGTTTTTTATAATCGACGGAGGAAAGGTAGAAGAAAGTAATGAAACAAAGGTGTTTAAAGTATCTAAACGGAGTGGGACATGACGTGAAGGGGAAAGAGCGTAAAATTAGGTAAGAGAGTGACGTTGAAGAAACGCTTGTTAAGCATGTGTATGTGTACTGTTCCTCTTTCCCAAGCAGGGGGATGTGCTGATCGAACCAAGCTATAATGGGAGCCAATTATAACCGAATAGCGAATAAAATGTTGTATCTAAAAGTAGAGCAAGATTCATCGCATGAATGTATGCATTCAACCTTTCAGAACATATCTAATCGTTCGGTGCTTGTTTACCAGTTTCGTCGATTGCATGCAATGAGCATTATTGTGTACAATCTTGCTAATATGATTAATATCGTTCATATTCATGAATATATTCATCGAATCGATTCATGATTCACTTTATAGATGTTACAGGAAAACACAAGATATCGTGTTAGTAGGCAACCAACAAGCATCTCTTGCATTTCATACAAACCCTTTAACCCAAACTAAACGACAAGTTTGAAAAATTTGCACTTATACTAGTGTTCCATTCGTAGATCTTGAAAAAGGCAAATCACTAGGTATATATTTTTCAGTTTAAAAGGACTTAATCTATGGGTCTATGTTATTTGTCGAAAAATCATCATCCGCAAATCATTATTAGTTGTAGTTAGGTAGGTTACCGTCCTAAGACAAAGCCTGTTGAACAAAGCTTCTCCATGTAACTCGGTTGAGGGCTACCGCTCTCCAATTCCTCGGATACCGAGTACTCTCCGCCAGATCTCGCTCCAGCTGGTCTAACCATCTTGCTCGCTGCGCTCCTGGTCGTCTTGTTCCTACCGGATTTGAGGCGAACACAGCATCTTTGCAGGGTAGTTGTCCGGCATTCTTGCAACATGCCCTGTCTAACGTATCCATCCAGCTTTAGCTACCTTTTGGATACTGGGTTTGCCATAGAGCTGTGCGAGTTCATGGTTCATCTTCCGCTTCCATACTCCGTTCTCCTGTACGCCGCCGAAGATCGTTCTTAGCACCCGTCGTTAGAAAACTCCGAGCGCTTGCAGGTCCTCCTCGAGTATTGTTCATGTTTCATGCCCGTAGAGAACAACCTGTCTAACAACCGTCTTCTACAGGGAGCACTTTGTACGGAGTCTGCTCGATCGCAATTGCTTGTGAAGCCCATAGTAAGCACGACTTCCGCTGATAATACGCAAGTCATTATGTACACCCTCAAACTTGAAGTAGAAGAAGGGACACATCTGTCAAAATTTCCACAAGAGAGCGCAATGCTGGTTTATGATCTTATACAAAACAGAAAAAATTGTTACCTTATTATTACGCCCAGCAGAAATAGTTTGTTTCTTTTGATTATTTGTTCAGGAACATTCAAAACTACGAAATCTAGACAGTTATCTTCTCTAATAACAGTTCGAGATATAATAATGAAAGAAGTCTTGAGCTTCAAGTCATAATGAAACAAAATAATTTAAAATCCAATTATTTAATTTGTACTTTTCAATTAAATAAACATGTTTGCATCTATTCATATTAATCCAACACCTTAGCCCGTTATCACCGTATATTTACTGAAAACATGCATTCCCTTTCAAAAATAACACGTTGATACACACTTTAATTAATTCACTAGAAACTAGATTCACTGGTAGTTGAGCGTATTAATGGTGGCAAACTATGTCGACGACCAGCGGTCGAGTAAAACCAACCTAGCAGAACCAAACCTAACTGCAACCGTTGAATGCAATGTATTAATAACCGCTAGCTGGCGCAAAACGAGACCTTCACCCAGACCTTCTGAATGGAGCATAAAAACAAAAGACGATTGCAGAAACGTGTCCGATGAATTATGAGAAGCATCGTGAGATGCTGCAGGTTTTTGTTCAACTTGTGAAGAACTATATGTACGAACAACTATTGACGATTTTCTCACCTCTAATAGCGTCTACCAATTGCGAGGAAACGCAGGCAGCCGCGATAGTAAATGTAAAAGTGTTCAACTATCCCAAACTAACGGTTAACATTAGTTACCCTTGTTAAACGAAGACAACTTCAACGTTAATGAGGGTAACTCCGATGATGGCATAGTTTCTAATTCACGCTGTTTTTTATATTAGTTTTGACACTTAATAAAAACTACCGAGGAAGTCGAGAAAAAATTACACCTGCTCGGAAAGTTTTGCCCGAATTCATTCCACCTCAATGAATGGCACATCCGTTTTACATCACCATGCTCTCGGCGGCATCAAATTGAATGAGTAACAGACTGTCTTTGCATAACTTACCCCAGTAGCTGCCTCGCCTCAAGGTGGAGTGGTTTTTCCGTACCCGTTTTTTCGATTTTTTTCTTTTCACTTTTTTCTTGTGGTTTACATGCACTATATTGATATCGTTAAATTCATGCACATCACAATAATTTTCATCGTCATCGTCGTCATCATCATCATCCGGTACATTGTCGTCTCCCTCACCATGTTGCTCGCGAAACTCGTCTTCTTCGTCGTTATCGTTGCTGTTGTCATTGGTCGTTTCCGTTGTGTCATCGTAACAGTCACAATCACTGTTTACCTTATCACAACGAACACAGTAAAGGTTTTCGCCGATACTATTAATCAGAAACTCATTTTCACTAAACTCTTCATCCCCCTCGTCCAGCTCTTCCGTTCTCGCACGATTTTCATCATGACTCGATTTAATTTTTCCATCGACCGACGGAAACACGTTGGCCAGCGAAATTTCATGCACTTGACCTTCATTTCTATTCTGTGACGTATTCGCTGCTCGGTCAACTTTCCCCGAAGGCAACAAATGAAAATTACTGGCCGCGTAAGCTGCAGATCTGAGCAACTTTAATTCTCTCACCACATCTGTGCCTTTCGTTCCCAATTCCATAGAGCTCAGGGGTTCCGAAGCGCTGCCGTATGCTCGAACCTCATGGAACAGGTGTTTTTTTCCTTTCGCTTTTTGTTTGGCGGCTAAGCCATTAGCTTTACGTTTATCTGGATGCGGAAACATATACTCCATTGAAGTTTCAGCTTCCCTTTCCTGTAAGTACTTCTTTTGCATTTGATTTCTTATCCGGATCGTGTCATTTTTCGTTACGATAAACGAATCGTAGTAATCATTCTCGTTATCTACCGTTTCACCGTTATAATCTCTGTAAAACTCCTTTATTGCAGCTTCGTTTAGCTTTTTCTTTTGAATATAATAGTGCCTCAGTCTTTTTAAATGTTCCTCGTAGAATGCCTCTAGATCATCGATACGCTGATGATAGCGTCGGTTGTTGCAGAAATTTTCGAAATCCCGTGCAAAGTCAGGCGCTTGCTGATCGGTAAAATCGTCGTCAAGCTTCGTCCAATTCTCGTCGTACAGTTCTCGAAAGATGTCCTTACTTTGCATGCGAGTTTTCCGTATAGAACGCTTTTTCTTCGAAGAATTCCGCTGTACCACCATAACGCGCTTGAAGTATCCATCCCTGCTTACGGCCAGTTTGGGTTTTCTACGCTGTAGCAAAGTGGCCTTTTTCGATTTACGACGAAACAGGTTCTTCGGTTTCGTTAAAGTTAAACTGAATCCTGAATCTCTTGATGACATCGATTTGAAGGATTCGTTTTTCGTTTTCGGAACCGGAATACGAGGGGTAGCCGAAAGTATAGACAGATCCTCTTCTTGGCCCAGATTAAGTTGTTTCCATATGCGACCGGTGTTTATCGAGTAGAATTCTTTGTTTTTAGTAAAGGGGTTCTCTTTGATTCGCAAAGCATACGGAATGCTGTTTTCCGGAGATGGGATTTCTGTGTCATCGTACACTGTCTGGTCGTAGAAGATATTATTCTCTTCTTCGAAATAATTACTGGGGAAAATGAATTTCGGTTCCGGTCGTTCTCGCGATGTGCCACCGCGTTCCAGTTCAAAATGTTCGTGACTTTTAAAAGTATTATTTCTGCAGTCTTCTAAATCTAATGTTGCAGTTTTACCACCCGATTTTCTTAACTTCTTTTTATATTTATTTTTTTGATTCTTTAGCTCAACCGTATTGTTGGTTTGCATATCTTTTTCGTCCACTTTAATGTCGACATCGATCAGGTCTAGGGCCGAGTCGTTACTAAGCTGCCGGTTCAAGTTCTCCGATTCCTGGTGGTCGTGATTTATAGTAGGCGTAACTCCTGGAATTTGATCACCATCGATTGCTGGAATCCGAATAACAATTCCTTCACGGGACTTACTGCGAATCATTTTGAATGTTTGTGTGTTGATTTTCGGACGAGAGTCCTTTAGGGAAGATGTTTTGCTGTCTGAACTCGCCTTATTGTGGGCACTTGTTGGTTTGTTCAAGCTGGCGGCTTTTTTAGAAAGAATTTCAGTCTTTTTGGTAAGCGTATCCTCCGGATAGCTATCGAAGCTTGTTTCTAGATATTTTTCGTTCACGTGGGTTGTCGATTGAATAGATGCATTTGGTTCACAATACGTCTTGATCGTTACCAGTGTAGGAAGCTCCTTGGTTGCTGTCGATGTGCTAAAGTTACTGCGAAAGGATTTCTTCGAGGACGCATTCGTGTTGTTCATGGTGTTACTTTCAATGGTGAAAGTACTGATGCTATAGAAGGATTTATCGTCCAAATCGTCTGTTTTTCGGGTCATGGATTGAGTTTCTGGCTCGAACGAATAAACTGTACTCTCATCTTCTTCGGGAATTACATCCGACGTTGTAATGCTAACGTGGGATATGTTCTTAGCTCGAGTTGATTCCAAAGTATCACCGGAGGTAAGTGTATTGTTGGACTCAGAACTTCTAGCCTTGAGATCAGTTGGGATGGTCGTTTGGGTGTCATTCTCGCGTGACTTTTGAAACCCTAGCTTTGATGGTCTTGGAGGTTTTTTAATTTTCACTTTTTCTACAGTTTTAGTAGCTTCGTAGCTTTTTTCGATGAGATTTTGATTCTCGCTAATGTAGCGATCGTTGATCTCCTGAAGGGCACGTATTTTCTCATCCA